>NW_020312092.1:0-349173 GCF_002999335.1 Cyclospora cayetanensis | reverse complement strand
CCCCCCCCCCCTCTCCCACCCCACCCCCCCCCCCCAAGACCCACAACCACTTAAATCCCCTCACTCTCTATATGTATGTTCACCACTCCTCCCCTCGTGACATCTGCGTCATGACCACCCCTGAGGCATCACCACGACGCCTCTTTGAATCCTTCACTCGTGCCACCATGCAATGGTGGCTGGCTGCTTGCTTTTTCTTCAACCGAGCACCCTACTTCGCAGTCCTGTTGTGACTGGTGTACTGACGTGTTCTCTTCCGATCTCCCACGCACCCATGCCCACGCGCATGCCTTCCTTCCCACACATACAGAGATCTCTAGATGCGTGTTTTGCGTGCCCCCTTCCCACATCTGCCGTGCCTGGCGAAGACGCGCCAATTTTCACGTGGCTCGCTCTCGTGGTCGTTTCCCCTGTGCGCTCTCCTTGTAGGCCAGTGGCAGTACCGCATTGCGCAAGAACTGCAGTTGGACCCTAAGACTGTCTTTCACCACCTTAAGCCGTTGTACAGGGACGATCTGATATACCACATGCAGCTGTCGATTCCTCCCGCACACAAAGCCACCGAAAGTGAAGTCCAAAGGTGCGGGCGACGGGGGCTCAGCACGCTCGGCAACACGCAGTTGCAGCGCATCGGACAGGACGAAAGCCTTGTAGTTGGTCGGGGAACTCCGCAGAAAACGAACCTCACCATGTCAGCTCTCCTGTGGAGTACAAGCTTCTTTTCGCCCTTGCGGCTGCCCATCCACATACGCGGTCTTATGACTCTGATACACCTGCTGCCCTTGCAGCAGTGTGCGACACAGCTCCTCCGCAGCGCTCCCAACAACATTTTGCTGGAGGATGAAGTCCGGCACTTTTGCATATCAAAGCTTCTCAGCTCGGAACAGGCAAGTCGACAGTGCCTTGCTTGCCCCCATCTCCACCCCTCACCCAACCCCCTCTTCCTGCGTGCAGCTTGTGCAGCGGCTATGCGCGCGCCGTTGAAAGGCTTCCTTCCACTGCTCCTGCGGCTCCTCCTGCTGCTTCCGGTGTGCATGCGCGCGTATCGCCCCTTTCCAGTCCACGGATGTCGTGGGGCTCATGGCTGTTTGCTGCTGCTATTCCTTCAGGCCCCATACTTGCGCTTCAGCGACAAGCAGATGCGGCGTCTTTTCTACAGAGTGCGAGAAGCTCTAGAGAGGAGCGGCCACGTGCGGCGAGTAAGGGCCTTCTGCAAGCAGACCGTCCGTTACGAACGCTGTCTTCTTTACACCCCCTCTAACGGAGCCACCACCTCTTTGGGAACCCCTATAGGGCTGCTACAAAATGAAGTCAAAAGTGAAGGCGGCGCAAGCATATTGTGAGACGCGCACGCACACCTTCTGGCAGACAGATTCGCAGAGCCCGTGTTGCTACTGCACTTCGAGCACCTACACCGCATAAGCGATCGCTATAGAAGCCCTCTTTCACGGCTGCATTGACTTGCCTGGCCCTCTTGCGGCTAGCTTGAACTACGTGGGACCTTTCCGGGCAGCTCTACGTGCGCAGGCTGTTCGAGGTCGCAATGCATTCTTCAATCTGCCGTTTCTTTTTCCACGGTGGATGCGCATCTTTATCCTGCTACACCTTTGCTCTGCCGCTCGTGTGTTTGGTGTTTCTGCTGCTGTGGCGCACAATAGAGCTCAAGTTAAGGTGGAGGAGGGCATTTCGCTTGCAGCGGCAGCAGCAGCTGCGGACTTGAGAGACCCCTTGGCCAGCAGTCACAGCCCCCGAGGGCCTCAGGGGGCCCCCGAGGGGACAGAGGATGCGGACGACACCCCTTCAGTAGTGTACGTCCATGCTGTGTGCTGCCAAAACTTGCAAGAAGATGCTGCCTGCTGGAGAGGTGTCTGGAAAGGGGGAGTGGCGAGCCGGGGGGCGTTTACGGGGCGACAAAGAGGGAACTCGACGAGTTGAATGGGAGGCTGAGCACTACGTTTGTCGGGGAAACTCAGAGCTGCTTTCTATGCCGAATAAGGACAACAAAAGAGAAAAGCCTTTTACACGCAGAGCTCAATGTGAATACTCCTTTTGCCGTCCAGGAGGTCGAACTCTACCTGTGAGTGTGTGTGTATGTATGTGTGTATGTGTGTGCGTGTGTATGTGCGTGTTTTGTACGTCACGCTCAGGGTGGAACTGGAGGGAACGTCCTTGGGGTGTCTATCGGCTTTCCTCTTGAAGGCTGCGGGCTCTCAGGGCCTCACGACGGTGGCGCTGTCGCGGCTGCTAGGCCTCGATATCAAGCGCAGCGGGAAGATTTTAGCGGTACGCCTTTTGTTTTTGTGGCGTGTATGCGTGCCTCTGGTCTGCTTGCTGGCTCCTCAATCTGTGTGGCGGAGCTGCCTAATTAAGCTTCTCTCTCTGAACTTCGCTGCCAGAGAGCCTCTCGCCTGTGTTGTCTACTACTCAGACTTCTTCCTCCTCAGTGGCTGTCTTTGGCAGTGGCGAGTTCCAGGAGCCGCTGCCCTACCTGCCGCCTCCTGCAGTGCAAATGGGGCAAGCGGCCTCCTTGGGATGTTAATTTATTTCTTCTCTCTGCCCTTCCGTTGCCTGCATCTCTTTTTGACGGCTTTTCTTGGGGCCTTGCCTCCAACACCTTGTGTGGGCTTTTCCTTTATAGGAGTTTTTAAGGAAAAACCTCGTCACACGAGTAGCTGAACGCCGTGGCAAGTGCTTCCTGTACCGATACATCTCCCGGGAGCTCCCGCATCTAGAGGCGCTTCTCGCCGAGGCCTCAGACCCTTGCGCGGCTTCTACCACCCCAGCGTACGGCCCACCACCTCCCTTTTACGCAGCCCTTTGGCAGACAGACGGACGGAGCCTCAGAGCGAGCTGCATCAAAGGGCCTCTGCTAAACCGCTAGGGGCTCCTGCAGATCTGGGCGCTCCAGCCGCGTTCTGTTGGCTGTTGTTGTTTTTTTTTGTCTCCTCAGTGCTCCTGCTGCACCCGCAGGAAGGGCCTCAAGCGCCTTGGCCGCTTGCACTCCGAACCCGCGGATTGTCGCCGAAGCGGCCACTGCTCCCACGGCTGCGCTCTCGGAGGCGAGTGTGGGGCCTCAGGCTGTGGAGAGCATGCAGCCACTGCGGCATTTGCTGGCAGACAGCGGTGCGATTCAGGAAGCGTGTGTCGCTCCGTCGCCCTCCCCTGCATCAGAAGCTGTTTCTGGTGTTGATCGTTGCATCAGAAGTCCTCCTGCTCCTGACGCAGCCGCGTCACTGGTTTCAGCCAGGGCCCAAGGCGGAGGGGATGATGGCGCTGCTCCCTGTCACACGTCTTGCAAGGCTGCTGAGGAGGGTTCACGTGGAAGAGGAGGGGCCTCTCGCAAACGGCCTCAAGGCGCTTCGGCGGCTCGCGGGGTTGGTGCGAAGAGAACGCGTAGAGAGATGGCCGATGCATCTGGAGTGGCAGACACTGCAACGTGCGCTGCTGCTGGCGCGGGCCCCAAAGAAGCAGCTGCATGTGAGGCAACACCTCAGGCTGCTTCCGCGGCGCCCCCACCCGCAGTTGCCTCCGCAAGAGACGCCTGGATATCGTCGAGTTCTAGCGGCCCACGCGCAGTCGAGACTGCCTCTGAAGAAGGGGGGGCCCATGGGGTTGCCGAACATGGTGGTTCAGGGAGGCTTTCCCCCCCGTGTATCGAGTCCTTGAAGGCGAAGGCTGTCAAGAAAGGGCTCCCAAAGCGAACGCTGCGGCTGCTGGAAACTGCACAGTTTGCTGCACGGCTCGCGCTCTTTCAGCAGACCGTTCAAGAGGCCGGATGCTGCACCATCCCCTCGATCGGTAAGGCCATCGCGGACGCGGAGCAGACGCCCAACGGCCCCGACAGGTAATTCGTCTTTTTACCGTAGATG
Source organism: Cyclospora cayetanensis (assembly GCF_002999335.1). NCBI lineage: Eukaryota > Apicomplexa > Conoidasida > Eucoccidiorida > Eimeriidae > Cyclospora > Cyclospora cayetanensis. The sequence continues at coordinate 345,304 of NW_020312092.1, read as the reverse complement.
CATCTTTGTATGATTTCCAGACTTTAGCTATAGGATGCTTTCTCTTCTATTAGATGGAAGCGTCGGCTCCTCTCGGAGTATTTAGGACGCGTCTTTCCTTTGTTGCGCCGATCTGCAGCAGCAGGGCCCTGTCCGAATGACGTTGGCATTTCCTCCTTTGGGGGATGTGTATGGGTGTATCAGCTTTCTTGAGTCAAGGGAGAGTGCGGACTCTGCGCTTCTATACATGAGGGCCTTGCTTGTGCAGCGGCTTCCTGCACTCCACTGTCTTTATCTACGTCTCAGGAAAACTGTGCAGCGAATGGCGGAAGTCGCAATACAACTCGAGCCTCGCATACGCAAGGGCCGTCTCAGCTCCTCTAAGGCGCACGCTGACCGCCTAGAGGACGGAATTGCTGAGCCACGCACGCCATCCGGAGATATAACCTTCTATTATTGGGCCAATACCCATGACGAGGCCTCCGCGGAGCAACGCGTCGCTGCCTTGGTGAGTGTGCCACTGCCTTCTGACTGCTTGGGGGCCCCCGTCTGACTGCGTGGAGGGCCCCCTTCTGACTGCATGGAGGGCCCTTTTGCCGCGGCCCTTTTTTGCTTCCCCGACTGTGGCAGCGGGCCTACACGTCTCTCCCGATATTTGATTCGCATGCACTGGCGCACTTGAAGCATAGCCTTCTGCAATGCGTAACGGCTTGCTGTGGGGGGCCCCTGGGTGTGCAGATCACGCAGCGCAGGGCGCAAGGCTGCCGGGAAGCCATCCGAAGAAATCAGCTGCTCCTTGAGGGCAAGCTCAAAGAAGCGGTAAGTCTTAGACGCGGCTGGTGGGGAAGGGGGTCAAGAGGCTGGCCCGTGGGTAGGTAGATGGGGGCCTTGCGGAACGCAGCAGCAAGTTCAACGCGTAGTCAGAAAAAGATCGAGCCATGATTGCGGCAAAACTGCTCTTACCGCTGGCGCCGCTCAGGCGACTGGTGCCTTGGCAAGTGCTTTTAGGCCCTTGTAGCATTGCTGCCTACACTGATGGTAGAAAGTGCCGCTTTTATTCCTCGTGTGCGTAGCGGACAGATATCTGGATGCAACGTGCGCCTTTGTAGCTCGGCCGCATAGGTAGCGTGGCTCTCCTCCACTGTGGAGGCCACTCAGGGGACGTCCCGTTCTTTTTTTTTTGCGGCTCTCCAGGGAGACGACCTTCGCCTTGGAGGAGGTGACCAACGGCTGCGCGCACCGGCCCCTGCTGCTCAGCGCCGTGGAGGGGCCTCGGGGGGCCCTTCTGAAGCGGTGGGAGCGCCTGGAGAGGAGTCCGAAGGAGCCCTTCTCCAGGGGGTGGCGGGAGAGGAGGCCTCGCGGGAGGCGCTGGTGGACGCGCAGTTGAAGGCACTGGAGAATGAAATCACGAGGCTAACGGACTTGGAGCAGAGAAACGCGTGCTGCCGGCCTACACAACCAGGTCCTCCAGCGACGGCTGCTTCGTTGCTTGTGGTAGAGAAGGTAAGGCGAATTGCGAGGCAGATGGGGCAGCGCCTGTCGAGCGGTTATTTAGAGGCCTTCTTGGGGATGCTGGCGTAGTTCCTACTGAGCGCGCAGCCGCAGGTTCGGCACGGCAGGGGTGGTGCATGAGTGCTTGCCGAAGGACTTAGCGAGGGAGAGTATTGCTGTTGCGAGAAACTGAGCGCTTTGGTTCGCCTGGTGCTAGAGGACTTCCACGTGGGCGTGTGTCTGTGCTCCGCGAATACTGATGCGACATTTCCTAGGAGAAGCCAGTGCGCGTATGCGCCGCCTATGCGCTTTGCCGCCCCTTTGTGCATGTTCGGGTGCAGACGCTGCAGAAGGCCTCTTCAGACGACAAAGTGTCATTCAGCCAGAAGCACCTGGCGTATTACGGATTCATCTTCCCTGTGATGATCCGGGCCAAGTGCCTTCATCAGTACCTGCTCTCCCTTACGCTACAGCTCTCATGTGCAGCGGACACCACTCGGCAAAGCTCCCAAGCTGGTAGGAGGGGCTGCCCACGGCGCAGGTTGCTCAGGCAACCAGGGGAACAATAAGCACAGTGTAGCGAGAGAGAGAGAGACACTTTGAGGGAAGAAGCATCAGGGATTCATCTTGGCTTAACTAGGCTCGCCGCCACGCTTCCACTCCGTTTTCCTTTGCATGTGCTGATGATGGATGTGCCTTAGTCTTCCGCATCTTTAGCAAAATGCAACCCCTGGTTAGCCCCGCCTTTGCTTCTTCTAAACCCTCGGATACACTTACCAAAGGGCTGCACTCTCAGAGTGACTGTTCTGGACGTGCGCAGAGATCCCCGCCTTAACCGTCTCCACCATGATCCGTCGCATGCCCCTCGAGTCTTTCCTACGCCTAGTAAGCTGAAGACTCTACTGCTTGTGGGGGCCGCGAGAAGTTCGAGAGCCTTCTTTTGTTAGCTTAAGCACACTGCCACCTGCCTGAGCCGTTTCTTGAGCATCTGGTTCTGCAGCAACAGCAGCCCGTGACTGCGGTGGCTGCTGGTTCCGGTGTAGACAGCTGCTGTGCACACTTCTCCCCGTGTGCGTACATGCACACTATATACAGGAGCAAATATATATACATATATGTATATAGCTACATATTATATATATGGGTATATTTGTGTGTATACATATGTACAATCAATCGGGTGGTACCGGGAAGTAAACTTGGATCAGCATGACCCTGCTTTCGCTATAAGCCACTGCTGTCGCATGCGGTTACGCTTTAGATCGGCTGCGGTTACGCTTTACCGCTACTTGACGAGCACCTGGCTAAAGAGTCTGCTTCTCGCCATCCGATGCACAAACTCCCAGGGAACCTCTTCAAGCTCCTCGTCTTCTCTAGCCGACAGCTACAGTCGTACAGGCAGCTGCACCCAAAGGCGAGACTTCCCCTCTTGGGTCTGGGCAAGAAAAATGCAGGCACCGCCATCAGAAGACTTCTGTCATTACTCGGTGCGTCGTATTAATCGCTCCGCTAGGGCTCGAGGCACCTCCTCTCTTTCTCTTTCTAGCTGCCTGCCCTCTAAGATCCGCGAGTTGCTTCCTGTACTGCTGGCTTTTGCCGATTCTTGCTAGCCGGAGAGGGCTGGCGGCCTCGTCCTTCTCTTGCACTTGTTCTTTTTCCTTTCTGCTCTGCTGGCAAAAGGTACTGCAACTGAAAGGAGGCTCGTCAACGCCTCCTGTCTGCTTGCCGCATCACTCGGAGATGGAATGAAGTTTGTCTCTTTTCTCCTGTCTGTGGAATTTCAGGCCGCATGGGTATCGTCTCTCAAGTACAGGGCCCTCTATCGTCTACGCACGAGGGAAGCCTACAAAAAGGTTCCCTGTCACCGCACTCCTGGCTGCTCAACAAGGTCCTCAAGCTTCCGGCTTTCTCTGCGGTGCGCATGAATCTTTCTTGATGCTTCGTTGGGGGCCTGTTGACGTGACTTGCCATAAATGCTCCCTCAGATTTCTTATGGGATATCCAATGGGCCGTGTGGGCCAGCTGGATTCTTGGGTAGAGCCAGTGCGTATTTTTGTTTGCCCTTCAGACGCCTGTGACTGAGTTTGGAGAGCCTCCAGAATCCAAGGAGTTCAAGGGCCTTTGCCACGAGGGCGTGGAAGCCTACTGGCAGCAACTGCAACAACAGGTGTCTCAATACGTCCTTGCGGAGAGGCAGCTGAGCTGGATCCTCTCAAACGATATGCAGCCTTCGCAATTCTTCTCCCCACATTCTGAGCAGATTGACAATACCCCGCTGTCAGACAGAGAGGCCGCGGACACCCCGAAAACACCTGAGGGAAGTTCGCAACCGATTCGCAAACGCGTAAGTACCTTTTCCTTTAGGCATCGCCTCTCTCCCTCAATCCCCTTCCTCTTCCGCCCTCTCCTCCCTCTACCCCCCAGACACACCCCACACCTCTCAGCAGAGACTTATGGCAGTGGCACTTCTTGAGTGCTGTACCTGTCAAGTGACCCTGGCTTTAGCCTGCTCACACGTCTGCCTAGCGCGATCTGCGCTCTCCGCTTTCTTTCATGCGGTGCACCCCGTTTCTTCACAATGCATAAACCCTGCAGGGGTGTGCACGGTAAGGACCTTGATGGATGCCACGACAGAGTTTCGACTGCTCGAGCTGTTTGAAGGCCTCCATGCAGTCCATCAGGCTGCGATGTCTGCTGCGCAGCAACCCATGCAGCTGCCTGAGGGCTTTGCGGTGCCTGAAGCTTTCAACCCAAAGAACTGGAAGGGTCAAGTCGCCTTTACGGGGGCTGCGCGGGTAGGACGAGAGCTCCTAGCTGTAAAAGGCTGATGAAGGTCCTTCAGCTGATTTCCTGGCTCTCACTCGAGGCGCGTGTCTGCTGTCGAATGTAGTCGCACGTCTGCACGGAGGGTCTTTGCTGCTTCAGGCTGCTATTGATGCCTTTGCGGCGGAAACACTCGAGAGGCTGAAGGACGCGGGCGGTGCTGAGCTAGAGGCGTTTGTTCTCAATGCTTCATCCCCCCAGATCGTCGAGCTTGCTGCCCGGGTTGGCTATCCAACAGATGTGCGTGTTTGCACGGAGAAGAAGATGCGCACTTAGCTAGCAAGCCAAGACCATGGCCCCTCAATAAGCGCCTCTGCGCTCCAAGATCTTTCGTTGGAATACCGAAATGTGCAGAAGCATTTGTCCTCGTAGTCTCGAGTCGCGGCCTTCCGAGGCTTCCGCTGGTCGCGCTACATTACATGACTTCGAAATTCCATTTTAGGTTGCGTCTTTTGTTGGAGCCTTCGAGTTGCTGCGGCGAGGCCTTTGCAGTGTCACAGCAGACGGGCGGGGGGTACTGGGGGGACTGGGGGCCAGGGCAAGACGCAGGTGGGTGCCCAGCTAGAGGCTTAGAGATGGCGTTTTCGCAGCTGTTAGATTTTTGGGGCTTGCGTTGGGGTTGCGGATTCGCAGGCAATCCTACGGTACCTCATTCGGGTGTTTGAAATCAAGGGAGGCTCCGGAAACAATCAGGCACTTCTCATTGGGGGGAGTCTTCGGGATGGCGTGCAGCAGCACAACGGCACTCAGAAGGCAGAAGAGGAGCATCCGTCGAGGCCGCTGTGTGTCGCGAGCAGGCACGGCGGTCCAGCAGCCTCTCAGCAAGGTGCTGCGGATGAAGACAGGCAGACACGGCTAACGGTAGCAGCAGGCCTCTCCGGGAGTGCCTTGCCTCAGGATGACAGCCGTGTGGGGCCTCTCGGCGTTTCCGATGCTCCCGCGAGAAAGAGAGGACCTGGCTTGTTAGTGCATCGCACCAAAGATGTGCGTTTTCAGTGCCACATCTGCGGTCACTTCTACTCGTGGATGAAGAGCATCAGCCTGCATTACGAAAGGGCCCATAGGCAGGCTTTGCCTGCAGACGAGACGCTCTACATTCTGCCATGGGAGAGGAAACGGTGAGCGGCTTCGTGCAGCAGCGGAGTGGAGCTGTCTAACGGACGCTGAGCTGGCTGCGATTTTGTGGCGTATAAACGCTGTGTGGCAGCCCGCAGTGTACAGGGGCGAAAGGGCCCGTTAAGGAGTGCCACTATGTCTGCGGCCTTTCTCAACTACTTTTATATGCGTTGTTGTCTCTCTCTCTTTCTTCCTTTCTTTCTTTCTTTCTTTCTCTCTTTTGCGCGCATGCGCGTTCGGCAACCTGGCAGAGCCGTTTTTTCATAAAGGCTATGAACGGCTGCCTCAGGATCTTTTGCTTCAGCGGGTTGTAGCACATGCTCGAACGGCGTGCTTCGGTGTTTTGCGGTTACATGCACTTCCTGATCTGCAGGCGGCTGGAGGATCAGAGGCAGAAGGCCGAGTTGAACAAATTTAAGAGGAGGCGCCGTGCAGCGGCGCCTGCTTCGAAAGGTGAGTAGCGTGAAGTTCACCATCTGTCGGTACATGCGCGTTGGTGGCTGCACACGGGGGTGGGTGCTGGCTGTTGGTAGCTCTCCGATGCGCACACCTCCCCACATAATGCCTCCCTTTTGCCTGCTTTTAAGGTGTCCGATTTCTGAGCGCATCAGTTATTCGGGGGGCGAAGGACTGCCGGGGAGGAGGTTTGGGGGAAGTTTCTTTCTAAAGGGGACCCTCAGGAGGCGTTAGGGTGTGCAACAAGGACGCGGCACTCCAATTACACCACACTGCCTCTCAACGCTGTCTGCGGCAACGGCTCCTCCTCTGTCTCGCGGTGTCTTTTCGTTCTGCACGCAGAGGAGCTTCTAACTGTGGAGGGGGACGCCATAGCGGTTGCAGAGGAGGCCTCAAAGGCTCGCGAGCGATTCGCTGCCCGACTTCCTGCTCGGGGTACTGTGAAATCGGTTGAAGGCCAAGCCAGCGTCTTCCTCCTTCAGGTACCTCTTGCATTTCTGCTTTGTCTTTTCTCTTTGACCTTGCTTTGCGCTTCGCCCTTTGTAGTGCTTGGCCACCTGTGCTTCTACCTGCGTGCCAGAGCAGAGACCTTCGAACAGACCAAATCTTATCTGTAGGCGAGCAGGGTGCAGGGTCAGCACTTGGTGATTTTCAGGGTACTAGAGGGGGTTTTTTGAGGCGCACGCGTCCAACTGCTTAGTCATGCATGCCTTCCTTACCTTGCTTCCCCTCTTCGTCTTGACAGGCGAGAGGCGAATGCCTCACTCTATTCCTGCGCTCATAGCAGACGACTGTTCTCTGCCCGAGCGTCGAAGCAGTCCATGTGCTACGAGTTTTGCACTTGTGCTTTTAGGCGAACTTAGAAGAGGAGGCCATACTTTTCTCCATGAGTAGGGGTAGGGCTCTCTCTTCCGCTGATTTTCTTTCTCTGTGGTTGTCTCCTCGGTCTGCTGGACCTTGCCTCTGTCGTTCCCCTGCTCTATGCGAGACTCCGACACTCCACGCTGATGCCTGCTGTGCCTCCTTTGGGGGCAACTGGCCTCATGTGGCAGAGGGCCCCTTTGAGGATTGTTGCTCTCCTTGAGGGCCGCTGTGCGCTCAGAGGACGAAATATCTCTCATAGGCGCGGCCGTTGTCGCGGAGCGCCTCTGGCAGGCAGCGCATAACGCACAGCACCACCAGAGGGGGTCCCCTGCTGCTGAAGGGGGCCCTCTTCCGGGCAGAGCCAGCGAAGGGCCCCTAACGCACGCCTGGCTCTTTCCCGGCACTTCACAGTCCCTCCCCCCGGCAGACCACCATATATGGAAGGTGCGGTCGGTGTGTGCCTGTATTTCTCACCACTCTAAAGGGGCTTGTGTTTTTTTCGCTCTTTTTCCCGCTGGCCGCTAGCCTCGAAGCACTGCGCTTTTTGCGCTCGGGAGGCGGGGCCCCCTGGGGGCCCTGTGATGCGTTTGCGCTGGGCCTACACCCTCCTGGGGTTTCGTTTTTTTTTTTCAAAATTTTCCGCTTCATCGTGCCACCGCTGCATGCATTGCGATGGGGGTACGCACCTGTTCCGCAGATCCTTGGGGCTCTTTGTAAGCCCCCCCTGTCTCCCGAGAGCTCTCGGCTGTATGTCGGCTTCGTTCTTAGCCGGAGGGCTCTCAACGCTCGCATCTTCAGCAGTTTCAGGTGCGTGAAGACGTGCCTGCTTCGCACAGGCTAAGGAGTGCTTAAAGAAGAAGAGGCTCTCCAGTCGCATCAGTCCTTGGGGAATTCCCCCCTTCCCATCTTCCTCTCAGCCTTTGAGATAAAGGCCCTTCTGCCTGCTTCTTGCGAGAGCTCCCCTACACTTGCGCCCTGAGGACACTCAGCCTTAGCGGGTGCAGGCCCGCATGCGCTGCTCTGACGACTCTACGAGAGCCTCCTACCTCAACCTTTTAAGACCTACCCCAATAGTTTTACACCTTCAAAGGTCCTTGCTGTCTCGCCATGCGTTTGCAGGCGTTTGGACCCTTCGACCCTCCGTCATTTCATCCTTGAGAGTCGCGTCCCCTCGGCCTTCGAGATGCGGCTGCACTGCGAGCCTCGCGAAGAAAGACAGGGGGCTCTAGCGCCTCTTCGGAAGTCTTTGGTGAGCTTCCTTGCCGTTTGGACGGCGTAAGCTTTCGTGCAATAGGGCCGGCCGCTCAAGTTGTCTGGGAAGCTTCTCGTGGCTCTCTGAGTGCGTGCTCATGTGCTTCGTGCCGTTTTACGTCAGGTCTGCCGTCCTTTGAGCAGTCCCCGGATTCTCATGGCTCGCAATATGCTAAAGGCAAGTTTGTTCGGCTTTGAAGGGGGCCTGCCTTCGCTGTGAGCGCTTTCGGCTTTCCGGCTGCAGCAGCGGGGGATCCTTTTGTCCGGAAGGGCGTGTTATTTTTTTCAATGGATTTCATGCGGGTTGCATTGCAGGCGATTTTATTGACGCCTCTGCCTTTCTACAGGCCCTCGGTGCAGCTCGCGGCCTTGCGTGAATTAAGGCCGCTGGAACTGGCGGCTTTGTGGAGAGCTTGGCAGCGGCGCGGCTGGGTAACAGCGTTCAAGCCCCCAACAGTCGCGTTTCCTAGGGAGAAAAGGGAGCAGGTTGATCCTCCTGGGGATTCCGTAGGGGCCTCTGCGCGCCTGCCACAACAGCCGTACAAACGGCCTGAGGTTGCAACAGCGCTGGAAGCGAAATGCAGGCGCCCCTTTGTTCTGAGCAGGTTCGCGCGCAGCAGGACTTGCAGTGCCCTGGGGACCTCTGCTGCACATACGGCAGTAACGTATAGCCCCTAAATAGGCATGCACAAGGCTGCGTAGTGTGACACTGATTCAGCTTTTGTAGGGGTTAGTGGTGGCTTGCGCGTTGGGCCGGTTTGCATGACGAGAGGCAGAGTGCGCCCAACTCGAAGGGGAGCGGGAGGGGCGGGCGGGCGCGAGGGGCTGGATGGGGAGGGGGGAAGGGGCTTGCAGGATTCAGTAGTCTCGTTTCTTTGTTTCCCCCAGTTGTACCCCACACTGCAAGTTACCACTTGTAACGCCGTCGCATCATTGCCTCTGCTGCGTTTGCGGTGTCGCTCCAGCGGCTCGCGCCTGTCTCTTTTCGGGCGCCTGCGGGACTACAGGAGTTTGGCAGCTCTTTTGCATTCTTTTGGGGAGCTCACATCCCTCAGCGAGGGTTGCCTGGCATCGCCGTCCGTCTTAGGCTCGAGCGACTTCCCTCGAAAGGACGATGCCTGTGGGTTTTCGCAACGCGCTACTGGCCAAAATGCATGCTCTGGAGCCTTCGATCAGAAGTCAGAAGACTCTCTAGCCACGTCGGCGGCCCCGCAGGATGTGGAGCATGCGGCTCCGGATCCTACGAACGCTCTGCTGCTAGCGCATCTAACGGGAGAGGTGGTGTTGCAGTTTCCCAAGGAGGAGGTGGCATCTGCTGAAAAGGATGATGTGCAGCTGCTGCAGCTGCTAGAGAGTGAACGGCCTGCACCTTCGTCACCCTTGAGCCCCTTTATGCCAGAGAGCAGCTTGTCGCCGGTATCGACCCCTACAGCAGGACCTCCGAGGCCGCTTCGAGACCAAGATGGAAGGGTGGCAGTTGTTGGGAAGGTTCGAATGGCCTTAGACGTTGATGTTTCAGGGTGTGCGACCCTTGCAGCACTAGAGGGCCTTGCTCGAGGCCGACTGTGGCTGTCCCCTTTTTGGGGGGAAGAGGGAAGACTTCCGGATTCTCAAGAAGCTCAAGAGGCCGCAGCTGATGTTGAGCTTCTCAACCTCCTTGACGGCGACGACACACTCGTTAGCAGCCAGAGGCTCCCTACTCTGAATCTTAAAGCCCTCCTCTCTCTCTCTCCCCCTTGTCCACCTTCTTCTTATTCCATTTATGCTGCCATACTCTGAATTTCAGTTGTCTGACAGATGGCGAGCATATCCTCAGTTGTGCCCGTCTCACCTGAACCCGAGTATATATATATATATATACCTGGGTCCTCTTGCTCTCGCTTGCGGTCTTCACCTGCCTTGTGCGCTGTGGGGGTCAAGGGGGCTTTCTGCATGCACCTTCAAGGGTGTGTTTGCCGTCTCCAGCCCTGTGGTGGTTGCGTGTCTACTGTTGCGCACGCCGCAGGACGCACAAGATGGAGACGGCGTGGAGCTTTGGAATGAGATGCCCGAGTGGCTAAGCAGCCTCTCGTTGGGGCGAGGAGAGGATCCAAGCGAGCTCTTGTCGGACCGCCCCCTCCGCCGTCCCACGGAAGGCGGCATTGAGGCCCACATCACTGCCCATGCTGCAGGTGTTCCCGAGATAACGGCGATCACCTGTGCCGTGTTCGGTCCCCTCAGAGAGTCGTCAGGGGGCCGTGTGACTGCATCGCCGCCCACAGATAGATCAACCACCGTCAACACTCCACTTGCCGTGGGGGCCTCCGCTGATGCCGAGGAGGAGGCTCCTCTAACTCCCAAAGCCGACAGTCTGTGCGGCGAGTTGCGGCAGGCCTTCGCATGTCCCCCTACGGTGCCTTCTTGCGCGGTTGGACGCCTCAAAGCGAAGCAGCAGCAGAACCCGAGTGCAACAGGGCTGGCAGAGGGGCATCCTGGAGAGGCCCCCAGAGTTCCCCCCGGCAGTCACCTAGTGGACGGCCTGTACGGTGCTGCAGGGGAGTTCGACGCATTTGACCCCTCGTTGCTGCCGCCAGTAATCACAAATCGCACGGCAAGCGCAGCCGTCTCCTTCACGCTTCCCGAGGAGCCCGAGAAGACCTCACGCAAGGCTGCGTCGCAGCGAGGAGACGCACAGAAGAAAGCGGCGGCACGAGCGCTGCGCATCAGACCGGGGCTTTCTGGAGGCTTTCCTGTGTCCCTGCCGACGTATGCAGATGATCGCAAGCAGCACTGGAGGCTTGCAGCGCGAGCTGTCGAGGCCTTTGGGCCCCCAGAGTGTGTGTGCACTCCTGCGTGCTGCGCTGGCTCTCTCCCCGGACCAGAGGCATCGGCAGACACCGTTAGCCTTGCTGCGGCGACCAGTGCTGCTCCGGCGGAGACGGAGGCCTTGAGCACCCCTGTACATCCCTTGGGTGCTCTAAAGAGGCCGCCAGACGACGACGAAGGCCCCCCTGGCACGCGTCTTGGGCCGTTTGCAGCGCTTGCCGGCTGCTTGGGAGCGCTCCGAGGTGCACAGCACTTGCCGGCTTCAGCGGCAGTCAGGGCTGCTCTCTCGAGCTCTTCGAGTGATGCAGGACCGCTTCCGAAGCCTCTTATCGAGGCCGTGGGGGAAACAGCACTGGCCGCCCTGAGGGTGCAGCAGCACGCGTTGCTGCCGCTGTTGCCAGTGCCCCCAGAGCCCGCCGCTGCAAGAAAGATCCATGACGCTGCAGTGAAGGAACTCAGCGGGGTGTTCGAAGACCCTGCCTCGGCATCACGGGAAGGGGAGGCGGCCTCTCAGTTGGACCTCTGTGTCTGCACAGCGTTGTCACTCTGCCCGGCGTGGCTTCTCTGTTCCATTCTAAGAGCGAAAGCAGACGGCGTGGCTGTACACTCGCTACTCCTCGAACTCTCGGGGGAGCTGGAGATGCAAGCAGAAAGGAAGGCCGACACTGGGGACGGGGCCTTTGGGGAAGCCTCAGCGACAACAGCAGCAGACCGGGACCTGCAGCGGGCAGCAAGCCTCGCTTTAAAGTCTGCCACATACAAAATGGCAGGGGCCTCTGTGGAAGGCGACTTGGGAGTGGGGCAGCGTGCGGTGAGGCACGATTGGGGAACTTCTGTGGTGGGAGCTGCCGATATGTGGCCTCTTCGGAAGGCAAGCGACGCGGCGACTGACAGCAGCTGCGCCCCTGCCTCTCTGTGGTGTCAGCTGTTCCTGGTATCTGCTTCAGTCCTCTGCTGGCTGCGCCTTGCTGTCCCGGTGCCGGGGGGCAGCAGTTGGCGCCTAGTGGCGGCGGCCGAGGCCGCTGCTCGCTTTTGTCTTAGGGTGCGACCTGTTCTGAGCGACGCAGTCGCTTCTCGCTGGGTAGTCCACGGAAAAACGGAGGAAACACATTGTCTCTCCGGGGAGACAACGTGCCAAAGAAGTCAAAGGGCTCCTTCCCAGGAACACATAACAGCAACAACAGTACGCGACGCATCAGCAGAGGCTCACATGTATGACAAGGGAAGCGAGAGAAGCAAAGCCCATGAAGGGCATCTGCCCTTTATCCATGACGTGCAACGCCCTGCAATGATACCCCGCGCCATTTGGGCTACATGGGGGCCTCCTGGTAGCTCTAAGCTGCATCCGCCTGCCGCGGATAAAGAAATATATCTCGCCCTCTCCGAGGCAGAAACAGCTACAGAGAGACAGGGGGCATTACTTCCCAGAGGGCCTTCGGACCTCCCAACAGGAGAATTTCTTGAGTCTCTCTGGGATGCACGAGAGGGAGATAACACAGCCGGCGAGCGGCATGCAGAGATTGCCCGTGGCTTTCTCAGTACCATGCTGACGTGGCTCTCTACTCCTCAGACCCCTTCAGGGTCCTCGCTGATGTCGCCTCTTGGATCCACTGCACCGGCGGAGGACCCCTTACGGCCATTGCACTTGTCCAGAGACTTGTTGCCCGCGTGCGCCTGGCTGCGTTTGGATGGCCGCCTACATGCGTCTCTTGTACAGCTGCTGTCTCTACGACTTTGGTGTCTCCTTTTACAAAGGCCAGGCAGCACCGCCCAGCAGCTACAGGGAATGCTCTGTCTTCTCGACGATTGCGAAGTTCAGTTTCTCCTGCATTGTTTGGCGGAAGAGGGCATCGTCACTGCGTCTACACTCTGGCGGCCGAGCCATGCTGTGCAAGCAAGCCTTAAGGGAGTCTCCCGAATTGCCCCTAGGACGTCTCTAGGCAGCGGGGAAACGGACTCCCTACGCGACCATGACGTCTGTCAAGGCCTTGATGAAGCTTCTTTTGCAGTCCATCGTAACGGAGTGACAGTTTACAGTATAGAAGCAACCAACGAGCACCAGGAGGATCCAAATCCAGGCCTTCGGGCTCCAGAGTTTGACGGCGGTACCCCAATCGAGAGCTCTGACACGTGGGGCCATCCCATATCCGGCAAAGCCGCACTGCCCGCGGTGTCAGTGGCGGAGTATGCGTTTGAAGTGCAGACTATCTACCTGCCCAACGCAGCAGCCGACGTTCTACCGAAGTTCCAGGCCCTCTTGATGCCAAATCTTTCGGTGTGCAATTGTGGGTGTTCTGCGTTTCTTTAATGGCAAAGCCAGTCGGCGCGGCGTGTTCACTTTCTTCTCAAGGTGTGCCCCGGTGGCACGGGCAAAGAGCTATGGATAAGACTTGGTCGTGCCTCTCGCTCAATCGGCTTTTTTGTGTCGTGATTGACGCAGACGACTTTGGGGTAGCTGTGAATTCGTGTTTTCCGTGCTACTGTTGAGGCATTCTTGCTGGACAGCATCCTTTTAAAAACGATGGAAATGCAGTCTTCAAGAGGAACTGACTATGGGGGGCAGTCAGGTCCTGGCGTCACCCAACCCCCCCGTGTTTTCTACGTATCGGGGGACTGCTCTTTCTCCAGGGGTCTGTGGGGAAACCCCCCACAGGTTGTATGTAATTATCACGTTTTTTGTTTGGTGCGGTCACTGCAAAAAACTTTGATTCTTAGAGGCGCTCTATGCCGAGTGCCCGTCAATTCAAATTACTGCTTCGCTTGCCGGTCGCCTTTTTTGTTGGATATCTGCGTGTGCGTTCTTGTTCTTTCCCTGTAGTTAGATCTCGATCGGGATGAATAAGCTTGTAAAGTAAAGCTTTCACACGGTGACTCATGGCCTTGTACTTTATGGCTCTACCACAATCATAAAGAGTATCCCTGCCTAAGCAAGATTTAAAGGCTGTATCTCCTCCCACGTGAGCCGGAGTTGACTTTGTCTGTTGGTAGCAGCAGATTAACTCCTCACCTCACTTGCTGCCAAGTCAGCACAGAATCTAATGGACTTTGCATTTATGTGCTGTATTCCCGGGAACCCTCCGCATCTAGCAGAGTTTCAGGGCTCTTCCTCACCTCTTCATATTCACAAAGATGACTTGATGTTCTATTGTTGTTTTTGCCCTTGCTTACAGGTATGCACTCCAAATTCCACTTATCTCTTTGATTTTGCAGTATTTCTTCATGAGTGAATCGAAATCTCAGGTGACTGCGTGGGCGATGATGCATTCCACGCAGTACTACCTTCCAGCGGTAGCATTTGTTGTTGCCGTACTTTAAAGGCGACTGTCAATATCGGTTGTTACACTCTGGATATAAGATAGGCTTGATATTTTGATCATTTCAACCTACAGTGCTGTCAAGTCTACTCTCTCGTCAAACCGTGCACCGCACATGGAAGCGGTTAGGGGCGATGAAGAGTTGCTTGGTGCAATCGACAGTTTCTCCTCAGCTGCCCTATTTATTGCAAGAGCGATATACCGGTTTTATCAATGTAAACTACTAGGGGAAAATGTCAGTCTAACGAAACTGGGATTAAAGTTTCCCAACAGGACCAACAGCCACGTGCAGTGCCCGTGGGACGCGACCACCACAGCACACAGCTCGACACTTCGTCGGCTCCTGCTGCACCCCGCTCGTAGCTCATGTAGCCAAGCGACTGGGACATATTTGCATGAGGCTCCTCTTTTTACCGAATGGACAATTGTTTAGCAGTCATTTCGGAAGACCATTCGTGTAGGTCAGCATCAACAGCCATAGGGCCGCAGATGGGATATGTACGAACCCACGAAGCAAGGTATTTAATCTTCTCTAAGACTTTCGTCAAAGCTTACTGTCTAGCTTAAATCGTTCCAAGACCTACGGAGTAAAGGTGAACAAGCCACTTGTATTGAATGTGTGTACCAGGGGCGCAGGCTGCAGCGGTCTTTGACTGGGCAGCGCTTTGCGTTGACACCTACAACGTTCATGGGACGTCAAAAACTTAGTGCCCCAGCGTTTCGATACACTTATACGCTACGTCATTCTGGAAATGAGAGCTGTATCAGGTTCATAAATTGCTATCCCCCTTCGAAGACCCAGAATACATCTAGCACTGAGAACATGCTTGCGGGCACTGGGCATCTCTCTTATCTTCGGTTTGAAACATTTGTTCCTTCTGCTTCTTGTTTTTTTCCGAGGCCTGAGCCGCTATGTGCTTCGTGATTACTGTATTTCTTCCAACCTTCGGCGCTGCAGCCATCGGCCTATAGTGGCCTAATCATTGAATCGTCCCATGAAAAGCACGCTTCCAGCTTGCTCAGCAGCTAAAGCGCATGGGTTGTGTGGTTTTTCGCTGCAGGACACATGTGGTAGAGAGCGGCAACACTGGACTCGGTACTCGGCCTTCTTCCCTCTTCGGTGAAGCTTTGCTTTCTCCTTCAGTAAAGCTGACCTTGTGGTACCTCTCAGGATCTTTCGAAAGCTTCGGCTCTTTGTTTCGTATCATCTTGTTGCACTCTATTCTGCTGTTCGTGATCATGATGCACAACACTGATCAGACAGTTGCAGGCTTGCCCAGCGCGCGGCTCTCACAGTTGGCTTCGCCCCAACTCATGAAGAAATTCCGCAGGGATACTATTTTGGGATCAAAGCACTCAGCGCTCAGAGATGAAATGAGTGCTATTTTGCAGCCAAATGTGCCGGATATCTGCAGCAGGAGGGGCAATCGGGAGACTGAGACACTTCAGGGCTACGCTGGCAAGTACACTAACAAAATCAATGATTCAACCTATTGTCACGGAAGCAAGAAACAGTCCTCAGAAACCAATAAGTCGGATCAGGTGGCCACCTTGTTTGCTAGTGTGGGTTCAAAGGCAGAGGTGCCACACAGTGGCCTCCGATCCCTGAGACAATATTTCTCTCCCGATCAGCTTAACGAGGCGTTTTGCACGAAGTTCCACGTCACAGACGCTTTAACCGGCCGCACAGAAATCATGACGGCCAGGCGTCCTGGAAAAGCCTCAGCAGAAGTAAAGTTTACCGCCTTCGATCCATATGTGGCATCCAGGGCGCGGAAAAGCTCTGTGGAGAAGGCTAAGGACAACATTGAACACGATATCCTGGTACGAAAGCGCGTGCCAGACCTCCACACGTTAGACTGCATATTTATTTAGTGCATTCCTTTTTATTTGTAGACAGTGGCGATTTGGCAGCCTTATAGATTCTTTTGCGCTTTGGCACTACCGCAGACTTGTCGGGTTTCCCGAAGTATCAGCTTGCTTATCTCCGTGGGGATACAGAACCGAATGCTTTTCAACATGTGATGGACTGTGCTCGCTCAGGGTCTGATGCCTAAGGAGAATCAGGGGGTGAAAGACTTCCTGGGCACCACTATCAGGCATCATCGGGCGGCAGCACTTGAGTGTAGCGAGGTACGCCAAGTGTTTTGAATACAACTACTGACATGTGATAGGCATATGCACTAATTCTAGACGGCACTGAAGCGTTAATTGGGGCAATTAAGCAGGTGGAATAAGCAGTTTGTATGCGGAGGGTAGCCCGTATGACCCCGTTCAAAGCCTATGCTTCATTGCAGACGCGGGTCGCCTCAAGTTTTGTGCTGTAGAATTGGATTATCCCCACAGAAAGCGCCAGCGTATGCAGACCACTTGGCCTTCCTCGGCGCCGTGAAGCCTTTCCCTGGACTATCGAGACACGAAACAACATAGCACATATCTACGACGGGGCTCATCCAGCAAGTCCCCGTGTTACGCGGTCGTGCATCAGACCTGCCAGCATTCCATCCTAGGAGCTCAGCATCTTTTTCCGAAGCAGTGAACAGAACCTACATTTTCAGGTGGCAGGAACCTGCTGTTCGGTTTATACGCGTCCGCAAACGGACTCATATTTAGATGATAAAGCCTATACTTTGAGGGGATTGTTGCTTTTGCAATGCGTTTAAATTTGATTGAAACTCGACAGGTAAAAGCAATAAGTGGAGTCTGCATTGGTATACAAGCCGTGAAAATTTTTTCAGTGATATATTTCAGTGCACTTGGGGTTTTCGCTTATTTCTGACGGCTGATTCGTTTGAAGATCCTTTATTACTTTCGTTTTGAAACTACAAGGCGGAACTCTGATGCGTTTGGCTCTGCTCATTGTTCTTTATGTGCTCCGTTAGCCACCACTAATCCTTGAGAGCACACTTATAGGGCACTTTCGGAGATATTGATAGAATATTTTGCGCAAATTAATAGTATGTACAAGTCAAACCGCCGAAAGAATGTAACAGGCAAGTGCGGCAGGGAAAGGTGCTGCCGAATGTTGCCTTTTAGGGAAAACCCGTTGGTGCATGGCCTGTCATAGCCCACGAAAACAATGAGCGACTGCATGCGGTATGCTGCTCAGAGCAAGAGGCTTCGTTAGGGAGCCGTAAAACATGTAGTTTCAAACAGGTGGTCACTGGCATTCTGTATGTTTGTTTGTTGCTGAATTAGTAGGACATGCCCCATTGGCAATTCACTGATGAAAAACCTAAATCCACTGGTAAAATCGAAATCCTAAATTCCAAAAGTGATATCAAACAAATTTCTGGGAGACGTCAGTCCGAATCGATATTTTTCCTGCCACCTCGTGGCTCCGGTCCTGGTGGCCCGCGTGAACGAGTGTGTTATGGGGGGTGGAGCAGTTACTGGGCCGGCGAAGGCATCCCATTGCAGTTGGGTTCATCCAAGTATCTAAGTTCTGTTTGTCTTTTGTCACCAATGGTTAAACTCTGAACTCCGGAGGGAAAAGCAAAGCCTTCAAGCACTCCGCGGTTCGCCCTCCGCTGGCTGAAACCGAGCGGGCGAATTCCATACATGCCATTCTGGACCCAAAGTCATCTTTCGTTGCTGCAGTCTCTGCTTCCTGCTGTAACTCTCCTCCAAGTCTGTTGGCTGGAGAAAAATTAGAGGCTCGTTGGCGCGTGGCGTTACTCAGCATGGTGAGGAAAAACCATAATGTTCGCCGGGATGCAGCGTCTGACCAGGACAAAATAGGGCCGATTCAAATCCCCAACTCTGCTCACATTTGCAAATCCCCTAATAATGTGCTTATTCGGAGCCTTAATTTCAATGCGAGCGGCCACGCACCCTATCGTTCACAATGGTGTGCACGAGCTTTCAGTGCAGCGGTCGCAGTAGGGATATGGGTTTCTGCGGAATCGGTCGGTGGGCTGCCTCTGGAGACAAGTGAAGGCGGCCCTTTATTCAGCAGCCCAATAAACCTGACCGACGAGCTTCGACTTCCCCCTGTAGACGCGCCAGACTCTGCTTTCCTTTACGAGTCCGGTGCTGGTGCACAACCTTCTTTTGCATTTGAAAGTATTACGGGGAATAGTGACTACCAGAGCGGCACTGACTTTGCAGCAGCTTCTCAGCCTTTGGTCGCTTTTGAAAGCTCCCAGGCTACTCCTCCAGGGGACTCTTCAGAGGTCAACCCTGTGGAAACTCCTGATCCGAATGCAGTAGTTCCGTACTTACTACCCGTGAAGCCCTTTCCCCCCCGTTTCTCTGGCTTGAGCAGCGCATCAGGCATTGCATCCGAGTCTGAGGACTTTGACGAATTATTTCCACCTCCTGCTGAGGAGAACCCTTTGCGGTACGCCTTTTTTGGGCCCCAAAGCGATAATGTGCAAATTGAGAATTGCCAGCACTTTGACGCTTTTTTGGTATCTCCCCTCCCATCTTCTTTGGCCTCTCGATTCAAGGATTTTGTGCAAAAAGAAGCAGGACAAGAAGATGGCACGCCATTCCTCCATCATATCCACGGCCAGGCCGCGCTGGACCCAGCCAACAGAGAGGAAAACCCGAGACTCATTGTTGAGGGAGGCAAGGTCACTCCTCTGTGGTCGGAAAATGCGGATGGTAAGGCAGAATCTAACCAGAAGTAGGGCGTTCAAGCCTCTTCTTATGCCAGTTTCTGCATTCGTCAATATCTTAGCCAACAGATCATGTATGTCCTCGTGCAGTAGTGAAATCCTCACCTTGCGCACCGTTTTTTTCCAACATCGTTAAACCTTTCAACGTTTCCCTATTTTAATAAGGTTGGGACCTTGTGTGCCCCGGGGTGTGCATGCTTTCAGATAACCCCGTATTCCGGATGGACGAAGGGACCGCGACTTTGATTCGGCTGGTAGCTCCCATCAGGAGTGCTTACGACGAGATGGCTTCCATGCTTCTGATGCCCATTATCAACGTAAATATGGCCTACGGTGACGGTACGCTTCCTCTGTACTCCTGAGCCGCTCCGTAGGCCTTTGAACCCGTACGCAAGCTGCCTGAGTCTAGCACATGCTTGTAGCTACCAGTAGAAACTGATTCAATACGAGTGTCACGCTCATATGGGTAGATGCCTCTAATCAGTTCAGTGTTCATACAAAACTCTCTGCTGGTCCGAGCAACTTGCAGGGCTGCTTCTCTCCTACAAAGTGAGCGGGAGCGAAGGAAAGCTAGTAGACCACCAGCACCAAGACGGGATACACCGCCCGGTAGCTGAGCTTGACGTGGTTTACAAAAGTTGCTTTTCCGTTGGAGGTGACAGCAGCGAGCCTATTACCGTTAGAGCGGAGTTACGACTAGATGGATGCGAACCTGTTGTTCTGACGTGGAAAGTCATCTGTTCAAGCAGCGCGCTTTTACAGGGTAAGTCCACCAGCAGGCAGAATCTCACCCCTCTTTCTGTTGTAACAAGACTTCTTTTTGAGTGCAGTCGCTACTAACTTCCACCACAGCTGCTCAAACGGTGCACACTTTTTGTGTATTGTGCCACTTGCCACAGAGGTACCTCAGGGATTCCACGTGGCCATCGGCCCCCTGACGCCAACCGCCAATGCTGGAGGTTCTCCTGCACTGCGCGATTCAGCCGACGTTCCGTTCGACCCACGCCTCGTGGCTTCCCCCACCGTGGCAGACATCCGTGCCATCACGTCTAAGGAAGGAGATATAGTCGCAAATGGCGAAGTCGCACAGGAGGTTTCCAGCGTGCAGTCCACAAGTGTCGCATTCGATCCTTCTGTAAGCATGCTCAGTCTTTGCTCGTAGCCGTCTCACTAAACTTATGAACGCTTTCGTTTCCAAAACACTGGATCTCCACCAGACCCCTACAGATATTGCCAAAAATGGCCGTGCGCGGCTGATGCTATGAATGCAGCAAGACTTTGTCGAACTTTACGTATGGTGTCGGGGATGCAAGGAGGGTAAACTGGACATGAACATTCCAACAATAGGCAAGTGCCCTGCTGACAGCTGTTTGCGCCTGAAGCCCAGGCTGTTGCACTACAGGGGGTGACACCCGAGAAACCATGAACATTTAGCGGGTGCCGTATGCAATGAATGTCTTCTCCCCGGTTGTTGAGGCCATCGCTAGCAATCCTCATGTATGAAGATACAAACGGGGCGCACACTCTGCTACAGCCCGGGATTCGGCCGAGATGCTGGATCCAAAGCAATGCTTGCCTCATTAAGTGCGGTTTACGTTTGTCTCAGCGGCTGATTTGCAAGTGATGTTCCCTCTGCTATACAATTACCTTGGCACCAGTAAAGCTAATGACAAGTCGACCGAGCGTGGTGCAAACAGTCTCGTGGCTACGCGGCAGTCTTCACATATAGCTCTTAGAGAGGCCCTTCCGGGATCTGAAGAAAACGTGCGGCGGTTCGTTCTGCAGTTCCAATGCAAGTCCGAGGGTAAGCTGTACAAGAAAAAGCACTAGCCATCCAACACTCCCCCCTTGCTGCCCCCCTTCACAGATTACACGGCTTTTTGGCACGGGCCACGCTGCAGGCGCAAAAAGGATTGTTTTCTGAATCACCTATCTGTGTTCACATAGGGTTAACTGCACACTTCTCTTTGCAGTGCGTACACATGTGCCCATGAATGACTTACTAGGGCCACAGCATCCACAAGGGCAACGCTCGCCAATGCAAGTCGTTCGTTCATCCATACCAGGTTTCCATTTTTTGCCATGCATACCTGTGTGCTGATTAATGACGCGACGCAGGGGAATCAATTGTCACACTTGACTTTCCGTTTCACGCCTATAGAGTAAGCTGTTTCATCCATTTACTTAGTGATCTATCCAGCAGCCTGTGCAGCGCAGTGCTCCAATACCAGCCTCAAAAGACCTCGTTTTTAGTACGGCGTCTTCTGCCGTGTAAAATCTGAACATAAATTATGGAAGGAATGACATTGGTTAAAGGATTGCTTCCAAGGGACAAACTTGTACTGACCATCCTATAAGCTTTTCCTGTGTGGCCTTGTAATGAAAATTTTGCCTTCACTATCACTCTTGGCACACCCTCTAAATTCAAATATATGAACTCACTTTAATCGATCATCGTTTCCCTGATAGCAGGGAACTAACATGATGAAGAATTCGGCATTAGTATTGCGCTGTAGCACCATCTGCTCGTCATGCGTTTCAGGATATACAAGTCTTCTTCAAAAAACAGTGCGCTGCGCCAGGTGAAATGCGGGAACAAGCACTGCCTTTATGCCCTGCAACGCACTTTTTCGCCTTGCCAGTTCCACACTTACCTGCCGTCATTGCAGTGCAGATCATTCGAATCAATATATCTGCCATTGGATCACAGCCGCCCGCAAACAAAGCATAACCGGATCTGGTTTGCATGCGGCTGTGCATCACGCCAAACATTTGTTTCTAGATGTGACCAAATCCTCAACGAATTCTTTTCGCGTTTGTATCCCTTTGGGCTTGGACGTTTTATCGCCCACACGGCATACAGGTTCTGTCTTGTTTTGCCTGTGAACACATTTTTCGGACTTCAGCTGCTGCCAGTCTACGCGACCCCTCGTGCAGTTCTGGAACCCTTAGCGAAGACGGCTCAGCCTGCTGTTTGGCCTCCTGCGGTAAATGCGGGGGCGACGGTTGCGAGGACAGGGAAGGTGAGACAGGAAAGGGTTCAAGTAAAATTCGCGTGCCGAACTGGGAAGGGGAAAATATGAGACTTTTGCTTGACACAACGACCGAAAACGATGTTTGCCGTTCAATGTGAAGCGCGCCGATGAATTTTTTTCCAGATGCCAAACTCGGTGTAATACTTAAGAGCTTCTTCTACGCTGTATGGGGAGATAATGGAACAGCTACATCAAAACTATTTTGTCTGCTGCGCGCGTGTTGCACTGTACTAGGCGGGCTGGTGGGCTGTTGCCTGACCCACATCCACTCTTCTGCACTACCATGTTCGGCCTCAACTGCCCCTTGCGTAATGACTAGTAAGATTTCGGCTAGAAGCACCAGCACAGAAATGAGTAAAGAATTGGCAAATCTGGAGGGAGGAAAAAGTGCAAAATTCACGGGAGAGTAGCGAGCAATTAGGAGAGCATCGCGAGGCTTTTCCTACAATTATTTGGGCAAATGCTAGCACTAGGCATAATAGAATACAGTCTAGACGGAAGCCAAAGGGACGAGAGGCTTCCTACATTGCATTCCGTTTATACCTTGCTTGTTTCTGTATGTTCACAGCGCAGAAAAACAAGATGAATCGGGAGATTCGCATGGCTTTGGTGCTGCCAAAGGAAGAAATGTCGCAGCACTTCAACATAATTTTTGCACCTCTTTGGCTTTTTTCCATGAGCATCTATTTGCTCAAGTTTTTGCTGTGGAGGTCAGCAGCAAAATGCGCATTTTGCATATTCTCTCGCCTCTCTCCTGCCTCTGATCCTTCTACACCCCCTCAAGCTGGTCCTGATCCAGCCCCTAGCAGCCGCATCCTGCTTCTACACTTCGCTCAATTAATAAACAGCTAAATTGTCGTTTAGCCACACTCTTGCTTCGCTATATATCGCCACACCTTTTTGAGCTCCCATAATGCATATTCTTGGGTGCTTTTCTGTATGCTTGTTACTTTAGCCTGGTAACAGCTGCTGTATTGGTGTACATGTTTGCCATCTATTACGGAGTACACGTCCTCAAAGAACCGTTTTCAGTGGCCATAGCACCTTCATCATCACAATTCCTCAACGCGCTTTTCTTACTCGTAAGCTCAAAGCTGTTGGGTTGTGATCACGGGCTCACCCCTGCCATGCTCATGGGGTGTGAAGCGGAGCTAGTGAGCACTGCTAGTCGCAAATGCATCACGCAGAGCTGCCAGTAGCTGCGCAACAAGATAGAGCAATGTGGGGACACGTGTTGAAGAAACAGCCCAAGTTTATCAAAAATATTTGGCATACCCTATAATCTGCATTCACTTTTTTCAGGGGGGCCATGTCGGACATCTCTACAAAACTCGTGGCGGTATGCTTTTCGGCGATGACGGTTTCCACTCATACACTCCGTTTGAAGAAAGAGCTCCTGGAAATGCCCGAAAGCTCAGTAGCGCCAACGATCCTTTCTACTCGATAACTCGATGGCGTTCTAATGAAGATGGACCCTCTTTCATCCGGCTCACCTCCTTCAATGGAAATTTATCAAAAGACGAAAGCGGCCATATGTCGGAGGGCCTTCAGCCAATGGAATTTTGTGATGTTGAAGCAGGAAAACCGGAGTTCAAAAGACGGGATGCCGCCGAAGACAAGGTTTTGTGGGATGGAATCCAAGAAGGGCTTCATTCGGACTACTGGGATGAATATGCAACAGGAATGCTTGTTGGCACAGAAGAATACAAAGGCGGGTCAAACAACCGAGGTCAGGGAGAATACGAGGAGTTTTGCGAGCCGAAAGGCCAGAAGTTGTGACCTCTTTACTTTTGGCATTCTTCGCACGTCTGCCGGAGGCGGAGGGGCCAGGGAGTGGGTCGTGTGACCTGTCTTTTCTGCTCCCAGTCCGTGCCGCATGATGCACATATAAGGTATCCTCGGTGCTAAATCATTTCTGCAGGTATCCGTTTGGCGCAGCTACAAGTTGACGCCAAACAATTATATAAAGTCTTTGTCAATCTAAAGAGCACAAAACTTGGCAATACACCAAGCGACCATTTTCTATGCCTAATGTTTTATTTTTCCAATTCTTTTCGCTTTTATGAATACTCAGCCCACGAAAAAGTCGCCTTAAGTCTTCATAACTCTTTGCGTCTTTCGTAACTAGTTCCCACACAGGTGGTCACCTTTTGAATATGAATACAACTATAATAGGTGTCACCTACCAGCTCCTATCGGTCGGCGAATAAAATAAGAATACAATTACAGATCAGTGCTTAGATTGTCGTCTCGAGTCGCGGCGTCTGCGGCGTTCGCGTGCTGACTCGCTCTCTATGAATTGCTTGAACCAATAATCTCCTGACTCGAATGTAAGGCCATGTGGTAAGCTATGAAACAAACCCGGCCTTCACCAGGTGCATTTGCGGAAACTTCTACGAGATGAACGCCTAAGCCTTTTGCTGTCGTCCTAAGTCTGTATTCGTCCTTTCATTATCCCGCAGAAGCCATTAATCATTGCCCTCTAGTACTGGTAGTTAGTGCTTCTGGTTCTAAGTGTGTCTTTCCTAACCATGGTCGACTTTTGGGGAGGCGCGTTATCAAAAAGCTCGTTGCGAAAACCGCTAGCCCAACCTAGTCGGCAACCTGAATTCAAGAGTTTTGCAGAAATGTACACGGCGCGCATTGATCGCGCTTTTCTAATTTTCCTCAGTGCATCATGCTGCACATAATCATTCATAGCACAAGCACAAGGGTCAAACCAAGGTCTCCTTAGGGGGACACCTCATTCCAGAGTGAAGAAATATCAATAGAACGTTACTTTTTCTCAAAGAAGCTTCCTCCTCCTCCTTCCCGCGCTCACCTAGGTCTATGATACGGAGAGGGTGGCCGCAAGGGTGCGCGCAGCTGGACCATCCAAGCACTCCATTCACAGGTAGTTGCACATTGCACCTGGTGCACGTGCACACAACATTGCATCTTCTTGTATCTAGCGCAGAGTGCTCTGCAAACAATACGACGATATACAAACAGGCAGACTAATTGGTGTGTCCGCCACTAATTTTAATTCTATAGCTGGTGTAGTAAGGCCTGCTGAAGTGTCGCTATGCCCATTGCAAGCATGATATTGCCAGTCACGCCTGAAGCAGATTAGTCATTTCCTGCCAGCTTACAGCCTTCAATACCTCAAGGGCGTTTAAACTGAAGCACAGCAGCCTTAGAAACGGGTTGAAATGACCCTGTAAAGTGATGCTGTGTTTCATGTGAGGGCTCGCATGCAAAGGCTTTCTGCACCTCACCAAAGAGTAACCATCATGTTGTCAACAGAGAGTCACGCAACCACCGCAAGTTCATGAGAGATTTCTGAAAAACTGATCTGAACGAGTGAGCCGTACTAGAAGCTGGTGTCCACTTTAGCCCATAATTGCTACGACTTCTTTAAGAACTTCGCTTGAATACTTCGACCGATCAAGTAACCCACGCAGCTCTCGAGCAAATTATAGAAAATATAAATGGTGTTTGTACTGGGCTGAACTTTGTTGAGTTCATTTTATTAAAATCCAATACGGCCCCGGTGCCCTACACCAGCCCCAAGGGTTTAACCCGTTTACTGGTTTGTGTACGCATCAATTGGTGGGCAGTTCACTCTTCTGAGCTTATGACTATTTTATGAAACAGTTCTGGCCCGTTTTGGCTAGTACTCATCCCAATAACTGCAAGAATAGATACTGCTGGCTGAGAAAAGTCCTCGATACCCATCTGGGGAAAGAAAGTTGCTCCATCTTCTTCATTGCATCGCTTGTTTTATTGTAACACCCCTGTACATTCCGCATTTCCAGCTTTTGATTACTCAGGCAGGCCACCTGTCACAGGCCCTGGATTTAGTCCAGTTGCACAGAGCGGACTAGCAGTGCAACGCCCCACAACTTATGCTTTGCATGTGGCTTACGCATGTCTGGTTTGTTGGCCATAGTTCCCTGAACAGCCCAGGCTTGTATCAGTTCAGAAGCTTTGCTTCTGGATGCTCAGCAAAGAAAGTGGTGAATCTCCAGCCTCTATATGTACACCAAAACGAGAGCCAATGGCTCTCCTCGCAGTCAAAGCAACAGTTGGTTTCTCCCTTTCTTGAGACCGTTTAACTCAACGAAAATGAAGCGCTTCACTCATTCATACTTACCTCGTCTGCTGCCGCGCAGCGATCTGCCAGGGGCTGTGCAGCCGACCCCGTGGGGCCTCAACCGTTATGTCTTGTTAATTACCTACTCTTTTTATATCTTTGTCACTGGCTGCGTGTATATGGGCTGGGCTCCTCTAGCAACGATGATCTTGCGGGCTGGGGGCTTCTCCTACTTGTGTGACGAGGACAGCACTGCCTTCTTGGAGGGGCCTGGACAGGAACAAATTCCTGGTGTGTGCAACGCTCAGGAGGCGGCTGTTCAGAAGCTTTACACCTTGACCCTCGCAGTACACTTCTCCTCCTCGGCTCTTGCGGGTTTCCTTGTGGATTCCTTAGGGCCTCGTCTGACGGCGCTGCTGGGGCAGTCCATCAGTTTTACTGGCTGGTGTCTTCTGGCCAGTACGACTCGCAACTCTCGCTACACCCTGCCTGCGGCCTTTGTGTTGATTGGGCTCGGAGTTGACACATCTTCGCTGCCCCATCTGTGTATCGCGCGGCTCTTCCCCGGCAGCGCTGGTCTGATCATTACCATCACTGGCTCCGCTGCCTCGGCGTCTATGTTTGTGCCGGTGATCCTCGAATACTTTGGAGGTAACGACCTCAAGGTATGCTGGGTATACGCGTTTGTAGGACCAGGCTGTATGTTCTTCGTGGCGCTCACCCTTTTCCCCTACCGCAACTTTCGTGTATATGATGTGAACGCCAAGTCAGTGGACGCCAAGCATGCAGCCACCACACATGTGAAGGGGTCCAGCAGCACAGAGGATCAGTCTACCGAGCACACGCAATCGCGTTACCCACGCACACAACCACCCGACATCCACCAACACTCTCCCTTAGCAAGCCAGGAACCCGAGTCACCAGTTAAAACCTCCTACTCCTGCCCTCCTCTTGGCCCGGTGGCAGAGGCGCTGGCACCCCCGTCACCTCCCGTTGGGGCTTTTGTAGAGACTGGAGGCAGCTCCGTCTCCTTGCAAGTCTTTGGCTCCAGGCAGCTCGGAGAAGCAGCGGCAGAAGGCAGCGCAAAAGACGACGACCTGACTCATGAAGTTTCCATGGACAAATGTCTTGCGCTCCCCGCCGTTCCGGGCAGTGAGAAAAGGTGCAACTTTCGGAGCCAGATTTTTTCAGAGCGGTATGTATTGGTGGTTTTGTACTTTGTGGGAGTTGTGTGGGTCTCCTGCTTCTATCAGTTGGCTCCCCGGCGAAGCTTCTCCACTTCAGTGGTCGCTTTCCTAGAGGTGGCATTGCCTCTCAGTTTCATTCCGTGTATTATCCTGGGAAAGTTGGCGGACGTGTGGGGGATTGTGCGGGTTATGCTGGCACTCAATACGTCCGGATTCCTTATGTACGCCCTTGCCATGCTGAGGAGGGAGGCCGCGGGCTATGCTTCAGTCGTTTTCTTTTGTTTCTATATGTCGCTTTTCATGGGACAGATCTTTGTGTATATTGAGCATACCTTCTCACCGAAGCATTTCAGTACCCTCGTGGGTTTGGCGGCCATGGTAGGGGGATTGTTGTCGCTTGTTTGCAACTTCTTCTATGAGATCGCTGTATCGAAGGGAGAGAGGGGTCTCTTTATCTGCCAGCTTACAATCCTCTCAATGCTGCTGGTCCAGTATGTTATCCTGGGCCGCCTGTATTATCTCTTTCTTGAAAACCCCTGCCCCTACAGCACCGGTCTTCCCACGACAGCCTCATCTACAAACAGCAGTTCGTGCGTGACGGAAGGCATGCACAAACAGAAGAGACAGCAAGAACAGCAGGCGCACCAGAACCCACAGCAAGAGCAGCAGGCGCACCAGAACCCACAGCAGGAGCAGCAGGCGCACCAGAACCCACAGCAAGA
This sequence comes from Cyclospora cayetanensis, assembly GCF_002999335.1. Lineage (NCBI taxonomy): Eukaryota > Apicomplexa > Conoidasida > Eucoccidiorida > Eimeriidae > Cyclospora > Cyclospora cayetanensis. The sequence goes on along the minus strand of NW_020312092.1, from coordinate 317,564 downwards.
CCAAAATAAAGGCGAAGCGGAATAGGTTTCAATGCCTAACTTGGAGCACTATCGGCGAGTCGTAAAAGATGGGCCTTATCAAATGGTGGTCCTCTTTGCAGCGTGTCAAAGGCGCGCAGCGCTTTTCGATCGCCATTTCAACAGCTCAGTGTAACGGGAGGTTTTGGCAAGGTCGTGCAGTTCCTCCCGCTTGCGCGCTTTTACTGCAGCAGCCGGCAGCGAGCTAGAGTCCGAAGATTCATCTTCTGTACTGAGCTCGCAGTGAGAGATTCTCTTTATCAAATGTAGCCCCGTCGTCATCTCAGTTCACTGCAGTTGATCTGGGCAGTTTTGTGCATTATCACGCCGAGCCCTAAAGGCCTCCGCATACAAGCAAGCAGGCCTCAGCATGCGTGCGTTATACCTCAATTTCAGCGGCATGACTTGCAGCAAGAAGTGCTCGGAGGCTAGCACTAGGCATCCGATACGAGCAGAAGGAATTGAAGTCTTGTGTAACACACATGCCACGCTTCAGCTGATAGCTAGCGCAAATACGCCAGCCGCGCAAGCTCGCGTATATTCGCCAGCAGCGGCTTCGGCGGTCGTTCTCAGCCCCATGTCTCATAATTTCAGCAAGTGTATCACCTCAGGGGCTTCTGTCCCGTCGCTATGTGTAGCAAGAAACAGTTGCTGCACCTCACTCTTACCGCAGCTCCCAATCGCGTCGTTCTATCCATGGGGCGTACAGAGAGAGTCATGCGTACGCCAAGTGTCAAGCGGACAAACTGGTAGAACAGGTATTCCCAACGCGGACAAAACCGTAGTCCTTGGCTTCAAACTCCAAATGCAAACATTGGTTGAACTCCAAGGTTTAGCCTTGTTCGATGGCTACAGCCTGCACATGCCCTTCATGCATGTATGCAGGTTTTGATGGTGTAGCCGGTACAGGCGCACTAGAGCGAAGCGTTTCGTCAAGATGTAATTTCAATGCGCTACATGGTTTGGCTGTTCTCATTTTTCAAGTGCTGCGAATAAGAATTAGCTCTACAGCGTAAGAGCAGCTTCGGTGCGCCATGTGGATTAAGTTCGTGTGTGCGGCTCTGTGCGATCTTTCGGAAGGTTTGCTTACGGAGGCAGCTAATTTTCCTCGTCACTTTGCGTTACTGACCCTGCTGCTTGAGGGCAAGGAGGGCGGGCACCCTCTTTTTGGCACCACTGACGAAGTTTTGCCTGCTTCAGGCGGCGGGTTTACTAAGGTGGGAGGACACCCACGCCCTGAATTTAAGCCTGTTTTTGCTTTCTTTAGTTCGGTGCCAAGACTCTATGGAACAAGAGGCTCTATACAGCCCTTCGGTAGTCCTGTTTCACATCTGCAGCAACAAAGGGTGATCCCTACTGCAGTACCAGCCTTTGCAGGCTGGGTCTGCTTTGAGTACCTAAATTAGGCTGCGGTTGTCGCGGTACTGTGGATTGGCCGCGCAGAAGAGAGTCAGCTAGTATGCCCTCCATGATTGAGGAATCGGTTGAGGTGTCTGTCCTGGAGCCCCATGTATGGGGGTCACTTTGCATGAGGTACACCCGATGTTACATAACCCCAGCAGAAGCTAAGGGCAGTTCAAAGGCCTGATTGGTATCTCCGGGCACCACAGCTTATTCAGCGAAGAGAGTGAGGAGAAGAAAGAAGTAGGAAGGATAAGCACAGCAGACCCTGCATCGTGCTTTAAAAAGTATAAGAAGAGATCAATGCAGCGTCAGGGTCTAGCGCGTCGGCTGCGGTCACCTCTACTTGCCCTTATCCACTGGGTTGAATGCATTCAAACGAAGATAAAGTACTCCATATTTGCGTATTACTTGAAAACAATGCAACGGCAACACCAGAGGAGATGACCGATGCAGCGAGATGGCAACCAGCATGGCAGGCTGCATCCAGCTGTTATACACACATGCGGGGCTGTTTCAATCTGCTTGTCTTCAAGGCCTTCCACCAAAAAAGCTATTAACGCGTTAGAGGGTACTCTCTGAGGCCTGCAGCAACGGGTGGACCCCTATTTGAGCATCATCACCCCGCACTCGGCAGTCCATAGGGGGAACCGCCGCGCCTCCCTGATACATGTTCTGCTCGAGACAAAATTCGGACTACAGGGGCTACTCCTTCTATTTCAAATGATCACAGCTTCATTATCTTCTTCAGACTCTCACTTCAAAGGTCCCAAGACAAGCGCCCTTGGAGCCAATCGGCCCGAAGCAAGGTGGCCTTGAGCTACAAGGGCCATTCATGCCCTCCAAGCTCCACTTCACTTTGACTGCATTCTACCCGCAAATGCGAGTGCGGTGCCTGCTCCTCCGCTGCTCCTTCCATGGCGGGGATTTGCAGCATGCGCTCTGGTCTTTCAGGCTTCCTGCAGTGTGCGGCTTCGGGGGGTTCATGAAGAAGCCCCCCATAGGAGGGGCGCTACGGTGTCTCTCCAGCTCGGCTCTCTGTGATGGTCAAGAATTTAGAAGGCCCTATACAGCGGAAATGTTAGCTTTCCCTGAAAGGCGCCTCCGCGTCGCCTTTAGGAGGCCTAGCGAGACGCTTGCGGGATCAGCAGCGGCAATGTCAAAAGACTGCCTCTCAGTAAATAAGTACTCTGTGGAGGCCTCTCGAGGAGTGTCGGGGTATACAGGAGCAGTTCCAGAGGCGGGAAGCTCCTTGAACAATACTTCTCCAGCACCTGATGACGGAGGTGATGTGGTGTATGTCGATACCAAGCGGGATCAACAACGATTCTTGCAAGTCTGTAATAAACTTGCTGCTGTGGCTGCTGCTTCTACTACCCTTACTTCTGCGTCGACCGGTGTTGCTTTTGTTGCTTTCTTCGATGTTGCTCTCGCTGAGGACCACCGTGCTTGAGACAGAGCGGCATTGCGACTTCGGTTGCCACAGATGCTGGAGCCAGTAAAAGAAGCACTTCTCAAGAAAATCACAGAGTGCGCCAAAGAGTCGGAGGCGGATGCCACGTCCCTCATGCAGTACTACGCAAATGTGATCAACTACAACTGCGTGGGTCCGTCTTGACGCTACAAAATTCAGGGTTAAGAGTACATTGGTTTAAGGGAAGTTGTTGGTTGGACAGTTGACGGCAAGTGTTTGATTAAGCTGCCTTGAAATCAACCTCTTAGCTATTCCCTTTACGCCTGAAGGTCACTCGGTACCTTGGCAACCCCTCAGATCCACTGGTAGTACGTGCGCTAGCTGGCTAGCTGCGTAGCTAGCTCGTCGTCTCTCGCCGTCTATAAGCTCCAAGCTATGCTCACGTATTCTCTAAGTGTGCTCTGCCTGTGCTACAACCCCTCTCACTCCGTGTCGAAAGTGCCCCGTGTGGCTGCTGTCTTGTCGATATCGCCCCATCCTGTGCGTTTTGGGACTAGACGGCTTGTGATTCGATCTGTAGATTTACATAGCTCCGTATGCCTTTTTCTGCGAAGGACGGTTGTGCCAATGCTGCGTTCCGAATGTTGCTGCTTTTGTGGTTTCGCTCAGAGCTGCGTGTATCGCCGCCTCAGGCGGGCTGCAGCTACACATACGGTGTTTGCATCCAGGTGTCTTGACGGCACGATGGCTGCGCTTCTTATACGTATTTTGAGTGCAGGCGGAAAGTTGCTTCGGGGGCTGCTGACAGTATACGCGTCCCTGGCTGCCTCTCACGAACTCCAATTTTCAGAGTCTTCCGAATCCAAGATTGGTGCTGCTGCTCAGCAGCCTGCGGACCGAGCAAGTGCAGCAACAGCAGCGTCCAAGGCAGCAGGCGACGTGTGCCTTGAGTCTGCCTTCTCTTCCAGTGTATGCGTGCTGGGGTGGGGGGTCGAGCTCTTACAAGCGGCCTTCCTTGTGGCTGACGATCAGATGGATGGAGCTGAGACGCGCAGAGGGAAACCATGCTGGTTCAGACTGCCGGCAGTAGGGCCCGCTAATGCGATCAATGACTCGTTCTTCCTTGCCTACGCTTTAAACCAGTGAGCAGCATGCGTTTACCGTGTTGCAGAATCCTGCTGCGCTAGGGTGTAGACTTGTGCAACGCCAGCAACGGCGTGTGTATACCCGCATGGCAGCTCTGGCTGCCCCTGGCCCCTCAGCGGAAGGCCCTGTCTAGGAGATTTGCGTGTTTCTTCTCTGATGTCTATGAGCCTCTGTGAATACGCAATTTAGCTGCTGTACGTGCACTTACAACTCGCAGGTGTGCTGGAAGGTCTGTGTGTGAGCTGTTGCCTCCAGAGTTCTCAAGGATTTCATGGGGAACCACTCGGCCTTTGGTGCATGCAGCCAGCTTATACAAGATGTCGCCTTCAAGACGGTGCTAGGTCAGCATCTCGATACCAATGGACAGGTGCACTTGCTGACGGCGCAACAGCACCAGCATCAAGGGCAGCAAGGGCAGCAGCAGCAGGCGCTGCTGTGCGTGCTCCAAGAAGGAGGCCCCGCTGCAGAGAAGGCTCTGCAACAGCTTGCTGCAGCAACACGCAGCAGGCAACAAGCAGCAGCCCGGCTCAAGACAAGCTACTATTCCTTCTGGCTTCCCACGGCCCTAGGTAAAGAGGTGTTCTTCTTAGTTTTCTTGCTGCTGCATGCTGGCCTTTTCAGGCCTCCAATCACAGTTTCTTGGGTCGAGGCTCTTGTTCTTCTGCGTTTTGGCTGGTGGTGTTACCAGCGCCACCATGTCGCTTCCCGCATCAACGCTCGACGAACGCCTCTTTTTTTCTCAGGGCTGCTACACAGCGGTGTTACGGACGCCTCGCTGCTTAGTAAGACGGAAGAAGTCTGCCTCTGCATTGGTGATTACTTTCAAGTAAGCTGAACACCCGCCTGACAAGGAGAGGGCTGGATAGTCTCTCTCATGCTTCTTTCCCTCCTGTGTGCCTCCCTTTGTTCGTTTGCGCCGCTCTCCAGCGTTACTTCCATCCTCCGCTGCCCATACTTGTTTTATGCATGTTTGCTTTCTCACGCTCGCGGCAGCTCCAGCTGCAGCTCCGCTTTTTGAATTGTTTGTCGAAGGGGTGTTGTTCTCGTATGGCCAGGCACAGGACGATTTCCTCGACTGTTTCGGCTCTCCTAAGACTCTTGGTAAAGCCGGCAGCGACATTCGTGAAGGCAAGTGCAGCTGGCCTTTCGCTCAGGTACGGCGCAGAACGAGCAGCGACGCCTGCCAGTGAACCTTTCGGTGTGACGTTAAAAGGTAGTAGCAGCTTGCAGATCTGTGCAAGCCCCTAGCTCGGAGATGCATGCAATTGTAATCGGCTTTTGTGCAGACATTTCTATATGCCTTGTGCCAAGCATGCAGAGCACGATCTGTGCGTCTCTGCTTCTGCTGCGCCCTCTACGTGCTCGTCTTGGCCGCTTTCTACCATCTCCTGAAAGCGTCTCCTGGCATGGAGGTCGTGCTGTGTGTGGTATCTCTCTCGATAGTTCTCCATGTATATACAGGCAAATTCCATACCAAGGGTCATGTTGGCGCCTTTTTCACTGGCATAGAGGAAGACTAGAGCGGGGAGGATTGCTAGCCTCTGTTTCGCTGCAGGCCATTGCCGCTGCAACTCCCAAAGAGGCGGCGGCCCTGCTCGAAGTCTACGGCCAAGCAGAGGGAGAAGATCGCGTTCGCGAGCTGTACATGCACTTGGGAGTGCATACGCGGTTCAAGGAGTATGAACACAAATCAAGAGAGTATATCCTCAGGTCCAGCCTTCGCACAGGCCTCTCTGGAAGCGCACTGGGTTTACGGGCACCCACAGAATATGGACCTCTGCACAGCAGCAGCCCCTCTTCACTTTTCCCTGCTGCTATCTCTTTTGTGTGATGGTTTCTGCTTCGAGTGCACGCCACTCTATGTCGAAGTGAGGCCATTTCCCAACTTTGGGTGTCCGTGCGTTCAGGCGCGTTGAGGGCCTCGAGCACCGCGGGCTGCAAAGTTTCTTCGCTGCGCTGCTGCAGCTCCTGTACCGCAGACTCTATTAGCGCAGCCGGCACCGCTGCCGGCAAACTTTAGCTGGTATCATGAATATGAGGGTAGGGATTAGCTAGCTGGTAGAAGGCTAGATTGTGAAGGGCCGCCGGTCCTCAAACGAGGCTTGCTGCGGGCGCCAACTGTAAGTCTGGAGATTTGTCCAGTATACACAACCCCACCGTACAGCGAATACCCCTGTCTACGCTCTGCAGACAGAAATCTTAGTGACCGCCAAACCAGAGCACAGCGAAAACACTGAGCGCTACAGGAGGCAGATCAACCAGGGCGAAACCCCTCGAACGTCCCTTGGGGTGCAAAAGATAAATCCTCAAGGCCGCACCCCGTCGGCGACGGTGCTCTCCCATCTAGAGAGGGGCAAGCGTTCGTGTTGGATTGTGAGGTGTCCATACGGCTTAAGGCCTCCTCCAAGCTAAGGCTAAGGGGCAACCGCGTCTCGGGGCTCTAAGGGACCCAAGTAATCTGCGTTCGTCGTAGCAACCGCGAAAATCTGCGAGGCCTCGAATCGAACACCCAGAAGCTTCAAGCGAATCTCTCCCCCCGTTCGGAGGGCAAGAGAACCATCTGAGAAACTTGGCATGGCGTCATCCTCCTGCAGCATTGCATCAGCGTTGCACAGCGAGCAAGGCGCACGTGAATACATGCATCTAGAAATTCATATGCATTTCGAAGCACGGGTCCGTAGTAGTTGCTGGGGCCCAGCCTTCTGCTTGCCACTTTGCTTGCTGCCGTGCATATGCTCATCTAGCAGCCAAGCAGGCACGACTCCCCGAGAAGTGCAGGAAAGCAAAGGGGCAGCAGCCGACTGGCTCCGCACGGCACACAGCGAAGTTCTACACATCGCTCGAACTCGGATCTAGTGTTCTAAGGCTCTCAGAGTTTAGCTCATGTACCTGGAACGTGTAAGACGCAGGCAGAGAAGCCCTCGAGACAAACACCTTTAGAGGGCCACACTGCGCGAACAGGCCTAATTTGTTGACGTCGGTAATGACCGCATCCAGGACCTGCAGGTAGCGCACACGTAGAGCCGTCGTCGCCCGTTTGTGTTTTTTCGGAGGTTTTGATACATCAGCAACGCACTTAGACACATGGAAACAGTCTTTGTTTGCATGTTTCGATAGTTTCGGGGGGGGGGCCAGGTGAGAGCAGAGCGCTGTTTCCGGAGGCGAACGGCTGCGAGAGGTCAGCCCCTATCGCCTTATGACGTGTGTCGCCTCATGACCACCTGACCTCTTCCTTGAAAGGCTTGAAAACAATGGCCTGATACTTCGCAGCTACGACTACGAGGCCAGTGGAGTCTTGGATTCTGCCAGGTAAATTTTGGAGCACCCGGATGACGCAGACCACGTATCTGAGCCACCCGACAAACACAGCTAAGGAAACAAATCTCAGAACAGGCTCCGCTTTGCAGCTTACGGAAGTGCTCGCCTCGCGAGAGAAAGAAGGCGCGATCACGCGGCAATGTAGCAACGGAAGGAGGCAGAGGATGCAGACCGCGACGCTTTTGAGGGCCCCCTGGGGAAACCCGCTGCGGGCCAGTTTTCTACACAGAGGGGCACATCGCGGGGCCCCCTAAAGCTACGATGATTCCTCAGCGTACCCAACGCTCTGAAGGCACTTGCCCTCGACCTGCTGACGTAAGAGTGCCTCCACGCTGGCGAGATACTGGGGTCCTAGTTGCGCAGGCCGCAAGGCAACGGACTCCCACCGTTCGATGACGAAAAACATCTTTGAAGCTCAGCGTTTGGTGCTTAGCGGGGAAGAAAAGCCGCGCGAAAGTGCCACAGCCACGCAAAGGGAAGGCGTTAGCAGACACGAGGGTTTGCTGCGGGGGACGGCAAGGCGGCAGCTTAGCCGCTGCCGAGGCCGTTGCTCCCGCAGCCACTAACGCGGAGGCTCCTCCGTAGTATGCGACGGCAGCAGCTTATAAGGAACGCGATCCGCAGTGGCAGCGCCGTGGCTGCAGCAGCGCGCAGAGTGCGTCCCTTCACCGAACAGAGCCAGGGAGCCTTGCATCTGCAGCAGCAGCAGCCTCATCCAGAAGGCTGCACCAGTACCAATAGCGACAGCCGGATCGCACTTTTTATTTTGGGGAAGCGTCACAGCAATCAGTAGCAAGCCCCTCTGGCCGGGATTTGGGGGGCAGCCCATACGACTTCGCGTAGTATGGGGGCCCCCCCTAGGGGCCCCCCTGCCCTCCCTCCCCCCTCACCCACCTCTTTCCCTCCTTCACTATCCTGCCGCCGTTTTCCGTAATTTATTGTGCGTGGGTATGTGTGTCTCGTATTTCAAGAAGCGGAAGAGTCTGCAGCCTCAGCTCGGGCACCGATTCTGCTCCCCCGGTACGCATGGCCCAACAAATCTACCCCAGCTCAAGAAGTCTCGCAATCACGCACTCTCCGACTCTCGAAATCTCGAACTGCTGCCTCAGGAAAGGCCTCCCTCCCTCGAAATCTCGAACTGCTGCCTCAGGAAAGGCCTCCCTCTCCCTCTCCACGTCGGTGCGCGGGGGCAAGACTCCTCCACTACGAGACAAACCCCCGTGCGGTAAGGCCTTGTTGCTGCATGGGGGTTCTCTCCCTCCCCCTCAAGCCAAGCTCTGGAAGAGAGCAGCAATGGCCTCTGCAGCGTGGGGAGGCTCGCGCAATCGAACCAGCGCGGCCTCAGCAACGAACATCGGCAGCAGCAGCACTGCAGCTGCATCCAGCAGCAGCAGCAGCAGCAGCGCCGGAACCAGCAGCGGCGGACTGTGCATCGTTGGAAACGCTTGCCGCTTTGGCATTGCACGCGATGTCGCCGCTGCGACAGACAGCCGCCTAATCAAGATCGATGTGGAAGGCGAAGAGGTCCTAGTGGACCGGTAAGCGGATACAGACACACACAGCCTCCCTGCTATATATTTTCCGTGAACCATCGGCTCTGTAGAGCAGCTGCACCCTCTGACGCTGCAACACACACACCTTCTCGGGAAATCAAGCTCTCCGATTCTCGAGGCCGCTCACGCGAAGCTCCTTCGAGGCTGCGTGAGGCCTCCCGCGGCTCCCGCTGATGCTCAGCATACCTGCGAATTGCGGTATTTTGCTGCTCCCTAATGCTGCGACCTGCTGCAACGCGGCGCTTTCTCGTCTTCGCTGCATGCTGCACGTGCAGATACGACGTGCGGCTCTTATTGGGGAATATCGGCCCCTTCATCCATCAAAACTGCAGTGAAGAGCGGCGCCTTACTGCACTGCAGGAGACTCGCGAGATAGAAGAGATGCGCTATGAGGTAAGGATACTCGTTCCATAAACGGCCGCCTCGGAGGCAGACTCTGAGCTCTCTTTCTCTCTCTCTCGCTCAAAGGCATCTCGATGCGGCAGAAGGAGCATCGGCAGTCGTTAGACTAATTCTTTCAGCGTCTAGGGCTGTCTTTTTTGCCGGAGGTTATGACTCCCGAATCGATGCCAAGCACACACGTTCCCCCTTCCCCGATAGCAGTTCCACTGCTACTGCATCCGTGTGCACGCCTACAGGACCTTCCACGCCGCGCGGCCTTCTCAGACGATTTGCCCTCTGTGCAGCAGCAGCAGGAGCAGCAACAGTGGACGCCGACTTTGGAGCAGCAGCAGCAGCAACACCATCACCAGCAAAAAAAGAAGCAGCGAGCTGGCAACGCAGCCGTAGCTGCGGCTGCGGCAAACCGAGACGCGGCTCCAGAGCGGTAAGAGGCCGTGAGACGTGTGTGCAGCAATTCGGTATGCGTTTCCTACGCCTTCACATTTGAGGATTGTGGTGGCGTTTGAGGAATCAGAGTTTTCTTGCACGTTTGATGCTTAGGGAAGGGCCGGATTATACTGCGGTTCCTCCACCAGAGGCGCTGGATCAGTCTGACAACGCGCCAGGTGAGCTGATTTTGCGTCTGTCTTCGAAACGCCAGTCACTCTTGTTGAGGCTTCCTTGTTGATTGCGTCTGCTGGGGTGAAGGTCGCTTGGCTGCCCTTTTCGCAGCTCTGGGGGGCCTTGCTGCTGCTTTTTCCCGTCTCTTCACTGTGGCGCTGGCCGCGAGGGATGTACGCTGTGCTGTATTCAAAATGCTGCCGCTGCGCTGCGCCTGCGCAATGCAGCAGCAGCAACAACAGCACCAGCAGCAGCAGCAGGCATGGCGACTGCTGCCGCTTCCTCCCCCCTAGAGCCCTTCGAAGAAGCCTCGACAGCGGAGGCAGCAACCACAGACGAATCAAGACTGGAGGAGGCCACCCCCCCTGGCAGAGGCGGCAGTGTGTCTGCTGCCATTGCAGAGCACCGCGAAACAGACGACGAGCAGCAGCAACAACAGCACCAGCAGCAACAACAGCAGCAAAATTCCCAGCAGCAACCGCAGCAGCGGCACCAGCAGGAGGACGAGTGCTTCGTGCCTCCCTTTCCAGACTTGCCCGCAGAGCTGCGCCTCCCTGAAAACCTCAGGGAGTACTTAGTCGTTGAACGGACGGCGCACTTTGTGCGCGAGGTAAGTCTTCGCTGAGGCAGGCTTGCTGGAGTGTGTCTCGCAGCGGGCCTGTGGTTTTCCGCAGCAGCAGCAGGGTGGTCTTCTGTGTGCCTTTCCAAGCAGCACGTGTGGCCCTCTTTTGCGTTTTTTTGCGCAACTGCTAAAGGGAAGTCGGCGCTGCTGCGAGGCTCTTTGCTGCGTTCCCTGCGGTGCTCTATGTATCATCTTTTTGGCTGCTACCCGTCCCTCCTTCTCTCGCGGTGTGGGGTCTCCGTGTTGGCTTAGGAGGGCGAACGTATGGAATTCCGCTTGCTGCTAGACAAAGAGCGCCGGCTGCCTTTTCTCGCAGTTGGCCATCGCCTGCATCCTTTCTACGTCTGGATGAAGCAGCAGGGTCACTCGCTTGTTGCACGAAGCGCCGAACTGCTGCCCCCGCGCATCCGAGCGCTGCTGCAGTTTGCGTACTCTCTTAAACCCGCGAGTAGCCGCCAGCAGGAGCAGCAGAAAGAGGCAGGAGAAGGGCAGTCAGCAGCACAGGAAGTGAGAGGAACGGAGCAACAGCAAACGCAGCAACAGCAGCAAGAGAAAAATCAGCAAGAGAAAAATCAGCAAGAGAAAAGTCAGCTTGATGGAGGGCTTGGGCTGCTGCTATCGTACGGCAGTGATGAGGAAGAGGAGGACGCAGTCGATCTACAGCAGGAGCAAGAGTCGCAACCGGAGAGTAAGCAGCCAAGAGAAGCGATTTCGCAGCAGCCGCAGCAGCAGCAGCAGGAGGAGAAGCAGTCGGTGTCGCAAAAAGGAGGAGGGAACGAGCAGCTTGTATTTCCAGTACCGCCAAAGAAACGGCCTCCTCCTTCTCCTCCGCCATCGCGGCATCCAGCGGATGCAAAGGCAGGGCAGTGTCTTACGTCTGCTACTGCCACTGCAGAAGCGGATCTCCTTCTTTCTGCACTGCTGCCGCCTCCGCCAGCAGCTAAGGAAGCCTCAGATGCAGCTCCATCCCCAGCTCGGCCAGACGAGGAAGGAGGACACGCGGGGGAGGATGAGGGTGACGACTCGGGAGAAGAAGAAGGCACGAGCAACAGCAGCAGCAGCAATCCGAAAGACTTAACTGCCATTTGGCGGTCTCTGCGGCTGACACGCTTTTCTCTCAAGAAACCAAAGCGGGGAGCAGGCCCGTCCACAGAGCGAGATGTTCAGATGGATGCAGAAGATATCGATGCAATGATGGAAGCTCTCCCTCAGAAACCTCCCTGGGCTCTTCCAAATGCGAAGCTTGGCCTCTCTAAGGTGCGTTCGAATGCGGGGAAGATGCATTTTCTCCCGCGCGCGGGGTGTGTGCCAGACACGCTTCTTTCTTGCTTCTGCAACTCCTAAGGGGGAAGGGCCAGGAGAGCTTCGTGGAAGGGGACTGCCCTTGTTGAAATCTTTTCTTCTGTTGAGCTTTTGCACGCTGACGATGATGAGCCACCCTGCAGGGGTCCTACCGAATGTCTCGCGTTTTGGGAGGCGTCCGCCGGCTCCTTGTGCGCAGGCATCGGCGGTGTCCGTACAGCAACTTGGGCACGCTCTTCTCTCCGTTGGTGACGTTTCGCTCGTGAAGCACGCTACAACGGCAAGTTTAGAAAGCTGGCTAAGACGCGCTTTAGCAAGGCTCAAGATCTAGTGGGCGGGTTGAGAATGGAGGCTTTGGGGTTTCCTGCGGCTGTGCTGCTGCAGTACGAAGATGACGCCTCCACGTTTCCGTTCCTTAGGCCCTCCTCCATGGACCTTCGATACTTCCGGTGAGACACACGTTTCGCAGTAGGCACATTGTGCCAACAGAGCGAGCCTCCAGTTTCACCCTCATCACCCTCCCTTACCACTAACAGTGGCGCGATGACGCACACCCGAAGGGGAGAGAGGCGGCTGGTGGGTATGCGGCGAACGGGGTACTCAGGTATGTGCTGAAGTGTGTTGAGGCCGAAATCCAGAAAGAAGGCTTTGTAAAGCCGCAGCCTCTCCCAGGACCAACGCACAACTTCGTACGCCACTCTTAAAACTTCCATTCTTTAAACACTGTATATAGGCGGCGTTTTTTTTTGACAAATGAGGCCTTCTAGTTTAGTCTTTGGCCTCCGTATGGGTGCGCCATGAGCCTGCCAAGTGTCATACGCGTTGCTGCTGCAGGCTCGCAGCTTCCTCGCGCGTCTGCAGCTCAATCACCACCTCCAGCAGCGGAAGCAGCAACTGCTGCTAGAATGCAGGCGGCTCTCTGAGAAGACGCCAGAAACACCGGGCATGGGGTACCTTGAAACAGTAGAAGCAGCAGCTGCTGCTGCGGCCGCTGCAGACAAGAAGAACAGCGCTTCGGAGGATGCAGCCGCAGCAGCGAACGAAACAGCGCCAACACAAGACACTACTGCGAGAGCAGAAACAGCCGATGCTGCCTTAGCAGCACCACCAGCAGCAGGCACAGCAGCACCGGATGCTACAAGTGCCGCTTACTTTGCTACAGGGCAGAGTCAGGTGTCTCCCGAGACGGCTGCGCAGCTGCAGGTGTTGTTGCAGCAGATGGCAGCAGCTAGTGCCGCGGATGACGCAGCCACCTACATGGCATGTTACTCTGCGTATTGCTACGCGCTTTCTGGTCTCTCTCCCGAAGCAGCAGCAGCGACAGCAGCAGCGGCGGCAGCGGCAACAGCAGCAGCAGTGGAGAGTACAGCAGCAACTACGCCTGAGGCAGGCCAGGCCGGTCCGCACCACACCTCTTGCTAAGGGAATACTAGGGTTTTTTCAAGGGTATCGCAACCAAGCGCCGCAGGGTGAGCACGCATTGTCGGGCGGCATTCAGTGTGGAAGCTCTTGACTGTATGGGAGAAAAACCGTTCTAGGATGGCGGCATAGAGCTCAAGAAGGCGAAAGGCTCGTCAGGAGAACATGCAAGTAGCTCCATAGATCGAATTATCAGAGGGGTCAACAAAAGGGAAAAGAGGTCCCCTGGGATCTCCTACAAGACAGCTTTTAGCGGAAATACTTTGGTTGTTGCCTACGTTTTGAGTTCCTGTGGCGGTACTCCTAGGCGTGGTTTTTAACGGGCGAGGCGACCCAGCCACACATTTTCAACCAGACACTGCACGATGCACCCTTGTGGAGCACCTGCTCGCTTTGTTAGCGTCTAAAGGTAGGTCTACGGGAACAGTCGAGTCACTCTATGCAAGACCGGTCGCGCCACATGCCACGAGTAGGCCTCCTTTTTCGATGCGCCTCTTGTTGTTTCGACGGGGGCCGCTGGGAATGCTGCTGCGACGTCCCACTAGTTTTTTAGCGCCTATGCTGTCACTTTGAACGTAACGACCTCGATGTAGCGCCCATGTGCGGACACTGTAAACACATTGCCCGTAGTCTGCTTTCTGCCTCGTCTACTAGTGCTTTGTTGCTGGAGATATTGCCTCCCCTGCTCCCACCAGTTTTACAAGGCGACGATCGACAAAGGGCTCCTCGGGAATTAAAGACTCCCAAACCCTCCGCCGGGCATAAAGCAAGTCGCCAAAAGCCTCTGCCGCGGCCAGCTACAGACGCATGCAGGAACAGTGGCAGAGCACCTGCGCTTGTTTGCTCTTTCTGGGGTGCAAGGCCGTGCGTCAGTGAAACCCTGTGCATGGCAGATACATACCTGTTCTTCCACTGTAATGGGCGCATGGTCGAGCTGCAGCAGCTGGGGCAGCATGTGGACGCAGTGCAGCCGCCAGTGGGGGAAGCAGGTAATCGGTCCTGGAGACAGCTGGAGGCGCTGCAGGGCCTCAGCGGTTCTCAGCCCTGCAAGTTGCTGTGGCACTTTGAGCTCCGGATTCAGTTGCACATGCAGCTCGCGCAGAAAAGGAGTTCGCCTCAGGCCCAGGGGATCCAGAGACTCCAGCTTATTCCCCTAAGGTTTAAGACACGCACATCCTCAGCGTGACAGTCAGGTGCAATAGAAACTCAAGCCCTTGAGTGGACACCTTTAGACTTGTTGACAAACCTCGGCGTGCAGCACTACTACATTGGGCGCTCCTTGGATGCCTTGGAGATTTGTGAGTAGGTTGTTGCTGGCATTTAAGGTGTCTAGACACTTCAAGTAAGGTAGGGGCTCGAGCGAGGATATGTTGTTGCCTCCTATGTCCAGCTCCCGCAACAAACTGTTGCTGCTCAAATTGCCGGTAGCCAGTGATGCCAGCCGGTTGCCTCCAAGCAGCAAAACCCGCAGACGGCCGTTGAACTGCCAGTCACCTTGCAACAGCAATCACAATTCCCAAAGGCGAAATGCCATCCCGAAAATATCTGATGTAACAAAATTGCATCAATAAACCGTGAGCACACTACCCAAGCCTATGCCCTGTCTCTACTTCCACCTCTTAACCGTCACGTTTCCCGGCGGGTGCGCAGTAGGCCTTTAGGACCCTAGACCACGTGCCACACCCCTGAGCTACCGTCTTCACCTAATTCTTCGATGTGATTATTCCGGAGGTCTGCAGTCTGGAGTTTTGTGTTGGCGGAGAGTTCTGCTGCACTCTTGAGTAGGTTATTTCTGGCGTTGAGGTGCACAAGGTTTGCGGCAAGCCTCACAGGATAAAGACACTCCAGCTTGTTGTTCGAGACGTCGAGGCAGAGTAACTTGCTAAAGTCGCACACTAACAGCAGCTGGGAGAGACCACGGCTAGACAACGAGAGAGACACGCAACACAGACGGCCATCAGAAGGAATCTTCTGCAGCTGGCTTAGGCCGTCCTTAAGGAATGCAGCACTCTGCTCCGGAGAAGGGAACTGCAGAGGCGAAAAGATAAACAAGTTGTCGTCAATATTACAAACAGCACCAATAACGTCGTGATGCTGTGCATTATCCTTTTACCTCATTAGGCGCCGGAGGCATTCTAAAATATGTCTTTAAAGCGGAAAGGGCCCCCGTTCGTCCTCTTGCAAGTGCCTTTATAGCCCGCACTAGCGGTTGGACGCAGGAGGAGCCCTTTTGTACAAGGTCCGGTTTCAAAGCGCCTATGGAGCGAGCATCCGTCTACAAAGTTTATGCTAGGATTTCTGTGAGTGTTCCATGATTCAGGCTGTGCTTTAATCCTTGTCTAATGCGTGTATATGGTCGATTACCGCCTCCTGCCCGTTGCTATAGTGGCTGCAAAGGCTTTTGTGCCTGTTAGCGTCTAGCACCCCCTCAAATGGGGAAAGCAGCAGCGAAATGATCAGTTGGGAGAGGCAGTAACATAAGCTCTGCCGCACGCGTAATGCCTGTTCCTTTGCTTTTGTGCGTGTGCAATTTTCCCTTTGGACTAGACATCTGCAGGGGTGGCTGCTGATGGCTCGGTTCCGTGCTCGATTACTTGCTGGGCTCAAAGCCATCAGTGTTCTAAGAATGTACGCTCGACAGACTGCCTAGCAAGTGGGTGAAGCAGGGTAGTCTAGAATGTCGTTCATTAAGTAAGCAGACACGGGAAGTTTACAAGCGAGCGAATTGCAGTAGGTACATTCCTTGCAGAAAGCAGCTAGCGATAAGAAAGGGAAGTGCAGCTCAAAAAGCCGGAAAAATCCTTCTAGCTACGGAGCAGGAAGGGTCATGACACAGATTCTCTGGGGGGACGTAGCAGAAGCTTCACGCTGATGACATGGACTGAGATTGCTGGGGATCTCGGGGGAGGGGGGGCAATCTGTAGACTGAGTGCAGGCATTCACTCTTCACCTTTTCCTTCCCTTTAGTTCTTATGAATTACGGGTCACGTTATGGAGATAAACTAACTTGGCCATCTTCTGCCGTAGGTGACCGCTGCAGCGGCGGATTGGCGACGTCTGTCGTCATCGTTTCTGTTTTCGTACATCCGAGGAATGAAAGAGCCAATGAAGCAAAAATTATGTGCGCTTAATAATTCACTAGGGTGAAATTCAATGTTAGTCATGCAGAGGGAGCGAAAGGGGAGAGAGATGCAACAGTCTGCGCAAAAACCACTCCCGGGCTGCAGTGGGGGAGGGAGAGACGAAACCGTGGTGTCTCCCTCGGTGATCGACCATCGGCCAATTCATTGTTTGATCTCCCCTACTCACAACCTTCCAAATCGCCTTACTGATAGTTGCAGTTTTGGGGGCTGGTAATAGCCAATATGTGCATAGATCATCAACAGGGACTGGCGCGTTTTGTATACACTCAAAAAAGGAATATTCCGTGGCTTCCCTAGTGCGATTCCTTGCAATACTCTACGTTTGTTTGCTCTGTAAGTCTTGGGCCCTTGTTAAAACAACCTTCTCTGCATCGTCGCCATCTATGTTTTTTACTACCCGACAATCCTGCCTGGGTGCTCTACCGTTTCTAAAAAGGTACAGGCATGCACGTCGGTTGCTTGCATTTGTTTACAGCAAAAGCCCATCGTATGGATACAACAGGGCTTAGATGTCTGGTTTTTCGCTCAGGAAGCGACAGAAGGACAGTGATGAAATGCACATGCAGCACACCCACCGTTTCGGCGTGGTTGCTTGTGTTTTAGCGCAGTATCTACTCCAAAAGGCCTGCTGCTGCTTATTGGCTCAGTTCGCTATTCATCTCTGCAGCTCAAAGTCCGCAACTAAAGCCAGCACTTAGCAAAGACTTCACAGGCGTATCGCCTGCCCCGAATGTAGTAGCATCGAGTGACCACCTTCGCAGATCCGGGGGGTGCCCCGACTTCTTCCTGTTTAGCACTCCAAATTGAGAGCATGCAGTCGAAATACTAAGCAGTAGATCCCTCCTCCCCTTTTATTCCCCTAGTTCCACCCTCTATTCCTTCATTCCGTCAATTGGCTATCCGCACTCGGGCTGCTTTGCGGCTGGGGCCCTACGTCTGATAACTCGTCCAAGCCTACACGCTGCGAGCCTAGATGAGGCCTTCCAGAGGTCTTTGTGGGACTGAGCAAAAATTCAGCGGAATGGCCATACGTCCTCGATCGCTGGATAAATGTTCCTGTTCCAGGACCTCGATGCAGCGACCCAGGTTGCTTGAGTGGCGGTGAACCCTCCGCCACTGCGAATTCTTGTTTGAAGGGGTCTACTGCCGGCGGAGAACCCTCTTTTTCCATGTCTACCGCACCCCATTCATAAAACACCTCGTCATGGAAAGATTCTGGGGGAGAGAGTGAACCCAAAGGCGCCCTCAAATCATGGAGTTGGAGAGCTCGGTTCTTGACAACATCCGCGAGGTCTCCCAGGGCTGCCTCCTGCGAATGAAGCATTTGTTCCATTCGTTGCTTCAGTTGCCAAAACACCCAACATACTGTAAGGGTGTTAAGCGTAAGCAGCAACAGCATCCAGCAGCTGTTGCTGCTTGGCCGAGCGCCCTGTCTTCCCTTCACGTGTGTCTGAAGCTCTCCCAGCGATTCAGTGAAGTAGAGGGGAGGTTCAATTGGAAGCCCCCCTTCTAGTATACGTGGAGGAGATTGCGCATTCAACCCAACGCTGTTATCCTGCCATTCCACCGATATAGCAGGAGAGGCCACCACTGGAGCCTTTGGCACCGTCGTAGCCGGTGGAGGCCAAGGCTCTATGAGTCCTCTATCCCGGTCCTCTGCATCTGTCTCCTTCTGAGCTACCAGCATCATGGCGACTTCTGATGGTGTCAATGAGCGGGCAACCGCAAGGGACGAAATGAGCGAGGGAAGACTCTCCTCAGATGCCCATTCTTTAGGGGGTAGAATTGTTGCTCCATACCAAAGCCGCAGTCCAAGCCTCTACAAAGCAGCTTAAACCATAGGTTCTGAAGCTTGTGGATAGCTTGTTACAAGGATCTTTCGAGCCAATACCGCTTTGGTCGCCGAGCTCAGGCTGAAGGACAAAGAGAACTGGCCGTCGGCGGAAGACTTGAACGCCCTGACTCGCTTTGTGCCCGAGGACTCCGCAATACAAGGGAGCGAAGGCTGCGATTCTCTGCGAGGAGGATCAATAAAAGAAAGCGGGAAAAGGAGGGTCAGAGCGGAAGCAGCCACGAGCTCGGCCGGGGGAGAAAGGAGGGACATCCGCCTCCCACAAAGGAGATACGCTGTCGGCAGTTGGAATCAGAAGCCCTAGCTAGATCTTATTCCTTACGGCCATACAAAGCCCCTAATGGTGAAAAGAGGTTTGCTCTGGGACGTGAAAGAAGAACCGCAGGGGGAAGGTGATCCAATGTTGACCTTGCTATTAGAAGAGCATCTTCGGAGAAGGAACAGAGGCTTAAGAGAAAGCCAAAACTTTGAAAAAAAGTATCAAAACTATAAATCAACCGGAATTGAGGGGTTAAACTTGCCGAGGGGTACCTATGGAGGGCGCTGCCATGGATGCCCTGGGGGGGCCCTGTCTCCTTCAGGCCTCCGGCTGATTCTTGTAGCGAGCCAGTTCTTTTCTAAGCGGCGCAACCATATTCAGTATAAGCCCTTCGAGCTGTAGAGCTCTCACGGTCGTGGTTTGGAGCCAGCTGATCAAAGTCCATGCTCTGAGCTGGGTTCACATCTCACAGGATCTGTCCTGATCTACAAGATAGTAAAACCCTCTCAAGGATTCCCTTCTTATGCCTAGCGAGTTACAAGTCATAATCTGGAGCTTGGGCTCTGGGAGTAGGTGGTATACTATCTCCGTTGCTTCTGGAAACCTGACATCTCCCTGGGGCAGAACTACCCAGATCTGAAGAGCAAGGCACTCTAGGCACATCAGTCCCCTCAGCTAGTGTCCATGAGCCAGCTCCACAAGTCTTAATCATGTACTTAACGACCATTTAAATCTAATTACAAGAGCTAATTTGGGAGAGTGAGAGATGCAAAGTTGTGACTCTGCGTCTGGTATCTGTGCTCAATAGCTGGGGCACTTAGACAATATGAAATCTTTTCCTGCTTCTGTCCAGTTCTTCCACGTAGCTAATGTGTATTACTGCTTAGCTTTTGTGCTAATGGAGCGCGGTCTAGCTGTTTGTGCATAGCAGCTTACTCCCTATGCGCAGCTTGGCGTTCCTCGCTGCCTGCAACGGGCAAAGCAACACGTAAGCGCTTCCTGCCAGGCTCGTTATATTAAATTGAGAGTGAGCAAGGAATCCACTACTTGGTTTGCCTGTTCGTCTTGATTTTCGCAGAGTAGTGTCAGCTCGCTACATCACGATGCACTGTTGGGTGCGCTAGTGCTAGACGCTGCGCAGCTAGTTGTGAGTGTTCAGAGTTCTAAAAAAGGTACAGCTGTGCGCACTCTAGCGGTTAGACTCCCCTCGTACCGAGATCGCGAAAACTAAGGGTAAGGATGGGCGGGAAATCATTCGGAAAGACACTTAATAGCTTTATATCATGTTTATGTTTAGTCTTTAGTGAAGTGCCTCCCTCCCAAGACCTTGCATGGAGTGTTTCAGGAGAACGTGCCGAAGGAACTTTAGGCCTCGCTTCTACTGTAAGAAAGCGGGGTCACACAATACTGGAATTCATGCGCATACAAAAGGTCAAAGAACTTGAGCAACGGGATTTGGGTCTGGCGAAATTGGTTGCTGGGCAGGTAAAGAGGGCTCAAAGAAAGGGTAAACCCACCCGCGAGTTGTGGAACAATAAATGGGAGCGTAGGGTATATGGCCAAATATGGAGGCCAAAAAACGGGGTGAATCCTGCGCCCACGTTAGCTCACACTAAAGGTTGAGAATTGCCAACTTTGCTTAAAACTGAGTGACAAGTGGATCCGCAATTCGCGGGCATGATGTAAAAAGACAATCTGCCTGTGTACCCGGCAGCGCCGTCCGTGAAATCCAGGGTTGCTGATCAGTGACAAAATTCACGGTGGTTCAAAACTATTTCAAGTTGGAATTTGGGCCTTATCAGACTGGTCCGTTACTTGTATACTGGACCAGTGCGCCATTGTGCAATCCTCAGTATGCATTTAGGGACTTTCGAGAAGGGGCGCATAGGCCTCAGCTGCGCCCTCTCAAAGTTAGCGTGCTGGGAAGCGCTAAGAAGAAGCAGAGTTTGGTCTCAGCAATGCTCAGCTAATCTGTGGTGAGCTGAGTGGAGTCAGTGCGTCAGCAAGGTAGGGGAGAGTCATTCTGCCGCCGGTAGTGCAGTAAGAAAAGAGGGTTCTGAGCATGTATCCGGTCTTATGGGCTCTGCAATAAGTTTTTCATTGATTCTGCTGAAATTTCAGCCGACGAACAGGTGGAATGGGAAATATCAAGGGAAATTCACAGATGTACTAAATAGTGAAAAACTGCCAGCAGGTTTATCACTTGTCAGTTGCCGATCAACCCGTAATGAACTAATCCCTGGGTCAACTCTAGGCTGATGCGAGGAATCGAAAGCCTCCGCAGCATGAAGAGCAGCTTAAGTGGCAGCCGGATTTATTGCCGCAAAGGGGCACAATGCAGGAATAGGTCAGCACATTTGAGCATAACGCACTGTTGGTGCCAAAAAGAAAGGAAAGTGTTGCATGTGCTTTAAGTTTAAGCACTGGTACAAGATCAATGCCAAGCAATAGCTGCTCGTGCCTAATACTGGTGGAGTTTTTGACAGGTTACACGGAGAGACACTCCGGTCCGCATTGGATTCCACATACACTTCTTTACAAAACGCCGTTCACCCTGGTGACAGGCACACAAACGGCGTTATATACTCGCACTGGTAAGCTTACGCATATTTGCATGCTGTTACACTTGTCGAGTGCCCAGCCAAAATGCAAAGGCAATGGACTCAGACGCTTTAATGGCCTTATCAACGAGAATCGTATGACTCTCTCACCCGAAATATCTAAAACCAGCACCAAAATCTATGGCATGCGCTTGAGCGGCCGCGGGGCGAGCAGTATTGTGCGAAGGCATGCAGGTGCTCGTTTTCAAGAGGGCAATCAACTTCCTGTCATTTCGCGCTTGGCTCTATAAAATGAGCCAGATCCGGCAAAATTTGAAGCAATCAATGGCCTCTATCGCCAGGTACAGGTAGGAAAAGCGCGAGGTTTTATGCGGGCTTGCATCTTATTACCCATATTTGCTTCCTCGTTTTGCTCGGGTTGATGCTTTCTTGACTAAACTACCTAATAGAATGCAGCGTGGGATTCCGTCAGAGAAGGCTCATGCGGCAGCAGGAAAGCTCGTGGGCTGCCATACAACTCCTTCGGTACTTTTAAAGCCTTTCTACTAGTACCATATCTTCCTAGCAACAAAAGCTACAGGTGCTCTCTCTCCCAATAGCTACAAACTGTCCAGTGCATAAAATCATTGCGTATTATTCTCATTGCTTCAAAGAAGCCGAGCAGCGGTATTCCCTACAAGGAGAAGACCACATGCGGCATCCCTTGTGAGAAGTATTCGGGACACTGATAATTCTAGCCCTCTTAGCTGGTTTGAATGCCTCCTACTGCACGACTCCACGGTGAAATAGATGAGGGGCACCTACAACAAGGGCGCAAATGTGCTCTTTCGATGCCTCAGCGATTCACGATTGTGCGGGGCGACCGCTCTTGTTTAAGATGGTTCACGGATTATCTCAGAATTTTGTGAGGCGTGTGTATTTGGCACACACACATCCGCAACTATCGCCATATTCATAATGACGAAAGGCTGAGGCATTAGCGGCTAAAGGTTGGCCTGCTGATGTTCAGAGCATAGCGAGGATTCCACCTGTCGAACGTTCCATCTGCACGCTGCATTGCCGCTCGCGAAATGCTATTGGCAATGTTCTTGCGGGCAATAGTTGGATGCACACCAGTGTTGAAGAGCTCTCACGGTCTTTCTGACGGACTGGGATGTGTCGTGCGACAGATGAGTATGCATCGTTATGTTCCCGTCGTCAGCAGCCGAAACTGTGCATATCTGCTGGATCCGTACTTCTGCAAGGCCTTCTAGACTTTCAAAGAATTTAAGTTCCGCTGGCCATGAACTGTATTGTCGGAATGCCAGAAGTCAAGGGCCGGAACAGCATCTACATCGTTATTGGTAGACTTAGCGAATAATTCGACTTTCTCCCTTGCTTCAGCTTTGTCGTGGTTAATGATATTGCCCACTCATGTATGAATGCCCCACAGAATTCCCTAAAGCAGCGAAGCCTACAAGTTTCCAAAGTTCGTTAGTGCATTTTGGCGTGCGTTTAGGTTCTGCATACAAATCGACTACAATGTGACCAGTACGAGCCATTCCGAGCCAGATGGGCAACCGGAGTACATGACTGTAGGCATCCGCAGTATTTGCGACTCTGTGCTAACAAAAGCTCAATTCTTTGGTCAAATTATCTTCCCTGTGCTTAGAGCTTTTATCTTACACCAGCAAACTAGTGTATTCGTTGCACTCCCGCATCCTTGCTCTGCATTAAGGAACTGTTCTCGGATGTAAGCCCAAAACCTAGTGGCCCAGAATCAGAAGCCACCCTTGGCGAAGGGGTAGCAAGAAACCAGCTGCCTAGTGCATGCCAATGCATGCACACAGATCAAGAAAGAATTGCATGGATTTCGGATAAGGGGCTGTTTGCTGCGATCTACAACATACATGTTTAATCCTAATAAGCCGACAAATATTACGAGGTCCACCAGAAGGTGAGCCAAAGAAGAAACTGATCGCAGGCCGGCTAGGAGCATCTGCAATTTTCTCACAAATTACTGGCCTTTATTACTGTTTCGGCTGCCCTATAGGGTGGGCGTGCGACATCGCCATCAATACTGGCCTTTTAAGATCTTGAAAAACTCACCAAAGGTTTTCGGCTCCCTGTGAATTCTTCACCTCCACGCTAGTCACTTGCTTAGCAAAGTCAGCAAAGTGCTGGATGCTGAGACTATCAAGTGCCAAGGGCACACTAGAAAGGATATTTTAGGGAATCGTCGTTGGAAATACCAGCCTCAGTGAGTGAAGGAGGAGCAGTCGCAGTCTATCTGCCTTAGAGGGAATTCGCACTTCTTTTGGGCTCACAGTGCCATTCTCCATGGACAGAGATTCTCGCGGCCCTTTCTAATTATCATTTCTAAGCGCATGCTCTGCCTGAAATAGTTGACTCAACCCAAGATAGTTCTTCCAAAGGTTGGAAGTTACTGCTGGCAAGGTGTCCTGTACACTCAGATCTATGCTCAGTCACTGTAAGGTATCTTGTCCTTAGACTTTGCCATTTGCTTTTGCTGAAGCATGAAAATCGGCTGTGCTGCATGTGCTAGCTGAATCAGCGTGCAAACGTTCCCCTATGAGGCGCGAAGTCACTGCTGCGCTAGTGTGCATTTTACCTTCCTTTACATATTTTTGAGATCTTCTGATTTTGTGTTACAGAAAGCTCACACCTTCAAGCGATCCGAAGACAACAAGCACTCGTGCCTCCGCGTTTATGGTAATTCTGTCTTTCATGCGTTGTGGGCTAGTGTGTGTCCTTTCCTTCAATTTATACCGGTTGATCTGCCTTCTGTCTTCTCATTTTCGATTTTTTCGCGTATTTGTCTGCCTGGGAGTGGTGCTAGGTCGGTAAAGCTTTCGCTTGACTGTATGCAGCTGGTTTCGATGTACAGGTGCAAAACAGGATAGCCTGGCTTTCATGTGAGGGGAGCACGTCAGGGGTCTGACAAAAATGAAGATTTTTAACGCTATGTGGGACTAAGAACTGGTAGAGCATTAAATTACGTGCTTGGCTGCTCGTTTACCTTTAATGTTGCTAGGTACTGCTGGTCCAATACAGATACACGCAATGTTCTCCGCGTATGCGCTGTGTGCAATTAGCAATGAATGCTAATAGGGCTTGAGGGTACGGTTGCGCACACCCTAGTTATCCCGCTGCCCTGGTGCTGGAGTCCTTAGATGACTGGGCACAAGAGGGTGGGAGAATATTAGTAAATTAATCAACAGCTTCCAAACAAGTTTGTATCGCGTCTGGAGCTAGGTGTCGCCCTACGGAAGCCTACAATGGAGCGTTACACTATGCTTCAAGCTACGAGCACCCAAGTATCTATGCTGTGGTATCCACAGGGATAGCTGCAGTATTTGTATTTCAATGCAGAACAGAGGAACGCAGCCCACTATGAGCAATCCAGAGCTAATCAGCCTTAACCTGTCTCTGGCTAAACGACGGCAATTATGGGAAGTGTACGTGACGATACCACAAAACAGCACACTTTCAGGTAGATGACCTTGCATGCTTTTCTGGCCAAGTAGAAGCTGTTTAGGGAGCATAATGAGCTTCGAAAGCATTTAGTGTCTTGTCTGCATGCAGGAGAGGACCCGTCCCCACACACGAGGGCCTGGGAGAGAGGAGACCCCTCTGCCTGTGCGTTTGAATTATACAAATAGACCAAAGTCGGCATAAAGTATTAGGGAATGATATTTATACAATTGCAAGGGGCCACCGGTAAGGCGAGAATTTGACCGAAGTGTCATTGGCCGTGGGGTTAGGGCTGGCTCTCCCCAGACCCGTAAATGCGGAAAGAGGCTGCGGGGCTATTGGTTTCAAAGTTTCAGCTTTTGAAGTCTTGGTGGTTTGTTGTAGGGTTTGCAGGGAGACCGATAGTAATAATTCCTCTCTTTCTTCCTTCGCGTCTGCTCATTTCTCCCTTCAGCAAAAATGGTGCGTTTTTTCTCCCCTCCTGCCGTCCCCCATCTTCCTCTGCGTTGTTTCGGCTGACGCCACGCAGCTCTCCATCTTTCTGCCTTCATCTCAATCTTTTTCTGTAGAGAAAGTTTGGTATTGCGACGGGATCGGACGCAATTGACGTCACTCTAGGCAGTGAAGCTCCTGGACCCGGT
The DNA here is from genome assembly GCF_002999335.1 of Cyclospora cayetanensis. Lineage (NCBI taxonomy): Eukaryota > Apicomplexa > Conoidasida > Eucoccidiorida > Eimeriidae > Cyclospora > Cyclospora cayetanensis. The sequence continues at coordinate 292,439 of NW_020312092.1, read as the reverse complement.
CAAACTCGCCTCCACTCATGCCATTCTTCTGCCGTATTCTCCTTTTTATTTTCCAGGGTTCACTTCTAATTCCCATTCTATTGTGCTTTCTTTCGCTATATACCTCTTGGGGTTTCTTCTCTGATATCGGCATGGCTCTTTGATCATCCCGTCTCCCGCTCTAGTAATCGATAGTTATGTTGGTACAGGTGTTTTCCATCCTGTGGCATCTGATTTTTCATGTTCGTTATACATGCTTGCGTTTAGGCGGAAGACGCGTCGGCACCCCGCAAGAGGACGTTCCGCACGTTCTCCTACAGGGGCGTAGACCTAGAAAAGCTGGTGACGCTTCCCCTGGACAAGCTCGTCGATTTGCTCAGGGCTCGGCAGAGGAGAAAGTTTAGCAGGGGGATCAACATGAAGGCTCTGCCTTTGATGAACAAGTTGAGAAATGCGAAGAAGCACCTGCCTTATGGAGAGAAGCCGCCTGTTGTCAATACTCATCTCAGGAATGTCGTGGTGGTGCCGGAGATGATCGGCTCGGTAATTGGAATCTACAACGGCAAGCAGTTCATCAATGTAGAAATTAAGGTAAGAGAATTAGGGAGGAGGATTACGATGCAGAAGCAGCAAATAGATGGGACGGCGAGAGGTACGGTGTGCGCTTCCACACAGGCACTGCGCTTCGGGGAGCCATGCGGCCTTCGTGTCCCATTCCGCCAGTATTTGCTGAGGGTCCTTGCTTTCTTGTGATTTCGATTAGTGGGCATTTGCTTGGGCATGCATTTGTTGCTTGTGTTCAGCCAGAGATGGTTGGCTACTACCTCGGAGAGTTTTCAATGAGCTACAAGCCCGTGCGCCACGGAAAGCCGGGCATTGGCGCTACACACTCTTCTCGTTTCATTCCTCTAAAGTAAAGCAGCTGCAGTTAGTGCAGATGCTACAACAACAGTTGAATGTGACGCGGCGCGCTGCGGGCGTGTTTACTGAGGAACAGTTGGGCTAGCATTCTTATCGCTCCCAGGCGCTTCTCAAGTGCTTTATTCCAACAGGCTCGTAATTCGTCGTATGGTTTGCCAGTTGTAGATTTTGAACAAAAGTATGTATAGGGACTTAGCTGCCTACTCCTTTATAAGCCCGCATTGCATAAAATGACGAGGAGTGGTTTAAATCCAAGTAGCACGGAAATTCCTTTTCCGGTGTGTAGTGTAGGTGCTATAGCTCTGCAGCGTAGAGCAAGCGAGCTCAGCCAGGGCGAATACCGGAACAGACGAGACAGGGGGGGTACAGATAGGCGAAACAGGCGCTGATTGTGTCAACGCGTGAAATCTCGCTTCCCACCCATTCTCATCTACGGGTGTTTACCTATACCTGCATCATCATCACCTTTTTCCGTGACCATTTTTCCCTGTATCGCCTTTCGAAGGGCTTAGAATATCCCGTCATCGGCGAACGACCCCTTCACCTTTCTTTCTTGGGACTCGGTCTGCACACAGCTCCAGGGAAGACAGCCGCGGAAACGTCAATTAAATCGGCGCATGACATAGGGGCGCTCTTTGAGGGTAGCTGACTTGGAGACGTTCACTGTAGTGCGGGGTCTCGACTTGCAGAAAAGGGGTAGCAAAAGCGTATGGTTGACAGGCACAACTGGGAAGGGCATTGGGAGGACGTCGGGGGTGAGGCTATACCCATGCCTTGGCAATTGTTCTCTTCATTTCGCTGTCACCCTGAGGACACAAAAGGCAGCGCTTGCAAGGCTGGAAAGAAGCGCCTACATCATAGATGGAGAACGCGTTATGCGGGGAGACGGACGGAGGGGAGGATTATGCGGGTCGTCGTATATGGGTATATATGGATATGCAAGAAGGGCACGGGAGGCAACACGTCAAGAGCACTTATGAGCCTAAAACCCAAGCGACTTGATTGATGGCTCGGGGTGGGCAAGCGACAAAAATGACAAGCTACCTGATCGTAGAGGCTCTTCATCATGCTCATTATGGACTGCGAAGGGTCTGATGAGAGGTCTGGCTTTGGAATCACGTTTTGATGAGCTATTTTGGCGATCGACTCCCAGTGCTCGCCGGGGCGGAGCTGAACGAAAAACCCAGTTCCTTATCCTAAGCACTGACAGCTGGCTTAGTGCGCTGACCCGTCTAGACTCAACCCGTAACCAGGCAACTCTGGTGAATTCAATTTCGCGCACATATCAGAATTGGCGACTTCAGCCGACACGGGATCCGTTTGTCTGTCCCTCGCGTTCTGGGGTTTGCGAAGTGCGCACCTTAGCTAAACGCAGAGTCGCGGTGTTGCGTTTAATTGAAAAATTTGATTCTAAGCACACCAAAGAAGCACGGAGAGCATAGTTGGTCACATTCACTGTAGGAGTGAAGGCCTCAGGCTGTACATTGAGCCCCCTGTTGTTTGACATGTAACTTTATGAATATTCACCCCACATACCTGCAATCACCTCATGACCCTTGCTGTGTTGCAATCCTCACACCCTAGACTTCAAACTCAGGGCTCACTACCGTAAGCGCTAAACCCCAGGCTGAAGCGAAGGCAAGGAGGGACTATGACCTTGTCTTACTCTTCACATCGATAGGAGCGTGTAGCGGCTGGAACTTTAAAGAGTAATTCTTCTGCTTTAAATTCCGCACCTGCGGAATAAGTAAGGGTGCAGACATAGCTGTCTCAATATCTACCGAGGCTGGGACCCCAGGCCGTCTGGCAGTCCTGGCCTTGCTCTTAATTAGGCATGCGTATTCCAGTGCTTGGCCTTAACTGCATGTGCAGAGGGTGATCTTTGGTTCGGCATACAACGAATTCTGCACTGTGCTCTTCGAAGTGAGCAGATGCTTCTTCAGGGCGAACGGACGCCAGGCCCTCCAGCTCCACATACACCCTAAAAGAAGCTCAAAGCAGACCGCCAAAACATCCGCAAACCTCTTTAGCGGCTTTTTGTTATTTCCATCCTCTCGTCGTAAAAAATCTACAAAGGAGCTCTGTAATCTAATCCAAGACCAGTAGTAGATAGATGCTGCGCTCACTTGACGAACTGAGGGGTTTGGTCCCATGCAAATCTGTCGATGGTATTGAAGACCTTCAAGTGCGTATGGACGCAGACAGCACATACCTCACGCCTCAATTCGTCGCTCTAGCCCCTAACCCTAAATGCTAGCTGTGGATAACCCAGCAAGCAGGTGGGTCTTGTCGCTTTTCTTGGCCCTTTACCTAATCACAGATATGTAACAACACCACTGCCGTTTTAAAGCGTTTAAAATTATCCTTTCTGACTGGGCTTTCGCGATCGGCGTAGCATTGCTGAAATCGTGTCGCAAGTGTGTTACAGTCATGATTACCCAAGACGACTAGCCCTACGTTGCTAGGTTTAGAGGAGTGTACATTCGTCAACTGAAATATCTGCAGTGCCGAGCTAACCTCTACAGATAAAGGAGCCTGTGCAGCGCTTTCCTGTATCCGCTCTATCTGTGCAAAGCATGTAAAGGCCAGAAGAACAGAAGAAATGAGGCTACAGCATACTCGTAAAAGCTGGAACTAAGGCAGGAAAGTGACGGGGCATAGACCAAGAAGACCACCGGCTGCCTGCAGTCTGTATACGATACTTGATACATTATGCGCTGCCTCCACTTTCTACAAATGGGGACTCAGGGCGGGTTACCTCTTGAATCTGATCCCTAAGCCTTTGGCACTGCTCGCTCAGCAATCGGCTGACTGAAGCTCGCTTTGAAGTCTTGAGAAATGAAGCCAGCTCCTCCAGGTCGAGACGCATTTCCTCCTTAGAGTCCATTTTCTGATTTATGATCGTCCCTGTAGGTGTTTCAATGGCTTTGTGCGCAACTGGCGTTGTCCTTGCACTTTGCATGCGTCAGCTACCTGTCTTCTATTTAGCCTGAGGGAGAGGCAGCCATACTGTACAGGTGCCGAGAGTCAGATAAGCTGAGGAAAATTAACCGAATGAACGAAGGGAGAAGGTTTCGAGGCACTGCGGTTTGCACGAACACGCATGTGGTTAGACCAACATAAGACAGAAAGATTTTGGCAAAGTCGGACACTCAGTGGCACTGAGGCATAGCTGAAAAAGCCGTAGAGGGAGGAAATGTAAATAAACCGATCAAAAAGCACTGGCAAACACACCACCTCCGTTTAGGCACAAATCGATATCCACGTTACAATGGAAAGCCCACCGATACCGTCTGAGTGCATAGACACATATAGATCGAAAATTGGGGTATTGCTGCCTACTTTGATAAACGCACTTGCAAAAACATATGGGCAAATAAGAATCAGGAGGCAACTGTCCATGGGAGTACACTCCTCTGCTAAATCGGTGCCCTTTGGGTACGGGAGTGTCGGCCCCACGGGGCAGGCCACCGTGGTTTAAAAAGGAACAAGAAAGGGACACGATGCCAAGATGACAATTTCTATATGTTTTAGCATATCTGTTCTAACGCGTGGAGCACATGCACTTGATGAGTGGTGGTTACAGAGTGGAGTAATAGGCTCAATATTGGACGACGCCTAGTGTGCGGCACTTTACCCATTCATATGTATCGAATCAATGCTCATGATTCTCTTCTCCTTCACTCATTTCTGTCCTGCGATATTTAATTACTGTTACCCCATCTTTCTGCTGTTGTATCTTGATTTTTCCTTTGCCCCCCGCCCCGCCGATTGGCAAGAGTGGCTTCTGCTAATCTTTATATATTTTCTCGATGTTCGAGCCTGTTCGTGGTCATCTACGATTCCTGATTATTTTTTCTGAGGCAAGCAAATTCACACTGCTCAGAATCAGAGAGCATTATTCTGAGGATTCTAAGCTCAGGGTTTGAAGGCAAAACTTGACCTTTTCTCAGTGCATTTGACTGTTAGTGTCGCATTCGTGGTCCAGAAATATGGAGCACCCCGACTTCAAATGAAACCGCAATTTATCGTGAGGAAGCTTTTATTGGATATCGCTTATGCTGGCAACGGCCTATTCTCTTTTTCTTGCCCGCCAAAGACGGTACTCCCTTCACTAATGGGGTGTTTGCTCCTTGAGCCTGATACAACGGGTCATTCCTGATATGTAACAGCCGCGCGTCGAATTAGGGCCACACACAAATTCCCCAGCTTTTTGTGGCTTGTAGCTTGGTTGTTTTACATGTTTTCTATATCCTGGGAGAGCCGCAACATGTGCCCTTAACAAATTACTTCAATGCGCTGCTTCACTCTCAAATGCGCGTAGAAGATCATGTTTCCACCTCTCAAGCTGTCATCTGCAACAGTGCTTAGCCGAAAATGGGTCTTAGCTTGTCCATGCATTGCGTGATCTCTCACGAAAAACAAATAGTTACCGCACGTAATCCCCCATACAGCTCACGAGTTATTGTCTCTTTCTCAAATGCCCAAAGTTGTGGCCATTTAAGTGATGCATCCTGCTAGTATAGCTATACTCTGGCGCAGATATTGTTGTTTAACTCAACGAAACAGCATGATACACACTTGGGCAACTCCTCGAAGGGCTGGCTCCAATGCAACCATCAAACTGATCAAGCAGAGCCGACGGACTTATTTCACAAGTTAAAGTTGACCAAACCAAGAACAGATTAATTAAGGCCTGGAAAGAAGCGCTCTTCACTCACCATGAGAGCTCACCAACTATGAAAAGTGAAATGAGGCAGTAATTACCCAGCCGTATTTTTCATTTCAGGTCGATTTTAAAAACATGAATATCATTATCAGTAGTAATAAATAATGGCAGGTAGCAGTGTAGTGGCAGGGGAAATACGCACAGCCTCCTCGAGCCGATGAGGCCTTTGTCATTCCCAGCGTCTTCGGATCAGATAATGGGAAAGCCTACCGCATACGGCCCGTGCATTGCATTTTAGACGGATGTTTATCATGTTGTAGTTGTTGTTCATACGGAGTTCGGCAACATTACGACAAACTAGATACGTGGTGGGGACTCGCCTACGCGCCGTCAGAAAAGACTGAATTATCCGTTTCCCTAAAACCATAGGAATCTGGCGTTGGACGAAAGGCACAAGCAGTCTGCAGCGCGCTGCACCTCAGGAGTGGTCTATGCAGTACACACAGTTGCGCGAAACACAGATACATCAATAGGAGCCTAGTCGCGAATACCTTGATTCTTGTCCCAGACAGGGCGAAATCTGCTAGTACCCAGTTACATAGTAAAGCGTATCTTATTCTAAGTAAACATAAGGGGGTTAAGATAACAACGATATTGCTGTAACAGACTAGATCACAGGTCTACGGGCGTATTGGCCATCACGGTGGGCAGCCCCAACGCTTGCAACAGAACGAACACAACGTAGCAAAATGCAAAAATAGCAGCAGTCCTTGGAACTACCCCATGTGTAGTGGGCTAGAGTATGCATAAGCGTCACAGTAGTTACCTCGATTCAAGAATTGGTAAAGAATTGGCTACTTGGTTCGGGTGCTCTCCTATTGTGGCAGTAGGAGACAACAGTTGGATTCATAGTAGATCAATGTTGTTATTTTGTGTACTCTTAAGGAAATACGTACCTAGCTGTGAATCACTGAAGTGCTTGGACAGTCCAGCAACGGGCATTCTTGCTGTCCCTATCTTCTCATGCCGAAACCCCAAAACCAAGGTTTATGGAGACACGAAAGCTCTTTTGGAAGAGCACTCAATAGCTTTCCAGTAGTCCCTGTATTGGGTTTGTGGCGAGCCGCCTTCCTGGCAAAGCTTTAGAGGGAAGGTTGCAATCGCATTTTTAGTCAGAATCTCTGATTCTCGACTTTATTCGCTGCCTGAATCTCTCTTCTCTCTACCGTAGTGCATTAGCCAACGTCAAGCTGCAGTACTCACACGCACATGTCTCCTTCACAAAGCAATAAATGCAACATCATCTTTGCATTAGAAGCATTAATGCTGCTCTTGTGTCCCGACAAGACTCTGTTCAGTGAACGCCGAAACTACCACCCTACTCAAGGGGAATACGGAGGACTCTTGCTCTAACAGAGAAGGCCACCTCATTCTGCCACTACCGTTGCCCTCAGGTGGCACGAGGCTTGTAAGACCACATCCAAGATCAACCTAGGGAGAAAGTTGTCTCCACGTTCAATACAAACTGACAGAAAGTTGGAGAGCGTGTCAAAAGAACTCCCTCCTTCCCCTTCTCGCGCCCCCGAGAAATCCAAACATTATGGTAGAGGGATAGCTTGTGTGCGCATAGCTGCACCCTCTAAGCACTCTGAGCATTTACAGCTAGTTTTACATCACATCCAGCGCACATGCACGCAACGCATCATCTTGTATCAGGTACACAAGTACACTAAAATAGGTAAGACGCAGAAACAGCCAAATCAAGTATTTCATTGTTTCTTATCCGTAATACAATATGACTAGTGTAGTAGAACGCGTGAAAAAGTAGGTGTGCCCCAGTTCACCAGAGCGACTTGGGTTTTTCAGAGCAGCTTGCAACACTTTCCTGCCTTTTATGTGGAGCCAAGAGAACAAACGCTTGCGTTATAGTCTTCATTTTTCTCAGCATTAAAATGTGTGATATGTGGACCTTATTGTGAAGTGGGTACAGAGGGCTCTGGCGTGTTCTATGTTAGCCTGTAGCTTGAATCCCGCAAAAAAGGGCTGGAAGCGATTTGGCCAGCATGCTTATGGTGCTTCGCTCTGCGTGAAAGGTCCACGTTATAAACTTTTAATTTTCTTGATGTGAATTTGCTTTATTAGTATTCATGCGTAACCGCAAGTTGTCACGGTTCCGCGGGGCAGGGGAGTCAGGGCCAGCCGTATCGGAGCCCTTCAATCGATACTGCTTCCGCTGCCTAAGGCTTCACTTTTGCTTTCTTCTCTCTGCCTCAATCTTGCTCTAATTTTCCCTTTTCTCCTCTTGTCAACTACCGCCCGCGGTAGGCACAGGGATCCAGTGCCACGGCGTCCGACGGGACACAGCAATCTTCAAAATATTCAGGCGACTAAACAGATGCATCATGGTCCCTACTCTGCTTGAGTGGCTGTGAGGGTGAAGCATCTCGTCACGCACGTGCTGTACCAGTAGCTGCTGCTTTTAAGTGCGGAGTGCTCTGGGGACTGAAATCCGAGCGTATTGTACGTACGGCTTTTAAAATCGGCATCACCACACTTTCCCCTTACTGGCTGGGTTGCACGGATTAGAAGGGTTATGAGACACTGTCCCTAACTGTTTCTAGATGATCTCTACACAGGGAGCTCAGAAGGGTGGGACCCTTGCGCCGACATGCCAACGTCGGCTGCCGCTTCTCGCGGAGCTCCTGGTGATGCTGCTGCTGCTCAGCGGCTCTCCTTGTGAGTCCAGTGAAGCAGCTGGAAGCGCTACAGGTGTTTTAGAGCCTCAAGTCAATGTCACAGTAGTAGCCAAGAATGCTGGGAACAGTGGCCTCCATGCTGCCGAGGAGCCAGTCCACTTCGCCCTTGGGGCAGCACCAGAAGGACGAGAAGCCACAGCAGTACATATTCCATCAAGGGAACTTGACGAGGATAGAGTGAACCTTCAGCGGTTGCTCGCTTCAATGATGGAAGCAAGTGCTGCAGAGACCGAGCCGGCCACTGTTTCTCGGTACGCATATGTTATCGGTTTCTTGCTTCCCGATCCATATGCCCCTTTTTACATCCTCCTTTCGCACTAAAACTTCTTGTTTTCTGCTCGTTTGTTTGTGCCCCTTTCTGACCTTGTGCTCGGGATCAGTTGGTGCCTTGAGCATGCTCCCGGTATGCGCCGGATTGAGAGCAGCAGTGCCTTGAGGTCAAGGTGGGGAGATGGAATAATGCTTGCATTTTGTGTTAATGACAACTCATTCACATAAGCTGCTTTTGATAAATCAGACTGTCTTCTGCACGCCTTATTTTCTTTGCGTCTTCTCATCTTTATATGCTCGTTGACCTCTCTCCCGCAAGGTCAAACGGGGGGTGTCGGTGTGCGGCGTGGTGCGATGTAGGTGGAGCGTTCTGTCGAAACGCATGAGACGGCACTTGCTGGTGGATTCTGCCGCTCTGATATTGTTTTTTACGGGATATTATCTCCTGGTTGCAGGTCTTTAAAAAGATTCGAGTTCTCATCCCACAAATGGATCCACGCCTGGTAGCACACCACAATCATAAGCCGTCGCTACAGATGCCTGACTCTTTTCTCGTTATCTCGTGGCTATACTTTCTGTTCTTTCGAGATTTTTCTCTTGTCAGCCTTGTTCAATGTGCAGGGTGCCGCCGACAGAGATAGAGGAAACTGTGGCAGCGTTTCAGATCCGTGCCCACATTGCACCAGGCTGTCGCTGCCTTCGTAGTATCGTATATGCTCTTGTGTTTTATCTGAGAAAGCATTCATTCCGCCTTCAATTTTCCAGTTGTTTTTGAGCATATTCTGCCGCTAACCGCAAACGCAAATGAGCGTGACACACATCGGACCCTCCAGGGGAGCAGAACCACCCTACTGGTTATCTGGAAAAATACATTCATTCCGCCTTCAATTTTCCGGTTGTTCTTGAGCATATTCTGCCGCTAGCCGCAAACGCAAATGAGCGTGACACACAGCTGATCCTCTAGAGGAGCAGAACCACCCTAATGGTTATCTGGAAAAATACATTCATTCCGCCTTCAATTTTCCGGTTGTTTTTGAGCATATTCTGCCGCTAGCCGCAAACGCAAATGAGCGTGACACACATCGGATCCTCTAGGGGAGCAGAACCACCCTGCTGGTGGAGGGGAAAAGACAGGAGGGGGCATTGGAGCTTTGTCAAGGGCTTCACAGTCACGCACCACTACCGTGGCGCTTTTTGTGATAAAGGGATGGCTTTACCGTATTAATTGGTAGTTTGTGTATGACGGGGTAATAAGTTCGTCTATTCAGAGAACTTGAGGCGTTATTTAAGAGATACGAAGTGCTTGCATAGAAGAAAGAGCGGGCTGCGATTTTACACAGGCCACCTCGTATATGATGGCCTTTTCGCCTCTTGTAGATCTGCTTGTGAAACAAATTCAGAGCCTCTGATGAGTATGCTTTCGAGGCAGTCAACAGGGCCCCCTAGTGGGCCCTCGAGAAAACAATGAATTGAAGAGATCCTCTGCTTGCTGACCAAACCACAGGGCTCGTTCGTGATTGGCATCTTCGGAATCAACCTTGTTCGGTTATTATTTCGTGTATAGAGTGACGCGTATTGAAAGCGATTGCGTGCATTATTCAGCTGGATGGTTGCCTGATGGCTGAAACGTAGCCACCAGCACTCGAATGGGTTGAACGTTGCTTGAAGACGGAGAGATGAATGCGACAATGCCACCATTCCACTGTAGAACTTGCTTCACAACGATCGCCTTCTCTGGTTTTGGCGAAGAGAACTCTAGGCAGGACCTACCGAATGCCCCTTTAGGGGAAATCCTTGCCGCGTGAGGCGCGTGTAATGAGCGTGAATGGAGCACAAATAAGCTAAACAGACAAGAGGGTAATGAGAGGAAGGTCAGAAGAAGTAAGGATTTGAGAATTCTGGAGAAAAGAGGATAATCGAGGAAGGAGAGCAACCGTTCCTGTCGAGTGCCCCTGAAGACTGATTGTGGAATGCGTGAATTTTGGAGATGGCGTGAATTGACAAACAGGAACGGCTTCGCCCTTGAAAGTGATTATGAAGAAGCTTCTGAAACGAGGAAGAGATGTTGAATGCGTGAGCATTACTGGTACGACTACCGCAAGGGCATTCGTCGATCGGCCATCTCGGGAAGGCTAGAGTGATGTTCTTCAAAGCCCATACGCTGCCACTGTACTATGAGGAGCCCATTTGCATGATCCCTAGGAGAAAATTTCTACTGCATAATCAAGTGGTACCAAGCTGGACGTGCACCTGAAAAAAGCATAATCCTATAACCATGCGGTATTTGCACGCCGCGAAGAATTTGCTGGCTGTACCATCATGTACAAAACCCCCATACGACAGATCCCTAAGCAAGACACTCGTTATAAACCATGTTTCAGCACCAAATTCTCTTTTAGCGCATCTAGTAGAGGGCTATCGATCTCACTAGCAAAAAGTGGGGGGCCTTGGGCCTCGGGGGCGCCTGACGAGCAACTGGAATCATGCGGGGCAGCGCGTGAAGCGTCTAGCCTTTGTGCACGTTTTACAAGGAATCCCTTTTATTGGCTTTTATAAAGAGAAAGAAGCCGCTTCTGAGCGAGCGGTCAGGTATTGATAGTGAATCTACAGAGCCCTGCTTGAAGCTGTTATGGCTTTGTAATGGACTTCTTCTATTCTTCCTCCTTGCTCTTTTATTTTGCTCGAACATTGCGAGCCGTGTAGAAGCCTATGCAGAGAAAAACGGGCTGAGGCTATTGTGTCTGCGTTGGGTGCTGCATTTGCCATTTTCGCTGACCCTCATTCTTCTGCGTAGATCGTTGTTTCACTTCTACAACCTTTAGCTTAGGAAGGATGGGTGGCCCCAAGGGCAGCGAAAAGAGAGCGCAGCGAAAAGCTGCAAGGAGGGAATTACAACAGAAGAAGGCTGCCGCAAAGGAGCAGAAAAAAAGGCAGAAGCAAGGTGAAATTGATGGAGAAGAAGTTCCAATCGAGGTCTTGCTGCGACAGCTAGAAGAGGAAGAAAGGCAAAGGCAGATCAACAAATCACAGATCGTACAATGCAAGCAGCCTACACCTAGGGCTCATGCGTCACTAACTGCTCTTCCGAGGTATGCAGTCTTCTTGAGAACACAGTAGCAGCTGAGGTGAGTGTGTACCCTAGAGGCAAAGAAGGTTTTTTCATTGCGCTTATTTCCTCGGTATACCCATTAATATTGTATTGCTCGCAATTCCACCTCCTATTCGTCTTCACTGGATCTTCTTTGTTTGCAGCGGCGACCTCTTGCTGTTTGGGGGAGAGAGTTATGATGGGAAGAAGGTACGGGTATACGGAGACCTCTTTAAGTTTGACATTGAGAAGGACGAATGGAAGCGGATAGAAGCACCAGAATCCCCAAAGGCTAGGTGTTCCCACCAAGCTGTTCTACACAGGTAACAACACTTATCAATGCGTTAGGCGGCAAATCCCACCACTGACCCATGTGCCATTAGTCCGAAGCTCTTCGCGCTAAACACTTTCCATCGACCGCACGCCACAATACCTACGGAGAGCTTTTGCACATAGGTTAAAAACATGGTGATGCGGCTGCGAGGATCTGCAGCAGTCAACTGTTGCTGACGGATCCGCCATAAGGATGCCAAAATATGGTCGATTGGATGAAATGGAGGCTTATTTGCACTCGTTTCAATTCGCTATGCCCTATGCATATGGTCGCACATGCTTATCGCAGTCGATTTCTCTTTCTTCTCCGGCGCTTTTCATGATTCATGCGTTGCTAGCGGCATCTGACCTAGATGGCACTTATATTAGTTAACAACTTGGCATGTCAGATTGATTTTGGCAAAATTTTGCGTCCAGCGATGCCCTGTATGTATTTGGTGGGGAATTCTCGACGTATTATCAGTTCCATCATTTCAAGGACTTTTGGCGCTTTGATATAAAGGCCAATACCTGGAAGAAGATCTTAGTTGAAAGCTCCGCTCAAGCCCCCTCACCAAGAAGTGGCCATCGAATGGTAGGAAACTGCTTAGTTAGAGGGACTCTACCAACTTCTTACATTCCGGCTTTTCCGTTTCTCCTACTCTATTTACTAAAGCTATTGGTTTACTTTTTAAGAACGAACTGCATTCCTGCAAGCTCCCAAGCATATGAAGGGCGGGTGTTTTGCTTAGCTTAGTGAATCGCTTTCTTTATGTACTTCTTGTCCCTGCCACCGTTGTTCCCCTTGTACCATTGTCACTGTTATCCATGATGCTAAAGGAGATGCACATTTTTGATGTGCGTTCGTGTGCCATTTTCGGTCTGCCGACATTTGCAGGTGGTTTGGCGGGGGTTGTTGGCACTATTTGGGGGTTTTCATGACACGGGTAGAGATACAAAGTACCATAATGACCTGCACATCTTCAGCTTCAGCGAAAACAAGTCAGTACAATCACACTTTAAAATGCGCTTGTTTTCGTGCTACTTGTTGAATTACCTGATGTAGTAAAGTGTCTCAGGGAACGGGAGGTGGCACTATTTTATACTATTGTGAAGCTGATGGAGAGATATGGGGAAACCGAATACATCTTTCGCGTTCCTATCTCGTTCTGCTAAAGATAGAAAACCATTTAGCGTAGCCGTATAACGATATGCCCTAGCTGATATTTGGCCTTTTTCCTTTCCAGATGGAGAAAAATAGAGTTCCCACCCCACACGCACCTGCCTGAGCCTCGAGGCGGCTCCGTGTTCGTCACCGTGGGAGATTTTGTTTTCCTTCATGGGGGCTTTGCGAAGATCAGAGACACCCACAAACGCGTCCAGGGTAAAACGTTTACGGTAAGATTTTCTCAAATATCCATGAATCTCTTGCTGTACTGTAGACACCCATTATTTCCTATTCATACGACGTTTTTTTGCACCAGATTGAGGCTCATATTTGTGGTACTTCGCATTATGTCTCGTTATATCTGGATGCGGGGATTGGTTGGGGTGTCATGCGGGCGTATGTTGTACGTCTCCTCAGTGAATTTTGATCTGCTTTTTGGGGTTGGCAGCAGCTGCATTTGCCACCTTTTTAATTCGTCGTAGTTCACTCTGACCGCAGCTGCTTCTAGCCGCCATTTTTAAAGATTATGTGTTCTTGGTTATTCTGATGACTGGCACTTTCTTGACAGCCGCCTCTTGTCTTTGGGTTTGTTTAAGGGCTACATATAAGTATCTTTTTGGTGTTGTGGACTGAACTGTTTAGGATTCATGGCTGCTGGATTTGCGGCCCCTGTCAAAGAGTTTCTCATCGCAGATTCCAACTTGGGAAAAAATAAAAAACTCTGGAGCACCTCCTTCACCGCGGACTGGTCAGAGGATGTGGTGTCCTGTGTTTTACTCCTAGTGTCGTGATGCGCTGTTACCATGTTAGCGTTCGTTCGTTTGTTTCTGCTAGTGGTACCTTCCCCCTTCAGAATAGCATCTGATAAAATGGTACTTCTTGTCTTGCTTTGTGTGGAGCGAAGCATTCCTGTCGAGCGGTGATTTTAAGGCTACGTGTTACTGCCAAGCAGCTGCTGATATTGCCCAGACTGTTTGTACGCTCTTCTGTTTTCTCACTGTCATTATTATTGATCAGACACGTCCAAAGTGGTGCATGAGGCCGCATTTACACAGCAAAAGAGTTTTCGTGTATGAATATCAGTCTATTAGAAGAAATGGATGCATATGGTTAGTTCGAATATTTAAGCGTAATTTGTTCTGTTTACTCCTCAAACTCTGAAGCAGGCCATTGGTCTTATACTTTTATTTGTTTAGGAATGTGCTCAATCGGATACAAGTCCAGCGTTATCGTTTTTGGAGGCGTTGCTGATCAAGACGATGGAGGAACGAACTTATCCTCCACGTTTTTCAATGATCTTTACTCATTCGATATTACAAAGAGGCAGGGAACACCTACCATAGCCACAAATCCTAACGCTATGCGTTATAACATTAGCTTTGAAGCCATCAGAATATGTGTGCAGCGCGTGAACAGGATTTCTCTGAATCATTATTGCAACTTGAGTGGATAAGAGTCCGATTTACATCTAAATTGCGTGTTCCTGGCATTCCTTAATCACTCGCGTTTGCTCTACTCATTCGTCTGCTTTGATGCAGGCGGTGGTATCGGTTGGAACTGAAGACCGGAAAGAAACAGAACACCAAGAAGCAAGCAGGCGGCCGAGACGGCCGGACAGGAGGTACGCCGTTTAAGATGGAGTTTTAAGCACGAAGACTACTTTCGTTTTTGTATTATACAGCAAACCAGCAAAGGGGAGGGCGCCTGGTGAACGAAGAAAGGAAAAAGAGAAATCTGCCCTGTGTTCTTCAGTGGAAGCGAGCAGGGTAGAAGAAGAGGGAAACGGAAATTCAGAGAGCGACAAAGATTCCTCCGAAGACGAAGACAACTGGGAGGCAAGGAGCGCCAAGGACGTCACTGCTGTTGTGTCATCTCCACTTTGCGCGGTGTCGTGTATACAGCTTTAACGTATGGGTTTTTCTATATGTTTCTTCTCGCAAGATCAGAGCAGGAAGCTATGCACTTGAAGTCCACAATTGAGCATAGTGAAAGTTGTTTTGATTATTATATTCCTGTGGCACAGAGATATTTCGTGCCAAGGCGCTTAATCAAATCTTCCTATAAAGTCTTTTTGGCTACAGCGTGGCGCGTTATTGGCCGTGGGCAGTGAATCTAGCAGAAGATGCGCTAGCACACCCAAGTACAACAGTGCAGTGCTTTGAATGGAGGGGTATTGCTCACTCGATTCGTTTGAATGTGGATGTATTTTTGCTAGTTCACTTGTGTAGAAATCTAACTGCGTGGCCGTTGGCAGCTATGTTATTGCATATTTCTTTGTACGTGCATTGAGTTTGCTGGCAGAGTTGGCGTGCTCAGTGTAGAAAGGCATATACCGGTATGCTTGTGTAATTTGGTGCGTGTGAGTGGGATTAATGGTGCTTTGTGTGCATTTCCTTCAGAAATACTTTGCATATTTTGATTCGAAGGGCCGTCTGGTGAAGGTAAAGCTCAAGGATTTTATGGGTGACAGCGATTCAGCATTAGATGCTGATTTTTCATCTCCACATGACAAAAAGCAACCTCAAACTCTTCCAGAGCCAGATCTGCTGTCATGCAGCCTCAGCAGCAGCAACAGCACCAACACGACCGCATCTGCGGCCGTTGCCGCTCCAGCAACAGTAGGAAGCCAAGGCGGAAATCCTGACGGGACTTCCTCCGTCGCAAGTCATAATCAGCAAGGCCCGGAGGTTACTCTTTGTGCTTGCTCAACCTCAGTAAAAGCAGTAAGAACGCCGACAGCAGCTCCAACAACAGAGCCAGCCGCTTCGTCACCCTTGTCTACAACCATCGCCCCCTCCTCCGCAAAGCAAAAGCCCCTTGCGTTATATTCTGGAGATGTTCCTCTTCCCCGCTTGCATGGCCTTTTAACTGTGCGGGGCTCTAATTTGGTGCTGATGGGCGGCATCGTGGAGATTGGCAGCAAAGAAATAACCTTAGATGATTGCTGGACCCTAAACTTGAACAAGAGGTAAACTGCAGCCTATTACTTGTGCCCAACCCATAGTAAACCAGTATATTACAGTAGCTCAAAATGGTTATACACTTGAAACCTGGTGAAAGGGACAACATTTATCTGGCTAATTTGAGCAGAGAATGCTGCTACCTATTCTCTTAAACTATGAGGTCTAAGACTGATTTCACAGATGCGAGTACCTGGCAGAAACTGGCTCTCTGACGCCTCCAGAAAAGTAAAAATGCAGGTGTTTCTGTTGTTCCCGGGTCTAGGCAACATAAGCAACACATGAACACATATCAGGCAACCATTCATGGAACAATACAACCGATTTGGGCGCATGCTGCTTCTTCCTGGTTGAAGTGAACTAGCACGAGAAGGGAATGTGTGTTACTCCTTGTTTTCATTCGAGCACCAGGGCTGTTACCGGCTTTTCGCATGTACAAAAACATTTTTGGATCGAATTATACCCCAATAGTTTGTTGCTGCATCTAGTCAACTGTAGCAGTTGGTTCCTTTACTGATTCCTCATACATATGTGTTGCTCCTGCTGCCTAACCCCGACCACCAACAGAAGCACCTCCAGTTTTTCTCTTTCGGAGTATTATTTGCCGTACGCTCTCCGCTGAAGCTTCAGCTCCTTTTATTGCGCCACTTTAATGTGCATTCTATTCAATGTAACCCTTTTGGCTGGCCTCAGAGACCGTTGGGTGCGGGTGCTGGAAGGAACAATGCACCAACAAGAGTGGCTCGGAGCAGACAGTGAACGAGATAGCAGCGGAGACGAAGGCAGTAACAGCGTCAGCGGCGGCGACAGCAGCGACACCAGCAGCTCGGAAGAAGACGAAGAGGAGGCGAGTTCGAACTCGGACGATGGTACGCGATACACGAGATTTCAATAGCACTATGATCTGTATCGTGTAGTATTTTTAATTTGAAAAGGCAGCCTCAACTGATCCTCTCGGAACAAAGGGATGTGGTGGTTGAACTCCTGAGGCAATAAACTCCAGCACGTATCATTGGTTATGGTTCCTTTTTCTGTTTCTTTAAGGCTCAGAGGCCACACACGGACTGGAGAAGAGAAGGGGCCGAATGGGTCGTGTGAGAGAAGAGATGCACCGACTGCGGGTATGAGGGGCACGAAGTAGAACTGTCTGACATGTATGGACTGATATACAACTGGAAACACTGACTGCAGGGAACATGATTTGGGGATTCGCAACAGCACTCGCAGTGCGCATCTTGTGCATTCTTTGAAGTCTTCCTTCATGGCTGTACCAGTGGCCAAGAAGTCGCACGCCAGTGGCTGTAAGTGCAGCTAGTAATGCCTTATCTGCTCACCTTGTCTAATTGCGGCCTCAGGAGCAATTCGGACTGGATGATCCGATGGAAACGCCGGCAGAGGGTGAAGCTTTGCGGGATTTTTTTGGGCGAACAAAAATGTATTGGCTTCACAAGGCTTCTGCTACTGGTAGGAAGCCCTCACGTCTCACAGCTTCGTGCACACTCGGCTCTGCAGAACGTTCGGATGGAAACGGATCGGAAGCCTTATCATCATTTAACCTGACAACTAGAACAGTAGTAGGAGAGGGAATGGCCAGTGAAGGAGAAGCGTCTCGGTGAACGGGCGCCTGTACACTTCAGTGTTGAAGAGGAGCACCTGAGTGTTTGCACTCGCAGTTTGCCGCAAAATATTTTTATGTTTCTGGATTCTGCTGGAATTGCGCCTCCTGCTGTGGACTGTGGGCATTGACGAATTTTTTTCTACGTACTTTTGTGTCGGATGCTCACGTGCTGCCATACGTGTTTACCTGTTGCTCAGTAGTGTTGCAGCTCCTTTTAGCAACGGCTGTTCATCATCATATGAAGTTCTCGTCGTGTACATTTCCGTTTTGGCTTCCTGCGCTTGCTTTGACTTCTGTATGACTTCTTGTATCTTGTGCTGCTCTATTTCGCTTTATGGTGTGTTTTTATTTGGAGGCGCTCCTGTGGTTGGTCAGGTGGCGCTGGATGCAACAGCAAGGAGTTGACGCGTGCTGCCTTTGAGCTCGCCTCTCGCCGTTTTTTCGCGATTAGAGAGGTGCTTGAACGGATGGAGCAATTGGTGAAACAAGATGCTGCACACACAGAAGCAGAAAACGCAGGGGGAGGCCCAAAGGGAAAACAGTCGAGCAGTGCACCTGGTGCATCCAGACGCCGAAAGTGAGATCATGGGGAAGGTATTTTTGAAAGACAGGAAGGACATGGTATAGACGCGCAATTCTGTATAATACTTTCACCTACTTAATCAAGGAAGCCAATCTGCGTGGCTTGTTGCTTCTTTGCTACGTACTGCACTCGACCGATCTTTAATACAAGACGACCGAGAAGAATGCGGCACACTGCAGTAGCAGAAGAAGAAACAGGAAAGAATAAGGCTGGTGCAATTGCGTACTTGAACTGTGTCAAGCAAGAAGTAGTAATTCTTCCAGCTTTTCTGGTTTGTGTAAAGGGCCACAGGGGTACACGCCTCGACGGGCACGGACAGCACAGAACATTGATACAAATGGGGCTGTAGAGTTCTGTCATTTTTAAAAAGATTTTGTAGAAGTAGGCGCCTTTGTATGCGATTGAAGGTCAGTCAACTACATTTGAATATCTCGCCATGCAGTTAGACTCGTAGTATCTCGTTCGAAATTGGTAGGAAGAGCTCTTGTGGGCTTCACAAAGAACAGCATAGGGCTGCGATCCCCAGAAAGCGCCCCATTCTGTGAACCTTGAGAGAACTTAGCTGCTTGAACGTTTGGAACGCCAATTGATAGGCCTTTCTGCCAAGCTCGACGAAGTTATCTAGCAATCGTTTTATTACTTGACAGGACAAGCTGCAGTCAAATCCTTCTTGCTTGGCGTACCAGTGCCTGCTGGTAAATCCACAGGAGTACAAGCGCGTAACCGAGTTTGGAACTGATAAAAGGCTGGGCCCTCTCATGCCCTACCGCTCCGCTGTTCTTTCCCTTGTCGCATGGCCATACTTTTCCCTGTTTCAAGAGGTGATCTACTCGATTGGCAGGCTCCGTTGATTTGCTTGATTTTTATCAGCTTGCTTTGGTGCTGGCTTCTGTCGGTTTTCTCAAGGGGTTTCGTTCATGCACGTGTGGGGTAGGCCGTTAATGTTTGACTATCTCTAAAACTGTTCACAAATTTTGTAAAATCCCAACTTCCCATTCTTGGTCCAGAGAATCCTTCTGTTTATGCAGTTATGTTTGGTCGCTTGGCGTATTTGGCATAAACCTCTCTGTCTCCTTTCACTTTATCAGTCCGCAATTAGTCAGTGCGATGACCCAAACTTTCGCATGCCAGCCTTTCTTACTTGTCGCGAACATATTTATCTACAGAATAGGTATTTGCGAACATGGCTTTGAGCCTTGCAGTTCGATAAGCAGATTAGGTCTCGGCAGACAAGTGCGGTTCGTGTGTATCCGAGTTCCGGGCTACGATAAGGCAGAGCAATATATCTAGAGCCATTTATAAGTACAACTACGAGCTGCCTTGAAGACCAATTCTTTACGACTTCTACTCTTCTCTTCTGCATACGTCACTTGAGGTGTCTCGCTGCAAAAAGGATGTGAAAACAATTGATTAAGACAAATATGCCTTTATAACACTCTACACCGCAGCCGCAAAGCTTTCCTTCTTCGCACGCGTATAACTCTAGCGCGTCCTTCTAGTAGGGAACACAAGAAAGGAAACAATGCAGCACGAAAATACGTGACTCCACATGGCCCAACCATGCAGATGCATTCACTTGATTCCTTATGGATTTTGGCCTTGTGCATACATCGCAAGGCATTAGCCGCTGCTGCCAAATTGTGGACCTCACGGCTTTGAACAAAATGAAGATGAGTCCTTTGATGTGTCAAGCACCTTAGATGGGCGTCTCAGCTCTTGAGTGCCATCGGCCGTGTATTCAGATAGAAAGCCAGTCAGGTGCTGGAAGCGGCAATACACATCCGACAGCAGTAAGTTCACATTCAAAGTTTGTGTCACTTCAAGGGCCCATGCATCTCTCTATTTTGCGTCTCCGCCTGCAGTCGTCCGAAAAAGAGCAAGAGTCCCAAACAACGCAGTATGATCTGCCGCATACCAAAACAGTGAAGATACGTTTCTGGGGTTACACCTGAATATAGCCTTTCAGCGTGCATGCGCGCATCATACAGATCGCGGGAGTTGGCAAGTTGAATTTGCGTTGCTTCCCTTCTTTGTGCCAGCTCTTAGACGCGTAAAAGAAGACAGTCAGCACCTTATGGTGCGGCTGGTGCTACCCCTTTCTACTCCAGCAGGGCAGAAGAACAACAGGGCACAGTGGCCGCTACTTAACGTCATAATAGCGTAGAGCAACAGCCAATTATCTAAGCCCAGCTCTCCTTCACATCATCAGTGTTGCTTACTGGTTGCGCCGCGAATGATTTCCAATTGACGCTTTGTTTGTTTCCTTCCTCCGAGCCGCCAGAGTCCCCCCTCGAACTGGCGTACGCCCTAAGGCAGATGAGACCAAACGCTTAGTGGGGCTTGCTTGCAGCATCCAGCGTTTCGTTGGTCTCAAGAGGCGAAAGCTTAAGAATTGTGAACCCGAGGCACAAAAGCGAAGCAGCAAGACTTTCCCCTCCCGCACGCAAGAAAGACGCACCGCCGAATACAGCTTATACTAAAAGGAATCATGCAGCGAGCACAGTAAGAGGCGTTCCGGCGTGTCGCCAAAGACACAGCGGCAAGGAAGGAGTGCTCACGAAAGAAAAAGCGAGGGCCAGTAAGGGTAGAAGCACGAATACCAGTGTGACAGGAGAGCTTCAGCCGGGAGGCAAGCAGATTACTGATTCAAAGGAATCTCCCAAAAGAAACATACCCGGAGCAGGAACTTCCTTGCATTTCTCCTCCTCAGAAGAGCTTTCCTCAGCCTCAGCTGCAACGCAAAGCCGCAATGCGTCTGCAAGGTCCCTATACACTACGTGCACAGTGGATGATGCACGAGATTGAATGACGAAGGTGAAATGCACTAATGTGACCATTTATACATGTGCCTTCAATCATAATGTGTGTGCAGTCGCTTCCTGAGTTCAATAGCTAAAGTTTTGGCATTGACAGTGAAGACGATCAGACAACCAAGTGCGGAAAAATAGCCGAGTCACAACCCTCCCCAGAACATGAATTTCTCTGTATCACGAAGCCTGGAACCCCTAACGCCTGCAAAGCACCCGCCTGTACGGACTTTCAGCGGGGCTAAAGGGTGCAGCGGCAGCCTGAGCCAGCAGCAGCTCCTCATCGGCGTCGTCATCATAGAGCGAACCGCCAGATACCTCGCTGTCCTCTAGCAAGGCCTCCTCTGCCGCTCTCTCTCTGCAGCGCAGGTGCAAAGTGTGTGTGGCGGGTATTTCTAAGCTTTCGCTGCTGTGCTTGTTGCTGCGCTGCATCCTTTCTGCTTCTCTGCGCAGGATCTGCGCTGCCCTGGCAGAAGCTGCCGCCACTTAAAGAGCAGGAATGCCGACGCGTATGTGGCTGGTACTGCCAGCGATGAAGCGTATATGGGGCTTAGCGTACGCCAGAGCAAGAATTTGTCTTTCAAGGTCAGCGCCATCAGGCGTTGAACCTAGAGGAGGGGCTGAACCCTTTTCTTCTGCCTCCAGCAACGCCGCCGCATCTGCGAAATCTCGAACGCAGCACGTCCTGCACATCCTAATCTAGGGTACAGAGTTATCGTCAAAGGCCAGGGCTGCACCTAAAAGGTTCAAGGCACCCCCCTGGCAGCACAACCACTGAAGCCAGAGACGAGCGAGCGTTGCGAATGCTGTGCAGCGGAGCATCAGAACACAGGGACTTGAGCTTTAGTAGGAGGTGTAATTGCCTTCAAGTGTGGCTTTGACGGGCACATTCCGAAGAGCTGCTGGCTGCATGTTCTCCATGAGAAGAGAAACAACTTCATCTGCGTCGCCCTTCTGTTCCCTCAACGCCAAATACAGATATCCCTGGCCATAGGAGGGCAGCATCTCCTGCAACTGTCTACGCATCAACACAAAAGGAACCAGGAAGAGCAAGAATGCCCACCTGACTATTGGCAGCAGAGCAGGTTAGCGCGGATGAATCCGCAGAGGCAGCAGTAAATTGCACAATGCCCGAGACATCGGAGGGCAACGGCGATGCAAAATTCTCAAGGAGCCCTTGGCGGTCAAGAGGCTAGCTACAGCACTCGACAGCATACCAGCTAACCCTTCGAAAAGCTTCTCTAGCATCATCGACGTTGCATCCTACGGTCATGCCACTCACTGCACAGTTGCTTCGTCCTCTTGTGAAAGAGCCCAGCGCCCGTCTCCTTGTTTTGCTTGACCACTCGACGGTGCAGGGGCTGTAGAAGAGACTGATGCACTGTCCTGCTAAGGCAGTCAAAGCGCCACACACGCACACACATGCATGTGTAACACATCACCACGCACTGTGGACGTACAGCTGGCAGCAACATCAACATCGATAAGGTCAAAGCGCATCACCACGATCGCCATCAGACTTTGCATCCACTAAGGGCGCCTACAGGTTTCTGTGGAGCAACGATCGATTCAATATAATCCATAAGGTCCGCGTTTCTGCGTGGCATATACATATACAAAGCACAAAAACCAAACCCCCGCCGCTCCTTAGGGAGGCCTTAGCTCGCACGCGGATCGTCTAGTTCGGCCACCCTTTGAGTTAAGGGAGGACAAACAACAGCAGCCGCAGCATGCCAGAGGGCACAAGACAGCCAGAACAGTTAAAAGAGAGGCACTCATGATAGGACGGCGCACATATTGAGAGAACGCCAGAGCTGCTGTAGCTGGCGAATGCCAGCCGCCTCCAAATCCTCGGCAACGCACTCGGTTGCCCCGCCTTCCAAATAGCATGCCTGCGTTGCAGCAAAGAGAAGCACTTGCCTCTTACGTTCAAGCGCATGCAGCCGAGAGGGACCCTCGCCGCCGCTTGGAACCTGTACTCTACGAGGGGTTTTCAAAGTGCAAAACTAAGACGTCGAAGACCATTCTATCGACAGAGGCAACCATATTCGCACTGCAGGTACAGGGCGAATATTCCCCCAGGGACTGCTTCTTCTGCTAGAGATGGTGATGCCGCATGCCCCAAGCGGCGTCCGAGGAACGGCTTTCCGTGTGTATGTGTGTGAAGCGTTGCGGAAAAAAGTGCTTAAGATTCACGCCTCCGGAGAGAGAGAGAGGCTGCCCACGACTTAGGGTATGTACGGCATGTACTTCAAAGAGCTGCAAGAGCGAATCTCCCCAATGCTGTAACAGGTCCTCTGCTTGTTGGATCGATCGTCTGCTTTGACGCGTGCTGGAGTCTTGACTCAGCGTTTCCCGCACATTGTGGCTTACTGCTGCAGAGGCCCCCACCAGGCAGCTGCACGCCAGCCGGCGGACTCTCTCTGCTGCCTGCTGCAGCCGGAGAGGCAGGAGGGAGTCTGACGCGCAGTACCAAGGGGCTTGTGACTGCGGAGACACGCAGGAAAGGGAACCATTCGCCAACACACCTATGCCGTATGCCCCCTCCCCCAACACTCTCCAAGTTTACACCACACCCTGAAGCGCAAGAAACACTGCACTTGCGCGAACATCTTGCTGCCCTCAAGCCGACTTCTGTACAGAACACAACGAGTCTCATCAACAAGTGGTCCCCTGGGTCTACGGCCTCTTTCGACAGGTGACCAGGTGTTAAAAAGCAACCCGTTCAGAGAGAGAGATAAAGAGAGTGAGATAAGGTGAAAGAGAGAGATAAAGAGAGAGAGATAAAGAGAGAGAGATAAAGTGAAAGAGAGAGAGAGAGTGAAAGAGAGAGAGATAAAGAGAGTGAGATAAGGTGAAAGAGAGAGATAAAGAGAGAGAGATAAAGTGAAAGAGAGAGAGAGTGAGAGAGATAAAGAGATAGAGAGAGATACAGAGAGAGAGAGAGACGTTCAGACTAGCGCCTAGTGGCGTACTGTAACTGCATATGCGGCCCTCAAGGGAGCAGAGAAAGGGTCCTTAGGAGCTGCGAGTCGTTGCGCCATGAAGTTTAGTCCCGGCCTGTCTGTGGATGCGGTATCTCCGTCCGCATCATTGAACCCTTCCCAAAGCTGCAGTGCGAAAGCATTCGGCAAGCAGCAGGTGGCCACTCGCAGCGTCGCTAGAGCATCGATCAAGGCGTGCAGCGCAACAGCTGCTGCTTCCTGCCACGCCTCCTGCACTCCTTCTCCTCCCTCTGCAGCTGGACGCGTCGGAACCAGTGGGCGCTCGGGCCTTCTGGAGAGCGCTGAGATCGCACCAGTTGCATGGTCAATTGCTGAGGGGATGACCTCCCTCAATTCGTCTGCTAGCTGCTGCCGCTTTGCGGGCTTTAGGGCGGCAAGCAGAGCCGCAGCAACTGCATGAGACAGATCAGCATCCGCGGCCTCCCAGCACAAGCAAACATCCAGGCATGCAGTGCTCGGTAGGCGCAGCTGCTGCTGAATCTGCGAATCCCCTTGCTGCAGCTGTGCAAGGCGCAGAAACAGCCGGAGTAAAAGCCTGCAATAACACCACAAGCAGAGGAGAGAACACATCACGGCAGCGGGCCGAGCAGTTCGTGACTGAGCCGCGTCGCGCAGGCTGCGTGAGCGGCGTACAAATTCTTAGGGAAAGCGTCTCGGATCCTAGGGCGGCATGGCGGAGTTTGAGTCTGTTTGATGGGGAGGCGGGGAGGGGGGGGAGGCGCATACATACTTTTGGATTGCCAAGGGGATAGGGCAATGTGAAAGGCGATCAAGCTCATGAAGTGGAGTTAGCTGAGGCAGAAGACTCCTTAGCCACCGGGACAGCGCTTCATCTCTTAGGATCTCCTGTTTTAGAGCTTCTTCCCTCAGATGCAGCAACAATAGGAGCGCCGTTTCGACTTGAGCTGCCCATACACCACAAAGCGACAAAGGCAGCACCGATCAGCACTTAACGCCCCCTTCGCTCGCCGAAGTACCAGCGTAGGGGTGGCCCTCTTAACCCTTTAGACACCGCCGCTCCTTACTGAGTAGTGTGGTCCGTTCCTCTGCGGCCACCTCTTCGAGGCGATGAGCCTCTGGCCACCGAAACATGGAACTATCCATGGAAACACGCGATTCCCATGAAATCCTCACGCTTCATCCGACCGAAGAAATGTGTCGGCAGCCCAAGCCGGTCCTTTAGTCCCACCGGATCGTCAAAGAAAGCAGCCTAGAGACGGGATGGAGGAAACGCGAGCTACAAAGATGAAAAGGGAAGCTTTATCGCAGGACACCCGAAGAAACCTACAGTTAACAGGTGAGTGGCGGTAGAGTGGAAACGCATAAACACAAATATAAGCAACATTAGCGGACGCAGGATAAGAAAAACTCTAAAAGCCCCCCCGTAGCTTGCGGGCCCCGAGGGCTCTCCGCTCTCCACAAGTCACTCTATGGCAACGGCGAGTCTGTGTCGGTTCACCCTTCAGCGCGGCTCTACATCAAGGAGCCAGCAAAAGGGGACGGGCAAAATTGCGGTGTATATATATGTATATATATCCCCAGAGATGCGCGTTCTACGGGCGAACCTCCTGGAGAAGACAAAACCTCAGGTCTTAATAGTGCTCTGCTGGACGGCCGCCACGTTGACGACGGTCAGAGCACCTATTAGAGTGCGACATTGAATTTAAGCGACATGGATAATAAAGGCGCGCTTTCCTTCCATTGGGTTCGAGAGAAAAATCATTTCTCTTAACTCCTACTGTTCCGAGCCATCAACCGTCTTCCTTGCAAGACAACCACCGGACAAAATTTCGGCTCACTAATGTACTAAACTGCTGAACTTCACCCGCGACGATCTCTTTGCACTTTTTGGCTGCACTCTATGTGCATATTTCATCCAAAACTGGCAGACAACGCAGCGTAGGCTCTATGAGGGTTCCCTTTTAGCGAATCGGCTGTTTTACTGAGTTCTCATTTACTCGGAGGAACTTCAAGCAATACCCAACGCGTTTCTTTCGCTATACGCTCCCTTCTGTTGCTCTGCAAGGTGCTTGGACATCCATATGAGAATCGGCATGCCGAATGCACTGCTGACTGTTTACATACGTCCTAAGGCATTTGCAAAGACGCCTAAAGGTGTACAGACCTCTGCAACGCATGGCTGGACATTGTTAAACATAGCTTTTGAAAGAATTCAAGCCGAATAATCGACTTTTCCCTTACTTGGGCTTCACGGTAATTGACCAAGCTCGCTGCTGCAGGGTCCTGCTTGTGCCCGTGTCCTTTTAGTACGCAACAGCAGAGGCAACAGTAACAGCACAGTCGGGCATAAGCACGCGCATTTTCTTGGCGTTTGTCTAGAAGCAGTTTTCTGATTTGTATGAAGGCCAATTATTGTCCTTTTATACGCTTCTGAGGTCTATCTGGCAGCTGCCAGGGCGTGCGATTTCCTTATTCCAACCCAAGGCTTTCAATGAAACCCGCTTTCCTCTCCGATACATATTGCTCACCGACTCAAGTCTCTAAAGTGCTACGTTTGCCAGGCTAATACCCAAGTGGCTGGCCTCAAGGTAACTTCACTCCGCACTAATGAGAAATGTCTGCTTGCTTTCGCGGTGCAGCAACTGCTGGACCAGTTTTCATTGGCACCGCTCTTCCTCCCAAATGTCACACAGCCTTCCTTGCAGCAGTCCACTAGTAAGTGAGAGCTCATTAGGCCCTACTGCAGGGTCTCCGGCGGTTGCCTTCACAGCCTGCCTTCCCCCTCTCTGCAAAACGCAATAGAAGCGCCTCATCCGCAGGTGAGCTGTCAGCACAACAGAAGCAGGGCCAAAGACGTGGAACGTTAAAACCAGTTTTCAAAAAGCAGGAGCGTTTGAAACTGCTCAAAAAAAATCGTTTGCACGGGATGCTGCAGTGGGAGGAACCTTATTACTAACACAGCCCTCTCCCGATGCAGCCTCTACTGGCTGCTGCTGAAGCAGCAATAATTCGTGCTGCAGCCACAGACCCTGCTGGTCCTGCTGAGTAGTAGCAGTAGCATCAGAACCGTATGGTTCACTCCGAGAAGCGCTGTTTGGGAGCTCCGCTAGAGGAGATCTTGCTGCTGCTGCATGCACGCCGTGTGTTTTTGCTCCTTGTCCAAAGTGCAGCTGCATTATAGCACGAAGTTGGGCAAGCTGCTGCTGCCCTTCTACTGCTTCCAGTGACAGAATCTGCTGTTGGGGCAGCTTTTTCTGGCTCCGAACCTCCTGAGCTTCCCGAAACTGCAGCATCTCTTCTCGAGTTGCCACCTGCTGCTGTTGCTCCTTTTGTTGCTCTTGTTGCATGAAGAGAGCCTCAAGAGCGTGCAAAAGGCCTTGTCTCGATTCAGCCGACAAGGAAGAGAGCTGCGCAGAATCCCTTAAGAATCCCGAGAACAGCTCAGCATACGATTCCAAAGTCTCCCCTCCCGCACTCTGATCCACTTGCTGCACATGATAGTCGATGAGCTCTATGCAGGTAAGGTGTTTGTCGGCGGGCAGCTCAAGATCTTCTAGGCCATTTGTTGCAAGCTCCACCAGGAGCGCCTTGAGCGCGAACTGCAGCATGGCGACTTTGGGAACCGATTCTTGTGCTGCTCCGCTGGATGCAGCTTGCGAGCTGTGCGGGGCCATCCCCAGCGCAGCGGCAGAAGGTTGCTCATGCCGCAGCTGGTGCTGGGAGTTTTCTGCCTTTAAGTCATTGGATTTGTGAGAAAAAGCCTCTAGCAGCTGCAGCAGAAGTCTCTGCAGTTCGCGCTGCTGCCCGACTTGGCTGCGAGCATCTTCCGATTCTGCGGCAGGGGTGCAAGTTTCGGAGGCCGCTGGTAGCTCCATTTGGGGAGAGGAGCTGCGGGTGGGAGAGGAGTTGCGGGTGGGAAAGAAGTCGGCAGACGTTTCTGCGTGATTGGTGGGTGTTGACATCGTTGAATTTCTCTCGAAGCGCGTGCTACTCTGCCATCCCTCTTCCGAAGGACACCCCAGGGTAGCGCTGCCTCCATTGGGAGAACGAATCATGGGCTCCAGCGAAGCAAGCCCGCTATTCCCAGGTGTCTCTACAGCAAAATATATTGGCCGCTGCGTTGCTTCGTACTCCGTCGCTGCCTCCCCTGTGTAGCTCTGCTCGCGCAAAGCGTGCCTCTGAGAAACGAAGTGCTTCTCTCCTAGAGAGCCGTCTCCCTCTAAGCGCCCTCGTCGGTTCCCTGGAAAAGCAGCGCACTCCTTCTGGTCGATTTCGTACAGCGTGGCATACTCAAGAAGCTCAAACTGATGAAGGCACGCAGGCGAACCCCTTGCAGGCCTCGTCCTCTGCCCCCTAACCGCGGACGGCTGCAGCAGGTGCTGCTGCTGCAGCCGTTGCTTTGGGGGAGGCGCGCATCTTTTCTTTGAAGGCAGCTCCGCTACAGCCACCGTCGTGTCGTCAGCTATTGCAGCACTGGGACTGCTGCAATATCTGCTGTTGCCATGGCTAGTGCTGCGCACGGGCACGCCGCCAGCAGCAGCGGGAGGGAACTGCGGTTCTCTGAAGAATTTGGCCTTGAATTCTACGGCCAGCCTGTGAGCCTCGGAGAATCCAAGTTTACTGACAGCGAAACGGCGGTAAGTTGTACGTCCATTTTGCTTCCACTGCGCGATCCAGCTGCAGCACGAACGCACGGAGGGTGCACAGCACAGCGGATGTCACCGAAGAGAGGCTTTTTCTCTGCAGGGAGAGTTTAAAGAGGCAGAAAAGGCGCATTTCTGCAGGCAGCTCAACGGCCAATTCGCACGGCTGCTAGCCCGGGTGGCAGTCTGTGCGCTCTAGCCAGCAAAAAGAGTATCCGCATACCTTTGGTTGGTGTAGTCAAAACTGACTCGCTCAACTCGGGGCATGCGCTCTACCAGGAAGGTTATTTGAGCCTTAGAGAGGCAGCACGCGTCTCCCGCGAGCCTTATGGTCTTGTCGAAATCTGGAAAGCCGCCAGGGAGACGAGTCGAGGTCAGCGACAAGGAGAGCTGCGCTGCTGCACCAGCCTCTTCTACAGCCGCAGCGGGCACTGGGAGTATATTTTCGCTCGCGAGAGGGCACGGAATAGCTGCACTCCCTGCCTCGGCCTCTTGGCGGCTTGGCAGCTGTCTCTTCTCCCTAGCCGCTGAGGCAGCGCCTCTCGCTACTGCTGCCTCAGCAGGCCTCATAGCAGCAGCCGCATGTGGGCATCCTTCCGAGCTTCCTTCTTCCATCTTTGGCCTTGTACGTCGCGCAATAGCGCGAAGGTTCTGGAAGTGCGGCGGCTCCCTTTGCGCTTCAAAGCCTCCACCTCGTGCGGGATCCTTCGAGCAGCTCTGCTCCCCAGAGGACCCCTCCCCGTGAACACCCCACAAGCCAGCCGTCATCCTCTTCCTGTATCGGATCGCAAACTCCCGGGCTTGGAAAAAACCATACTTTTTTGCGCTGAAATGCTTGTGAACGGGCCGCCGTGACTCTCGCCACGTTGCTATCCAGCCTGCAGGAAAATCGCAGCACACCAAAAAATGTCTGTGTGTGTGTGTGGGTGTGGGTGTATGTGTATATGTGTATGTGTGTACGTGTGTATGTGTGTACGTGTGTATGTATGCATGTGTATGTATATGTGTGTATGTGTATGTATATGTGTGTATGTGTAGGTATGTGTAGGTATGTGTATGTGTGTGTGTGTATGTATGTATGCATGTGTATGTATATGTGTGTATGTGTATGTATATGTGTTGTATGTGTATGTATATGTGTTGTATGTGTAGGTATATGTGTGTATGTGTATGTATATGTGTGTATGTGTAGGTATGTAAATGTGTTGTATGTGTATGTATGTGTATGTGTGTGTATGTATGTGTGTGTATGTATGTGTGTGTATGTGTATGTGTGCATGTGTTGTATGTGTACGTATGTATGTATGTGTGTGTGTCTATGTGTATGTATGTATGTATGTGTGTGTATGTATGTATGTGTGTATGTGTGTCTACGTATCTATGTGCACAAACGGCGCGCCGCACGGCTCAACGCAACACGAACTGGCGATAGGGAGGCTGGAAAGAGAGGAGAAGTAGGCTGCAAGACACGGAAGGACAGGCATGGATTCGCGCTCTGCGAGGAAAGGAGCAAGCGAGGGGAAGACAAGGGTTCTGTGCTTGCGCGCGTACCCAGATTCCACTTGTCGAAGCAGACACCAGGAATGTGCTTGCACAGTCTGGAGAGCGCGATGAGGTCTAGAAATGCCTCGCCGCTATGAGGCCTACTGTGCAAAGAAGCCTTGAGTTTGCGGATGCCTTCCATGTCGAGCACTGCTTCTACTGCCTGTGCATCTTCGCCTTTCAGGGGCAGGCACTTGTCCACGACCGAAATAATCCACTGGTCGAGTTCTAAGGGGCTCATTGGGCATCCCCGCAGTGTACGGATGTGGCTGTCAATACAGCCGAATATTTCCATTACTGTGGCGTTCTGCTGGGATTTAAGAGCCTCGCGTGCCTCCCGTCTGAAGGATTCCAGCCTTTGGCTCATGCGAGATTTCTTGGAGCCCCTTGGGTGCCGTTGTCGTTTGAGGAAACGGACAGGCCGCTGTTGCTTCTCGGCAGAATCGTCGCTTAGCGGCGGCGCGAGATGCTGAGCAGCGGGAGGGGAGGCATGACTTTCGCTGCGTACACTGGAAAGTGTGGCGGGGAGGAAGTTTGCCTTGCGCCTTTTTTTACCGGCAGCTGCGGGCACTTCAGGCTGCACCTCCGCGAGGTCAAGGGAGCTGCTTTCCCGCGAGCTACGAGGCGTTAAGAGCAAAGGGTCGATGGTGTGTTGGAATGGCGTGTCTCTGGAGCAAGCCCTCTTTGGGGGGGGCAATAACATATTTCCCATCAACAGGCTGAAGCCACTGGCTGGGAGATCGGCGGGAGCACAGAGAGTCCGCACCGTCGTCCCCGCGTCAGCGTCATCACAGGGCAGAAAGTCGCGAGAAAGGCATGTTGCACTGGAGTGTCGGCTAGATCTTGAAGGGCTTTCTGCTGCTGATCCCGCTGCAGCTGGGGGTACATGGCCCTCTCCCGGCTGCTTGCCAAAGACGCCTTCCACACAGACATCGGACAGCAGGTGCTCGCCAAGTGCTCGCGCTGCTTCCGCTGCCACTTCGCAGGTTTTCAAGCTCTCCACCAGCGCGTCAAGACTGGGAACCGTCTCCAGTAACTCCGAGTGACCTCGGGCTTGGGCGCCTGTGTGCGCTTCAGCGACATGAGATCGTATTGTACGGAGATGCTCCAGACTACCCAAAACGATGCCTCTGCTCTCCCTGAGGGAAGGGGGACTCATTGAAGCTGGCTCCTTCATGGCTTCAGGAATTAAAGTTTCTTGCACTGCCATGGGCCTGGGAGGTGGACTGTTTTCCCACAAAATACCCAGTGTGAGCTCAGCCGCTCCCAAAGCCCCAGGGACTCGCAGATGGTCCCGTTACTTGCGGTGAACAACAAATTTTCAGCAAAAATAATAAAAGATGTCCTCGTCGGTGTTTCTTCGGGTGGGCACCACCGGCACAGTGGTTGCTGGTAGCACGGCGTGCGTGATCCTGCACTGCTGCGTCTGAACGAACGCAACAGGGTTTTTAAAAACGAGCGCAAATACTGAAACAGCCGCTTGACATAAGTGTAAGCGCGAAATGGTATTTTTCTGGAAATGAATGCAGAACACCGCCGACGTCGTCCAGGTTCACTATGGTGTGTGCGTTTGACTCCCGCTGGCTGACCGAGCCCTTTGGAGCAATCTTCGGGCAGCCAAAAACAAAGTCAAGGTAATAAGCTACTTGGAAAAGAATTTTCTGGCGAAAAGGGTGGAATGTGTGCAGCAGAGCGTGAACAAGGTCTCAGCGCCTGCGGCATCACCGCGATCTAACGTGGTCCACGAGGACGAAGCCACCGCGGGGCCGGGGCAGTAGAATTATTGGAGAAGTGATTCGACAAATTCTCCTGGGCGAGAAAAAACGTACGAATGCCCAGCTACGGCAGTGTAAGGGAGAAGACAGTTTTTAGCAGACGTAACTCTATGCTCCCAACTGGCAGTAGAGTCCGTATGCATTGCTGGGTGTCGGTTAGCAACTTCTACAATCAGTGGTCCATTTTTTGCATGTCTTGGGAACGTTCTTCTCATCCAAACAATTATCAAAACCGCTTCGTGCACTGCATTCTCTAAAAGTGTCAAAAATTATTAGTGTTAACCGTAATCGCAAGAATGCGGATTCTCCTGGTTGAACGCTCGTCGGTTTTCCTAGGGCTGGGGTGTTTGCACGGCAGCGCCGTCAAGCACACATGAGAGAAGCGCGATGCATACAAGAATCTACTATATTTATGAAAAATAAGCGATCAAGGTTATCTAACCTGACTACGACGAATGCGTTGACGATGCTGCCGACAGATGCTTTCAATACCACACCCCGTTGGACGAAACTGCTTGGGGAGGTCGAACCACGGAAATATGGGCACTTTCGTGACTTTGAGGACAAAACAGCGCTTTTAAAAGTTTTTCAACCATTGATGCACGCATTTCAGGTGTTATTTGATTCAGGAACTTGAGTCATTGGAGCATCCTGGAAGAAAACTTCTGTACTGCACTCCGCACATTCCCAACTCGTCGACGTCGAAAAGAATGCAAAAACAAGCAGCTTTGAAAAGGTTATGGGTATTGCTTCTCAGCTATTAGTCTATTTCTCATCAATATGCCCTCCCCACCTCTTGCAGGTCTTCCCTGTGTAATCACCCACAGTGCCAAGATCAACTGCATTTTCGTTTTTAGGGATAATAGTGGAGGGTATAGTAGGTAATGCACCGACAGAAGTGACATCGCCTCTTGCATGAACTTGCCATTTTCTTCATTGCTCGGATCACAGGCAGCTGGTTGTGTGCGTCAAGCGCAAATACAAAAGACCGGTGTGCTTTAAGAGCTTCACATCCACCCGGTCCTTTCACAAAGTATCAAACGACAAGCGGATTTTGAGCTTCAGCGTCTGTCGATTTTTGTTGCGGTATCTGTTGTGTCCAGCTTAAGAGCCCCGCACGGTAGTCTTCCTAAACACGGAAACTACTCAATGCGACGTTGGTATTGCAAAACTTTGATCAGACATCGCATGACACAATATCCGGAATGTATTTTGAGATACAAAATGAGTATGTTAATACACATTGAAACGTAGCATGCAGAGAGGAGCAACATCTGTCACACTGCCCACGGTATGTCCTGTTGTCTTCATGTGGCGTCAAAGCCTGCACACTGTTGTGAGAAAGACCTCTAAACCAAAAGGTGTACCGTACAGCCTTTTTCCTCTTACAGACACAATTGAAGATACATGAAATTGAAAAGGAACAGGGAAGGGCTGCACCGTTTACGTCGGTGGTCTCACATTGCCAAACGCAAAACTCCAAGCAACTCATCCGGGTTCAACTCATCGAATCTCAAGTTTGCTCGTATAGTTAGCGCTGTATTTGTGTAGTCCATTTTAGGCAATGCAACCAGTCTGTTCATGTGGAGCTCAAATACGCTTACCATTTATTTATGCTTCCCTTTGTCCGATTGATTGCTGCCTCAGTATTCAGCACATCTACTCAAATATTCCGTTGGCAGCTGCATTGGCTAGCTAGTAAATAGTGCTCAAAAAAATAGTCACATATTTTTAGAGTGGTTAGGTCAAGGCTGTACGAGACTTTCGCCAGGTGCGGCACTCGTTATCCGATGTACATGCCTGCAGTGGCCAGCCAGGCCAAACTTGAGGACACTACTACACTAGTTATATTTAACTAGGAGTAAGCCAAGGATTTATTAATCGGATTGGCTCTTTCTCCACCAAGTTTATTAACGGAGTAGCGTTTGCTTGATACAGGAAGTTGCAATTACGAGTATGTGTTCCCGCTTGACGCCATGTGCAAGTAACTGTGTATGATTGAGATGCTTCAAGGTTGCACCAACACGTACCCTTGTTGTCCAACTCCCTTCTTATGGAGCCCTGAAGGGCATGATCAGGGGGAAAAGGAAGCTTCATTGAGAAGGGAACCTTTTCTTGAGCTTGTGTGTAGTCTGGGGCTGCTTTGCTCCCGACCAAAACATTAGAATGAATGTTACAGCTGGTAGCACCGCGTGGTTTGGAGCAGCTGTTTCTCACTAATCCACTGGCTGTGGTTGCACCAGGATGTCAGGTTCTCCTAAAGCAGTTGTCTGAACTTGAGTAACTTATTCGGTCCTTTAATAGCTTGATGTTTTTTTGACGACAGGCAAGAGGCAATGCCCTCTGGCGACAGAAGCAGGCGGTGGCAGAGTTGAGGTAGAGTCCCTACACGGAAAGCTCGACAACGCAGTAAGAGAAGTTTTGACCACACATCCCGTCTGAGTGGCTCTGCAAGTGGCTAATGCTTGCGGACATGCTAAATAATGACGAGCTGCCAGCAAGCTGGCCACCTGCTGGTTGTCCATCGCACCACATTGAGCTACTCCCTGGGTCAGCCCCATGCTCCGATATCGGAAGCCTCTTAGCACGTAGAGGAGATCAAGCGGCAAGCAAATTATCTGTTGAAAAAGGTCAAGTGCAAGAATACGCCAGAGCTTCGAAGCATAACCCCGCGTTGGCATTAGAAAAGGTGCAAGGTGGGCGGTAGCTTGAAGTCTCGGGATAAGATTACTATAAAGCAGAAGATACTCGATGGCCCATACGAGCGAACACCGTGACACGCTTCACGGATCGACTGCTCGTTCTCACAAATCCCCAGTCATCCTGATGAGTGGTACAAAATGACGCTTCACAATCGTCCTAGCAAATTCGAGTAAACCTGGATACCGTTAGGACTTGTGAATGCCTCAGCTGGGCCGCAACAGCAAGGTATTCGGAATTTAAAGGGCATTTTGAGGAGGAAGGAATGGCTGTCAACATGGGTGACGTCTTAGGTCTGCAACCAAACCATCAAGGAGCACCTACCGTGCGCTTCGTGTGATGCAAGACAAGCAGTAGTATACGAGAACGTACTTGAGATTCCGTGTTTCGACTGGCATAATTCTGCCTAATCCGGCAAATTTGATTTAATCATGGTGTGGCACTTGCACGCTCATTGCGAACTTCTACGGGCTTGCAACTTTCCACCCCCTGTGTTTGCTCGGATTGCTGCCCTCTCTAGTGCTTCACTTGAAAAGACACAGTCTATGTCTCGGACTAGGGGGGCTAATGACGCAGCAAAGAGGCTGATAGGCCACACTACAACTCCGCCGGTAGCTGTGTACACGAGTACGACTGTCATTACTTCGTTACAACCAATGCGGAGCGACGTAACGGCGAGTGTTTGACCTTCCCGATTAGCTGCGGACTGACAGAAACACCGAATCGCTGCTTATTATTCACACCATGGTGTCAGGTGCGGGAAAATAAATTCTGTTCAGTGTGGTGGAGCGTGGCGAATGCCACCCCTCTTCTCTTTGAGCGTTGATTTACTGTCTGGCCCGGCCATCAGTCTTTATGTCAACTTGTGAAGATTGAGCAACACTTTGATCAGCAAAGGTTTGTTTGCGGGCTTCGGCGTCCTGTGCAATACTTTACAACACTGTATAGTTAGAATACAACCAACGTGGCTACTGGCGGCCTCTCGCGACGCCCCAACGATTCACTATTGTGCGGCGCAACTGCTTTTGTCCGTGAGAATTCACGATGCCTAGAGGAATTGCGTGAGTCTTATGCTTTTGATACCCATGCATCAGAAAGTATTGCCAAAATCCAGAATGACAAAAAGATGAAGCACCAGTGCCTGAAGAATGACCTACTGTGCTTCGAAACATAGCGGTTACTCTGTCGTTTGCTGTGCAGTAGAATTTCGTGCAAGGCACGTGCTCATGTTCTTTCTGGCGATATTGGAAATCAGGCTACAGTGGAAACGCTCTCGAGGTCATTTTATGTGCCTAGGATGCTTCCCGCGCCAGCAGAATGTGCACTGTCAAGCTCAGATTGCCAGCACGTACAGCAGAAAAGTTCTCCCGAACCCGTCCACTTACAAAGCCATTTGACTTTTGGAAAAATTCGCACATATCCGTGTATGAGCCTTATGATGGGGCTGCTGGAGATCGAGGCTGAGGACGACAACCACATCCCTATAGCCAGACCCAGTGAGAATTCCCATCAAGTTTCCTGTTGTGGCTTTATGAAGTTGTTCATTGATTCTTAGATCATATCTGATGGCTTCAAGCATTCTCAAATAGTACTATTAGGACTAGGGATCAGATATTTAGTAGTGCAACCTGCTGGGCCTTTATGACTCACCTACACACTGACCAATACATGGCCACTATAGGCCGCCGTAAGGCAGATCAACAGAAGGAACCCTCCAACCACATTCTTCTGCATTATATGCCAGTCCACGTTAACAAGCGTCCAATTGCTTGACCTGACTTTCTTCCTTGTGGTATGTAGGTTTATATCACTAGAGCCTACTCGTCTGCCCGTCGGTCTCTTGCATTATTGAGCTACAATCAGGAGCTTCTTCCCGATGGGAGCCTAGACCCACTAGTCCAGGGTCAGCAACCACCCTTTACAACAGATGAATTCAGAAAATAGCTGAGTAGCGCACGCCACTGTATGTGGACACCTCAAACGGGCCAAGCATGAAACCATTAGTTGTACCAACTGTGCTTTTCTAGCCTGGATATTTGGTCTTGGATGATCAGCAGGCTTCACAGGTGCACCAGTAGGTGATCATTCGAAGAAGCCTTCCGCCATGTGGCTAGGAACTTTAACAATTTTCTCGAAATTAAGGCTCCTGACTTTATCAATCTACTTAATACTTAGAGGTGTCGACCAACTGCAATATTTTATTATTGAAGATATCAAAGCTCATCAATTTATTCGCGGACCCTGCCCAACAGGCAAAAGACCCGTGTGGGAACGGAGGATTTACCGGGAGCTGTAAAGCGGGCTTCTAAGGTTATTGAGCTCCAACGACACATTCGACCGAAGTTTCTGGTGAAATAAAG
This sequence comes from Cyclospora cayetanensis, assembly GCF_002999335.1. Taxonomy (NCBI): domain Eukaryota; phylum Apicomplexa; class Conoidasida; order Eucoccidiorida; family Eimeriidae; genus Cyclospora; species Cyclospora cayetanensis. The sequence continues at coordinate 255,322 of NW_020312092.1, read as the reverse complement.
TGGGAAACGTCAACCTAGGCGACTACTGGAGGAGCGGATATGGGCTTCTTTGCCTGCGAGAGAATTTGTGGCTCTGGTTCTCAGTGCTAGTCGCCAAGGAGGGTACTCGTCCCACCCCTTGATAATTTGTCCTTCAAGCACATGCTCTGCTTGGAATATATCTACCTCGATCTATGGAAATCGTTCCAAAAACCACTGGATATTGTTGCTAGGCTGTTCTCTACACTAAGATTTATGCACAAGCAGTCGAGGCATGTTGTGTATACATCGTTCCTCATACCTAGTTTCTGGCTTCGAAATCGACTGTTGTATGCTCCGGCTGCATCGGCTTCCAGATATTGCTCTATGAACTGGGGAAGCAGTACTGAACTAGTGTGTATTTTGATTCCCTTCAAACATTTTACTTGTCTTTTTTGTTGTGTCACACCAGGAGGGTTCACGTCTTGTAGGGCTAGGAACACAGCGAAGCATGGCGCCCCTATGGTCATGTTGGTTTGATCCCTTTTTATTGTTGGCTAGTGCGTAGCCTTTCTCATTGTGAATTATTTTAACAAGGCAATGCCCATACTGCTGTTCTTATTAACACTGTGTTTCGTGTCTCGGGCTTCCTTATGGTTGACGATAGGGCAGAAACTCTTCCATCGTCCTCTACACAGGTGTTCTGTATGCTTAGTTACGGAGTACAATAGCGTCGCTTCGGAATAGGGAGACAAATGTCGCATGCAGCACATTCTACTGCATAAGTCATATGTGATCGAAAATCACTAGAGTTGACATTGTGTTTTTGGCTGTATTCTTTGCTAAGTTCAGAGTGGTAGTAGCTCGATGCAGCAGCATGTAATGAAATTTGTACATGCTCTAGATGCTATATGAAACTAGCTGAGACTGCTTGGAGTGCATAGAGGCAGGGTGCACATGCCCGCGGCCTTGATGTCCCAATCCCCCACGTCGCGAAGTCGAAGGGACTCGGGCACGATAAGGAGGGGGCTCATTTAAAGGAAGCTCAAAAACATAAATCGATTTATATTGAATCTAGTTTACTCTCTATGGCGACCTTCGATGCAGCGTTACGGGCCACAATTCCTGACAAGGCACGAAGTGAGATTCAGGGTAATAAAAAACCCATGTAATGTGTTCATGCACATAAAATACTCCTCGGCGACACATAGAAGTTGTGCAGGGTCTACAAAGCAGCATGAGGTGCTTGGAAACACCAACATTGCATTTCCCTCATCAGCGACTATTTGGGAGCGGGCGATTTTTGCTAGCTTTGAGAATAATCCTCGAAAGCCCAATAATATACAACGTGCTGCTTAATCAAAGCCAAGTGATCGAAATTTCCATTTCACCGAGCTCTCTGTTTACTTTGTGCTTTCTAATCGTTACGGAAGGTGTCAAAGTGAATGTGGGCTGCAGGGAAGCCTTCATGTCCTGGCGCACATCTATCCTCCGGAGTGCCGAGACACCCAAGGGCAAGGGGACATGAAATCTCGCTAAATTTTATGTAGGTAATCAAGGAATGGGCCGATGTATAAGCAACGGGAAATAGCGATCTCAAGATTTCAGAGCACAGCCCCGACTGCCCATAGAAGTCGTGAATGTGTAGGTTGCGCCGTATAGTGAATAGGGGCACTACGAAGTGCCATGACAGCTAGTTTCAGCAAAGAAAGATATGTTAGCCAGGAGCTCAATGTGAGCTGCCTGGGATGTCGCGCATGATCCTGCTACCTTTTTGGCAGCTCTCCGTGGAGGGCCGTGGGGGACGCATGCACTACTGCGGCGACGGTGGTGCGGCACCCCACGGCTGCGAACGGCTGAGGTGTTTCGGTGTGGGTTTACGATATTTTGGTTCGTTTGTGGTTTTTGTTGGGGATCCCCTGAAGCATTTTGCCTATAGCTCTGCGACAATGGCGATTGGAAAGAACAAGCGCATGAGCAAGGGCAAGAAGGGAGGGAAGAAGAAGGTGGGAGATCCCTTCTTGAAGAAGGAGTGGTATGACTTGAAGGCTCCATCCCTCTTCCAGCAGCGCAACTTCGGCAAGACGCTCGTCACCAAATCAGCGGGGACTAGTACGTTTTTGAGGAACAGCATTGCCTTCCCCCGCCGGCCAGCTCAGCCCCTTCCCTGGAACGGAGATGCTGCCAGCGCAGCTGCAGAACACGGTTTTGTTTACCATTCTTTGGCTTGCATTCCTCTTTCCATAATGCCTTTAGTATTCCGCATGCTCATCTCGGAGGCGGCTATTGGCATTGCCTGTCGGCTGGATCGCGCGGGGTGTATCCCGTGTGGTCTCCCTCCCTAAGGGGTGCATGCGCTGCAGGGAGTTCAGATGGGATAGTTTTGGCTGCTGTGTATTTGTTTTTCTGCGATTTTGCTTCGCCTTAGAGCTTGCGGTGGACTCGCTGAGGGGCCGCGTCTATGAGGTGAATCTGGCTGATCTCAATCTGGATGAGGACCAAGGGTTCAGAAAAATCAAGCTACAATGCGAGGAGATCCAGGGCCGGAGCTGCCTTACGGACTTCCATGGCATGAATATCACCAGGGATAAGCTGTGCTCCCTCATCAGAAAGTGGCACTCCCTCATTGAAGCCTTCGTAGATGTCCAGACACTCGACGGATACACGCTCCGCATGTTCTGCATCGCTTTCACCGAAAGACGGTGGGCACTTTTCCGTAGAGGCCGGACGGGTTTAGGCATAAAAGGGGTCGCTGCATGTTTCCACGGGTTTCTTTGTTTCACAGTTTGGTGCTTTTGCATATTGGGTCTGCAGACAATCGGGCTAGGATGAGATGGCATCCTGAGCGTCCATCACCGTGCAGTATTTCACGCCTTCTATGCATGCCGTGTTCTTAGCTGTAGTAGCTGTGCTTCGCGCTGGTACATTATTGTGTTTGCTGTTCTGCGTTTTTGCTGCTTCCAGGCAAAACCAGATCAAGAGCACCTGCTATGCACGCTCGTCTCAGATCCGGGCGATCAGGAAGAAGATGGTGAGCATTATGGCCGCCGAGGCATCCAAGTGCCAACTGCGTGATTTGGTGAAGAAGTTTATACCCGAGTCCATCGGAAAGAGCATCGAGGCCGCATGCAGGAGCATATTCCCTCTTCAGAACGTCCTGATCCGCAAAGTGAAGGTCATCAAAAAGCCCAAGTTTGACTGTAAGGATGCGTGTGCATGCACGGGGCGTTACTAGCGCACTGCCCGATCTCTGGGCGGTTTTCTGGCGCCAGTAAGGGCAGAGGGGAAGCGCTATGCCACGCAGACAGCTAATCAACTACTCGTTTTTGCCCGTCGTCGTGCTATCACGTAGCCTATGCAGGCGCGCGCGTAGAGACGAAAGGGCTGGACACATGTATAAGGCTGACGGGCCCATTGTGTTGGTGCATGCGCAGTGACCAAGCTAATGGAGCTTCATGGCGACACGTCCGAGGACGTGGGCAAGAAGGTTGTCATCGAGTCTGCTGCCTCGCAGAACACCTTGACAGCCGAAATCAAGGCCTAATTGCAACGATATCTACGTAGGTCGACGTATACGTACACGCGAAGGGCGCTGCGCAGCCCTGTCGCTGCTCTTCTCGTCTATTGTTGCTGCCGCGCCCGCCCGCCTGGGAGTAACGGGATGTTCACGTTGCTTTAAAAGCGGCGCTTGGGGCCGGATGCGAGACGGACTGGTTTAATGAGGGCAGTCTCTTGCGATACCGAGCTCGAGCAAGCGAACAAGGCTTTATGCGCCACAAGCAGTCACGAAACTGAGGAAGCTTCAAGCGAGGAGCTGAAATAGAGGCGCACCCGCCGAGCCTTTAGTTTAAAGCACAGTTGTAGCTGGACGGTTGCAGCCCGTCGTGGAACATTTGCCGTTGCAGATCCTAAGCACGCACTACAGAAAGTACTCGTGAGCTGTTGCTGGGGCCTTGGGTTTAGCGCTTTCTACGAGTAGAGGGTTGGCTTGGGGAGGGGGGGGGGTGCCTGCCTTGGATGCAAGAGACCAACACGTATGACATGGGTAGTGATGACTTGCCTTGGATCCTCGGGCACTCTTGGTGCAGGATGCGTAGTGCCATTTTCCAGAAAGCAGGAGGCGCGCGGCACCGCCACTGCACCTTTCGGTGTGGAACTTCACCCGCATGGCAGTCCGCGAAGCGGGACAGAGTGTACGTTCGGAAGAATGCGCAGGTGGCATCACCAAATGGGGGGAAGCAGACACTTGGCTACAAGAAAAAGGTTCCGCGCTGTGGGGCCCCACAAGGGTCCTGTGCGGGCTGTTTCCGGCAGTGGTTCCCCTTGCGTGTTGATGCACTTGCCATGGATGTGGATAGGGGTCCAGCCCTTTGACTCTCTCCCCACAAGAGCGTGGGCCAGGAGAGGCAGGCTCGGTGTTGGGTACAAGTCCTACCCACACACACGCAGGAGATTCGCGTGTTTGATTATTTGGGAGGAAGCCTGCCCTTTCAAAAGGTGTGTAACCGCTTCGGGGGGAGCAGGGGTAGTGTTTTCAGTGGCCTTGTGCCCTTTTTGTAGTCTTGTTGGGAAGGAATGAAATTTGAGTTGCATCATCAGTATCCACCCCAGAAGCGTTGTCGGAGGGTTGGCTTTTGATCCTTGGCCAGCCTCTATAGATGGGCCCATAAATATTGCGCTTTCGGGACGGCGTCGTCCCTTACGAGCTGAATTATCAACAAAAGGGCGTGACGAGATATATGCAGGAGGGACATCCAACGTGGTGGATGCCGTGCCCTTCATGGGAGATGTGTAGAAACTCCCAAGCAACGGAATGTGGACGGCTCCTGGGCGCACGGGGGTGCTACGATTACATGCTTCCTCCCTGCTGGCTAATCTTTGGATAAGGTGTACTTCGCAATTCAGTACCCACGAACGCGCGCACGAGACAATGGCAGCAGCCTCATCTCGATACTCTGATCATGCTCGTCAGAGAGAAGGACTCCATGAGAAGCCACAGCCAACCCACTGTGTAGTCACCAATCATGGCACTGCTCTCCACTGAGTCTACCTGACGTTTCCCTGGGGAAGTGGACCATACGGCAGTGTTTTTGAGTCCTCGTTCGGGTCTCACCTGTCCTCTGGTGTACACACTATTCGAAGTATATTGGGGCAACCTTGACGGGACGTCGGAAATGCAGACACAACGGCGCTCTCTGGAACTGCCACGTAGAAAGGCATCACAAACTTTGCGTCTCCTCAAAGCTAGGGGCCAAAAGCTGCCGAGGACGAGGGATTCGCTTGCTGAGTTGCTTGGTTTCTCTTACGGCCAGCGGTTGCCAGAAGTGCCTAGTAAATCTTTGTAATGTAATCCACAGAATAGTTCTGCATTCGTTATATACAGAGACCTCACGGGCTGCCATCCCACAACGCACAGCACGCCTTCGCAAAGGAAAGGTCCTCCAAGCCCCTCTGTATGTCCATGTGCTGCCATTCGCCTTTACCTTCGGATTACGTTGGCTGGATGCTCACCCGCAACGCTTCATTGGTTTTTTCCAGCCATTTTTGCCATTCCTTTAATCGTGAGGGAGAAAAAAATTAGGGTGCGCGTCGCGCAAGAATCAGCTTCCCGCAGAAAGAGGGGAAAAGGAATGCTGTATTAGATTATCGAAACTGAACAGGAACTAACGGACTCTAGTATGCCGTACGAACAAAACGCGTTTTGCTTGCGAGCGACGCCGCCGCTAGCATACAGACATGGCTGCAGATGGGTGAGCGTACAGAGACAGTGGAAAGGAATCGGCAGATTTCGATGCAAACGCCTAGACCAATGCAAGAAGGGGGCCCTGGAACTTACGCGTGGCGAATACAAACCCTTTGGAGGCTTTCAAAAGAGTAAGCTCCTTTAACGTTGCGCTCAGAAGTGGCGTCACCGCAGAAATTTGCACTTGTTTTGGAAATTCGCGAGCTGCCTTAACAGCTTGGACACTTATTGCACCCGTCATGAAGGAATGCTTGGGCGATTCGTCCTGCCTTATTTATATTTGACTGCAACTAACTTACGAATTGGGCAGCAATTGGTTTCGCTGTTAGTATGCACTTTTTTGTTGCAGCGAGTAACTAGCTAGCTGAACGATAAAAGTCTAGAGCTGCGGCTGGAATATCGGTAGGGAGTCACCAAGCCCAACTCACAACATAATTGACAAGTTGTGGAGTGTTTCCTAAACGCTAGTCCCTTAACCTGCCCAAGGCCTTCAGAGTGTCCGATATAAGGGAAGAGGGGCATAAGGGTGCGTGTTGCTGCACCCTGAAAACACTCCGGCCATGCACGGTTCGTTACACTAAACATCTGGCGCCGACACACACAACACTGCATCTTCTTTTATCAACTATTCTTACTCTGCGATAAATAGGTGATAGGAAAATACAGACCAAAGAGTCGATTGTTTTCTAACTCCGATCTATGTATCATTCCTGTACTAGAAGTGTCTACGTGTAGCTCAGCCCGCTACAATGTTCGCGAGGCTGTGTGAGGAGCGCTTTCTATCGTGGCAGGAGAGAGCCAGCCAGCTAGATCCCACAGAGCCATGGGGTGCTAACTTTGCAATTTGAATGCCTCGTTTCACCATGAAGCTGCTTAATTGAAGATACGTGTACACGCGTGTGGGTTGCTCGTGCCTAGGGGCTCCACCAAGAGTACCAGGACAGACTATTGGCATGCATGCTGCATTTGTGGCTGTGGCAGCATTTAGGCAATTCCAGTTTTTTGTCGCTCTATGGCTGGGTGCGGTGAGCGCAGCTGCAGGTGCCTTGGGAAAGCGCAACGATCTGCAATGCATCATACTTACACTGCCTACACCCGACCAGTTCAACAAACTTTGGATCGCACCCAGCAGAGACCCTGGTACCCTCAGGACACAATTCAAGTAAAGGAAAATATTACAGCGAAGGGAATAACAGCGGTTAAGGCAAGACTGGAAATAAAGCACAAAGCAATCGAGTGAGGGAGCCGTATCTTTCTGGGTCTGGAGCTTGTCTGTCGGGTGAAAGATAAAAGGATAAGAGCGCATCAATTTATCATCTGTATCCTATGTTCACATCCGAACAGTGTGCAATTATTATTTCTAAATAAACTGAACCATAAGGCCCTGCGGAGGTCCAGGGTTGCAACAGTCCCTACTCTGCCCCTCCTGCCCTGCTGCCCTCCCTCCCCTCGCGACTATGTACTGGCCGTGCCGTTAACAGTATTGAGCGCTATTCGGGTGACCGTCCTGCCCGTGCGGTTTGTCGTTTGTTCTGTTTTCGTGCCTCTTTTACTCCGCCCTTTCGCTTGAAGAGCGAGGTGTTAGCTGCTGCGCTGCAATTTAGTCTGCAGCAACAGGAGCCGCCGCTGCCAGCCTACCGCTACTGCTTGCTCCATTGTTGTTAATACTTGGCGCCCACTGCCTGTCGCCGTCCGGAAGCGCCTTTTACACTCGCTTATATTGCAGCGAACGGCACAACAGCGTCTGAGGCATATATGATGATTCAGCGCTGCACCTCTCCGTTCAGCTCTCCAGACACTGCAGCAGCACGGCCGCAGCATGCACAGGAGCGACATACGTAGTCGGGGGGCTCCTGAATCGTAGGGTCTTCTCCATTCCCCCCGCTGGCTATTTCCATTTTTGTTGGTTCCGGCCGTGCTAAGCAGTGGTGCCGCCACTCTCGATACAGCACCTTCCCTGGTTGTGGTCGCCCTGTGTGGCTGCAGCAGCGCCGCCCTTTACGCGTCGAGTTGCGCCTGTTACGCCTTCTTTCGTGTTTCGAAGGACCTCTTTCTTCTCATCTCGTGGCGTCCACGCGTATACTGTCGCGTGCGCGCATCGGTGGCCGGAGAATTTGGCGGTGTGTGGGTGTATTTACGACGGAAGCGCACAGACGGCGTTGAAAGGGAGGCCTAGTCATGCCCTAACTGAAATTCCCTGTCCAGCAAGCACGAAACTTTGGATTCATGATCGCATCATAGGGAGATCCAAGGCTGGTTGTACCTCATCCAGTTCTGCATCTTGATGGGGAGCACGCGATTTCCCGGTGCGGATCGGTCGTGTCTCCCCAGAACTCTTTATTGTTCGCCTGTGAAAGAGGGTTGGCAGTCGTTTTCTTCGCCTCTTCGTGTGCTTCTTCGTCTGCCGCTCTCTCGCTTCCTCAGGTTCTGCTTGCACGCTTCCAACCCGCAGTAACTTCTGGATTATTCCCAGTCGAGCGCCGCTTCTGCAGCGACATTGCGCTGGAGCTGCTGTGGCACCCGCACCAGCAGCAGGCTTCCTCTGTTCTGCTGCATAGGGAGAGCTTGTTGATTGGTTGCAGCGGCCTCGATCTGGGGGGCCCTCCGTCCATGCAGGGCAGCTTTTTCTTGCTTTGCAAAATTGCCGTTGCCTAACTCGGAGTTTCTCTCTTTTCTATGGCAGACGCGGAAATGAGCGCGCCACATTTGCAAGACCAGCCCGTGGGGGCCCCTTCATCGGCAGCATATGGAGGCGCAGCTTCACCCCCAGGGGGCCCCGGAGGCATGCCGAAGCGTAGCCTGCAGCTGCTGTCGCAGAGTCGCTTGGTCAGTGACGGGAGTGCTCACCACTTCCTCCTCTGTGCACCATCAGAAGCCGTAGATATGGTGGCAGTCCAGCGGCAGTGTGCCGCCACTTCACCCAAGGGAGCCGAGGAAGTGGTGCTCTACCACACGCCTTGCCAAGGGGCCCCCGCCGGTGGGGGGCCCCCCACCCGCAGGGTAGTGGCAGTTTCCGTGCCACTCTCCCTTGCGGCCTCTTCTGTCTTGGCCATGGAGCTTCTCAAGAAGCGGCTGCTCACGTGGGAGGCAGAGCTGAATGCCTCCCTGACTGCCATCGACGAAGACGAGGGGCCCCCTCCCGGGGCCCCCGCGCCTCACGCCACCACACAAAGTCACCATCATCACCAGCAGCAGCAGGCGGGTGGAAACGCTGCAGCGGCGGCTGCCTCTGCGCAGAGCCATCCGCAGATGCCGTCTGCCGCTGGAGGCGTCCCCGCAGCCGACGGGGTACCCCCTCTGGGGGCCCCCTCCTCCCGAGCGCAGGGGGTCGCCCCCAGCAGCACGGGGGCCCCTTCCCAGGCAATGGGCGGGGGCCCCGTAGTTCAGGGCCCCCCCCCTCCTGCCACGCAGCAGCAGAGCGCAAGCAGCCAGCGCCCTACGCTCTTCAATCTGCTGGAAGCCTTGGCCAGTGACAGCGTAACAACTCCAGACCAGCGCAACTCCATTCGCGGCATTGTCACTGACTTTCTGAACCACGACTTGCCCCACTCCAAAGTCTACAGCTTCATCGGGGCAGTAGTTGGACACGATGTGCTGCACACCATTGTGAGAAAGCTGGAAAACGAGCCTGGAAGACTCGGTGTGCCTGATGCTGGAGGACTTGCGCGCATCGAAAAGGCTTTCGGTCTGAGCAAAACAACAAGCCCCCAGCCTGCCCATGCTTCACAGCACTCCGGTACGTTTACCTGTCTGTGTATATGTATGTGTGCATGTGTGTGTGCGTATATTTGGATATATGTATGTATGTGTATATATCAGTATAAGTATGTGTATGTGTATGTGTAGAAAGAGAGGAAAAAAGATCAGTAGATGTGTGTATGTGTCGAAAGAGAGGGAAAAAGATCAGTAGATGTGTGTATGTGTCGAAAGAGAGGGAAAAAGATCAGTAGATGTGTGTACGTGTAGAAAGAGAGGGAAAAAGATCAGTAGATGTGTGTATGTGTCGAAAGAGAGGGAAAAAGATCAGTAGATGTGTGTATGTGTCGAAAGAGAGGGAAAAAGATCAGTAGATGTGTGTATGCGTCGAAAGAGAGGGAAAAAGATCAGCACTTGGATGCTTTTTGGCTTGTGCTGTATGCCTGTGACGTATATGCATTTTTTTGAGGCCTTGTGAGACTCTCTTCTTCGTGCGTGGTGGGTGTTGGAGTGTCTGCTGCGCAAGTGGCAGGCAGCGGTGTTTTATCGAGGTTAGCCATATTGTGCTGTGCTGCGTCTGTGTGTGTGTCTGCGTGTTTGTTTGTTGGGGCTTTTTATAGGAAGTGCCAGCGGCACGAGTGCTCAAGGTGTAGTTGCGGGGGGAACATGTTCTCGAGCAGCCACTGCGCTTTCCCAGGAGCAGCAGCAGCAGCAGTCCTCCAGTGGCGCCTGTGAGGCGGTGTCTTCTGGCTCGGGGCTGACAAGCCGCGATGCAATCCTGCGTGTCATTCGACGTAACCTCGATTCTAGACGCATGCCTCCCCAAAGCACCAAGGATGGTAAGGGTGCACCGGTTCGTCTACTTTTTTCTTAGGAAGCGCAGTCTTGCAATGCTGCCTGCACAGCGGCGTCAATAATAGTAGCAGAAAGCCTGCTGGTGAAGCGTTTTGTCGGGTTGATTTCATTTCAAATGAGTTGCGAGTCTTTTTCTTCCCTGACGCCGAGGGAGGAGGGCGTGGAGAGGCAGCGTGCAGGTGGCATGGGGCTATCTTTTTGCACGGGGGCCGATACCTAGGAGAAGGGGGTACAATGCATGCATGCGTTCATGCATATGTTTGTGCATGCATTCGTGCATGCATTCATGCATATGTTTGTGCATGCTTTCATGCATGCATTCGTGCCGACGACGATTTTGCATGTGTGCTGCCTGCTGCCTGCTGCCTGCTGCCTGCTGCTGCATGATGAGAAAGTGTGAGTGTGTGTGGCATTCTTTGGCAGTGTTTGAAAAAGTCCGCTGGTTGCCTGTGCGGCGACCGCTAACTCCAGTCCCAGTGTTTGGCCATACGCTGATATCCTTTAGCAACAAGGCCATCTTCTTTGGGGGGTCGAATGGTCGCGGGGAGGGCGTCAGCTTTAGGAGCGCATGCGTCATCAACCTCAACTTCTTCTCCTCCCGCATCTTCGTCTTCTGCGGAGAACACCCTTCTGAACGCGACGGGCACAGCACCAACGGCCTGACGCTGCAGCACAGCCCTGGCGTCATTCTCTTTGGCGGCCTATCAGATAATCAGTTCTGCAATGACGTCTACGTCCTCGAACTCGACTTCAAGCGGTAAGCGTGCGGGGAGAACGCGCAGCCCAGCTCAGCCCAGCCCCGCCTGCCGGAGGGGAAGGGGGTCTTCCTCTGAAGCCTGCAAAGAAACATAAGGGGCATTAAGCGCTTTGTCTGGTGTTCTGATGAAAAAAAGACGCGCGTGCTTCTCCAGATCAAGAGGGTTCTCGCTTTCTGACTTTCTTGATCTTTCCTACTCAAAAATTCCGTCGGCTGATCCTGCCACCTGCATATACGTATGCACCATCTTGTACAGCCGGGGCATGCGCACGGTGCCTGTACGGACTCCTGTGTAGTCTCTTGCAGTGCTCCGCACTGGTATGTGTATCTGTATGTATGTTTCGGTCGGTGCGTCTTTTCGTCTGTGTATTTCTGTCTTTTTTGTCTCGACGTCAGCCTTGCGTGCTTGCTCTGAAACTGCGGCTTGCTGCAGGTGGGTTCGGAAGCATCCGGCAGGGCAGCCGCCAGCCCCTCGCGATCAGCATGCGGCTTCGGTGTTTCCTGCAAAGACAGAGACGGGCAACTGGCGCGATAGCAGCGCAGACAACCTCTCAGAGTTTCTCTTCATCTTTGGTGGTCGTACGGGGTAAGCTCAGGGAGGGTGGTTGGGATCTGCGGATGCGGTGGAGTCGCGTTTCTGTCGTCTCGCGAATTGCAATACTTCTGTTGAGGAGCGGCAGAGCCACCGTGTGGGCTGCGTGGGACGAACTGCGGAAGTCGCGGGGAGGGGGAAGAGTTTTTTTCAATCTGATGTGCGCTGTGGTGGGGGGACGGCATCCGCGCATGTAACAGCTGTGTTGGGACGTTAGTGTTGTATTGCTCTCTGCGTGTGTCTGCCTGTGCTTGGTGGATATATGTGTAAAAAGTATCCGTATCTATTTGTGTATGCGGAGATATATGTACGAATATATATATATATGTGTAAATCTATAATGTATATATAAATCTATAATATGTATAAATCTATCTATGTATCTCTATGTATATGTGTATGTACGTGGTTGGCCTGTCTATTTCGCTGTTCAGGAACCCCCGTGTTTCCTTCCACTGTCTGAACGACATGTGGGCTTTACATCTGCCTAGCAATACGTGGAAGCAAGTAGATGTGGGAGGTGTGCGACCTCCTCCGCGGTATGGGTTCTCCATGATCTGGTCCGAAGACTTGCATCTGAGTCTCTTTGGAGGCGAGACTCACGGAGCCAGCGGGAAGGTCTCTTGCAAGGAGCGAGTTCTGCTAGAAGATTTTTGGCACTTTAAGATCAAGGATATTGTCAATGAGGCGCACTCAGGGCCTCTGGTTGTAGGGGAGTGGCAGCAAGAAGAGTATGAGGGAAAGATAGGCCCCAGATCGCATTATGCGGCGATCTTTATAACGCAACGCTATCAGGAACCTGTAAGAGGCGGATTCTTGCTCTCTGCCCCCATTTTTCTCGCAAGTGGCGTGTTTTGCGTCTTGAGTAGAAGGTGGGAGTGGCGTGTTTGCGTCTTGAGTAGAAGGTGGGAGTGGCGTGTTTTGCGTCTTGAGTAGAAGGTGGGAGTGGGGTGTTTTGCCTCTTGAGTAGAAGGTGGGAGTGGGGTGTTTTGCGTCTTGAGTAGAAGGTGGGAGTGGATGGGAAGGTTACTCGTAGGCAACGCCGTGTAGCGTTTCCCACACGCACGCCTACGCTTTGCACCTGCATGTCCTACTGTGCATGCATCCCATGTTTGACGATGATGGTGATGATGATACCGCCGTCGCCTCGGGGATGCAGCCCCCCATATGTGTCCTTCCGCCTCCGCATTCGTCATCACTACCTTGCATGCATGTTCTTCTTGGTTGGCTGCGTGCATGCGCTGCAGCGTGCAGAGCCGCGTACGATCGAGCGCCTCATGCTGATCACGAGCGGCGTAACCACCGTAACGGAAGGCGATCGCACGCGGGCAACAGAGACGGACCAAATCAGCGTTTACTTTTTTTCGAAGAAACAGTGGTACACGGTGAAACCGAGGTATCCCGCGGATTATGTGGGGGAGCCGTTTGGAGCTAGGCAACGCCATGTCGCTTGTTTCTTTGAAACACACAACCCCCTCGCCAGGCCTTCGCGTCCTCCCGTACCCTGCCTCTTTGTTCATGGCGGCTTCCGGCGGCACCAGGTGAGTCAGACGCTTTACGAGATTTAGGAGTGGAGAGGGGCTGCCTCTCTGTGTCGCTCCTCGCATCGCGTGCACGGCTCGAGAGCAGTCAGCAGTAGGCAGTCAGCGGGCGGCGGCGGGAACTGGCCGGGGAGGAAGGGCGCTGCCGCTCTTCGTGTAGGGCTGCTGTGTGGTGATTTACACGCGCTTTTTTGCGGGAATTGCTGCGAAAAACAGGTGCTGGGAGATGCTTGGGTTCTCTCGCTCACCGGCGATGATCCGTACAAGGGCCTCATGCCGCAAGGGGGCCCCTCTGCGGTGGCGTGCCCCGTGGCGGGCGGGGAATCTTTGCACGCGCATCTCATGAGTCACGGGGTGAATACGATGCGCTTGATGCCTTCGTGGTATCAACGAGATACGCACACCCCCGGCATTCTGTGGGCCCTCTGTAGCCAGCAGCGGTGGCTGCTTGGCGCGATTGCGCAACTCGTCGATAACGCTATGCACCCTTCCGTGGGCTGCCGTAACGTCTGGATCAAGTTCGAGGAGACGCCAGACAGAGACCCCATGCTGTCAGTTCAAGATGACGGACAAGGCTTGGACTACCCCGCAATGAACAAACTCCTTCGTCTCTACGGCAGCTTCGAGCCCGGAGAAAGGCGCCGAAGTCAGCTAGCTACACGTTTTCCTCCTTTCGTTGCGCCTCCCGGCTCCCGACGTCGCTCACTGCCAACCATCCCTTTCCCACCCACCTTCCAGGAGCTGCCTCCTTGAGTACCGGCCAAGGCAATGTCGAATCTCAAACTGACAACAGCCTGTCTGCTCGTCTCGCACATCTTTCCACATGCGCTTCTTCATACACGTGCAACGATACATCCACAATTCCTGTCCATACACTACTTCTCCTGTAACCTGTATACATGCATATCTGCATGTTTAGTCCCGAACGAAATTTCGATTCGATATATACATATATATATATGAATATTTATGTATATATATATGTATATTCATGTATATATATGTATATATACATCTTTACAAGTACGTACGTATGTATGGGGGAATAGTTTGGTGGACGCGCGTTTGGAAGGTGTACATGTCTCTAAGTAGGTGAGCCTGGTTAGCGGGCGCATGTGCTGTGGCGGCGAGCTTGTGCTCTGTGTGTGTCTTCGCGTGTTGTCTGAATCTGTTGCGCGGTGGGGATTTTGAATAAAAGTGTGTGTATGTGCGTCTTCTGCATGGGGGTGTTCATATCTGGGGCTGCCGCCTGCGTGCATGCGTGAGTTTTCTGTGGCTTTTATTTTGGGGTGTATCTCTGCAGAGGGCTACGAGTATGGGTGCGGGTTCAAGATGGCCTACGGGAGGATTGCTTCGAGTTGTGCCATCATGTCAAGGACGCAAGGCACGATTGGAATCGGGATGCTGTCTCTGGAGCTGATGGGGCACTGTGATGCTCGGGAGATCGCTGCGCCTGTGCGTTTTTTTTTTCCGTCGCTTTCGTGCTTGCACGCGCTTGAGAAAACTGGAGAGCAGGTTTCCCTTGATTAAAAGAGACTGGCGGGGCTGTTATATAGGCATCGTGCCTTTATTCCGTGTGTGCTTAAGTCGCCTACAAAGCGCGTTTGGGGGGAGAGCGAGGAAACAGAGGGTGGCGAAAAATGTGGCGGCGATTATGCTGCGTGAGCCGATGCTAGCTAGCCGTGCGAAAAGGGGGGCGCCGGGTGTATCTTTTTCGCGTTGCTTGCTCGCAGATGTGCATGTGGCGCTTGCCCAACAAGGAGCTTATCAATCGCGATCCCAACAACATGGCAGACCATCGCCACCACCAGCGCCTGCTGATGACGTACGGCGTGCTGGGGCTTGGCTTTGGGGTGGGAGGGCTGGTTTCGAGTTTGCGGATGCGTTTCTGCCCTCGAATTTTTGTAGACTGAGCAAAGCCTTCGGGGAAGCGGCAGGCCACGAGGCAGTGCATGTAGAAGTAGGCTTTTGAGACGGGGAGAAAGGGGATTTTTGGGGGGAGTCGCGGTTGAGCGCTTTGTGCTGCGTCATCCTTCCTTGTTGTCGCGCGTGCGCCTCCATGTCAGGTATACGCCATTCACGACGCCGTCTCTCCTGGCAGATCAGATCAACGTGCTGGGAACTATGCCGGGGTCGCGTATCGTGTTTTGGGATCTGCGTGACGACTTGGACGCCCTCGTGCTGGACCCCCGAGATTGCATGTTGTATTTGTCGTCTGCTCCATCTGACGTGCGGCCTGTGTCTTGCGGAAAGGGCGAAGAAGGACGCCCTTCGCTTGCCGGGGAAGCGGAGGGCTCTACGGATGCCAAGCCAGGCGGTAGCCTCGTTTTCTCGTGCACTTCGCCTGCTGCTTCTAGCGTCGAGCCGATGAACCTCGAGGCGAGTCAGCAGGGCCTGTCGAATGGGCTAGTTTCTGAGGAGTCGGTTGGAGCAGCCAGCGAGGAGAAGCTGCAGCAGGCAGTTCGCGATCCCTGCAGGCCGCGCATCGACGAGGCTGCCACCGCCCCCCCCACGATGGGCCCCGAGATGCTGGACGTGGACGAAGACGGGAAGCCTCTGACCTCTAGCGAGCAGCAGCAACAAGAGCAGCAGCAACAGCAAGAGCAGCAGCAACGAGAGCAGCAGCAACAGGAACCTGGCACTGCGGCACCTGTTGGGGGGCTTCTTCAGGCGGAGGAAAGAGGCTGCGGGGAAAGCATCATGAAGGTGGAACAACCCGCTGCTGCGGACGCAGGAGGTGTCGTCGGCAGCAGTGGCGTGGAAGACACTCGGGAGCCCAGAGAGCTTGAGATCAACACAGGGATCCAGAAGGCTCTGCCCCCATACTTCCCCCTGTGGACGACGGCGCGGCATGCCCCCGACTACTGCCTCGCCACCTACTTGTTCTGGCTGCATTTGCATGCACCGGCCACTACGCACGTCCAAGGCATCCCCCTTGCGCCACAGCCCGCCAGCTACGGCAGCCAGCAGCCTGCCAAGCCGCGAGAAGTCAAGGGCCCCCCCGCTCCCGCCGAGCAAGCCGACGAGATCCCCGGGGAAGTTCCTCCCGCCAGAGAGCAGCAAGAAACAAGCGATACGAACAACGCAGATGCCACAGGAAGCGGCTGGCTCCTTTCCTCCACTTCTAGGCCTCAAGCCGCCTTGGCGGAGAAGAGGTCGACTGACGGCGAACTCATGACAGACGGGAGCCCTGTGGCGCCTTCGCTGTACATTTTCCTGAAACAGCGACTCTACTGCGCGGTACGCTCCATCGCATGGCCAGTCCGTCTCCCGTTGAATCGCTGGCAGCAGGCCGTTCAATTGCAGCGCAGCACCCGCCATCGCATGCAGAAACGAGCAAGTTACTGTGCTACTTGTGGTATAGCGAGGCACTTCGCGCCACGTTATGGCCGGGGCGGCGTTATCGGGCTGTATCCGTCCTCCTTGGCGCGTGGTTGTTGGCCCCTCTAGATAGGTAGCAGACTCTCTCAACGCGTTCAACGAGGCAGCGAGCTTGCGCAAATTCCCCTCTCAAGAGCACACTCTAGAGTAGCGGACGCGACTGGAATGACGCTCTCGCTCCTCTACACCTTGCTTCTGCGCAGGCCGAGTTGTCCTACCTGTTCACCCCTGCCGATCATGATGCGGGCTGCTTCGCCTTAATGGGCTTTCTGAACGACCCAATGGATAACGCATACCAGCCACGAGTTTGTGAGGCTGGCGTATTGCTCTACTTCAAGCAGCGCCTCATTCGCAAACTGGAATGCACCTTCCCCGACGCACCCAAATACATCGACGCCGCGCGACTTCCTCGTAAGGGCCTTCGCAATGCTGTTTCTCGATCTTCCTCATGGGTTGCGGCGGCCTTCCATATATCTGTCGTATTTTGTGCTCCACGCGCGTATATGTGAATATATATAGCTCTCTGTGCATGTGTACGCATGTATATGCATGCGCTTGCTTAATTTCCAGCTAGCGAACGCATTTTCGGGCTAGATGGAGAACCCCCACAGATCTGTCGCTACGCCTTTACCGCTGTGATCAACGTTCCGGAGTGGATGCTCCCTTCTTTAAATAAGCAAGAGTTTCTCCATGAGAACAACAAACCGTACATGAAATTCAAGGCAAGATGTAAGGCGCCAACCAGACGCGAGGTTCCGTTTCGCTGTTGTCAAATGTTAAGGTCATAATCATCGTGCGTTTCGACTTTTGCCTGCCTACCCCATGAACTGCCTTTCATGTACAGCTCGGCTCGTTGCAGATTTACTGCACAGCTGCGGGTCCATTGGCCTACGTGTTGATTTCGTGTGTTGCGTCCAGGTATGAAACTAATGCAAGACTATCTGTCGCGCTGCCGAAATCCGCAGGCCTTGAGCGCATGGCTGGAGCAGAGGTTCGCGAAACACGCGGGTTCTCTGCATTTTTCTCGTTTCCCCTCTTTTTGGTCTTCTTGTGCAAGTGTCTTACAAACGGCTTTTCCGGACCTAGGCATATGTTTATTTCTTAGAGGCACATTGTTTATTTCTTAGGATTTTGACTCGCGTTTTAGCATGCTAGGGATTCAGCTTTTCCGAGGGGGGCCACCTGGGAAGCCAAGTCTGTTTTTGTAGTAGACGCGGTTCGCCTCTGAGGTCTGCACACAGGTCGAAGAGGCTAAGCGATTACCAAGAGCAGCAGAGGCGCAGCAGGCCGAAGCGCCGTTTGAACGAAGACCTGACAGACGAGGAGCAGCCGCGTCGCAGCCCAACTCCCCCTCTGACGCATTCAAGCTCTGGGTATGTTGTGTAGGCGTGTTTTTTTCTTAGCTAACGTCCCGCGAACTGCGTTTTGTTGTGGAGACGTGTGGTTTGCCGCCCCCCGTAGGTATGCATGCATGCATCTATGTGTGTGTTCTACTGCTTTATATATTATTGCAGCGCGCCCATTTGGACGGGACAGCGGGGAAGCAATACGGGAGGGGCCGACAGCTGCAGCCAAGCAGCGAAGCTTCAACTACAGGAACCTTCTGCTGCAGCCGAAAGCTCTGCTTATGCAAACGAGGCAGAAGCTGCAGCCGATGATCATCGTGGCGGCGCGCAGTTGAAGAAGCATGAACTTGGACCAGAGGACATGGCTCAGGACGGCATGGAGGCGCCTGCTGCACCCGAGGGTGCGCCTGTTGTCGGCTTTACAGAGTCCGAAGAGCGGGGAAGCAAGACGGAAAGCGGTGACATTGCAGAGGCAGCTATATCGAGTAAATCCGAGGAACCGTGGGCGCAGGACAGCGTTCCTCCGCCCGATACGCCGGTAGAGTGAACCGGTGTCCATGGCTTGGTATGTCTGTCTGCTGCTGGCGCGCGAATCCCAGTAGGCTTAGCAGCGCTGGTTACCACCACTGCCCTAGCAGATATTCAAGACCACTGCGCAAGAGAAGCCGCAGACTCTGTAGTAGCGCTTGGCTCGCACGCTTGCTCCCTGTTGCCCTCACAAGGTTAAGGTCGCGTGCAGAGAAGCACTTTAGAAGCTTCTCGGTGGTACGCAGGAAAAGGGCTGGAAGCTTGTTCTCGGGCGCCACACAGCCATGGATGGGGTCGGTCATTTCGGCTGTGCCCGCTGTCAGACACGGCCCCGATGATCCGGAGTCCCTGGCAGGGACGGAGGAGTGCAATGTTTATTGGCTCTATGGGTTTTTGTGCATAGAACGGTATCACGAGGCACTGCACGGGCGTGTGCCAGCCAGCCAGCTAGCTAGCTAGCCTAATTGCAGTGTCGAGTCCAACCAGTTTCCCCGGCGGACCATGTTCAAGGTATGGTCAAGACTGCTGGTCTCTATCTAGGTTGGGTTACCCGAGGCCTACCGTGCGCACACCCCATTAAAAAGATGGCAGGTGTTCGGGGAGGGTGAAAATAGAGCTCCAGCGACAACCCTTAGAGCAGGCAGTATTTTCGCGGCTAGCGCTGTACATTGATGCCGCATTTTCGTGAAGCCAAGTTCTAGACTGTACGTACACTGCATGAGCTGCCCTAATGGAAGACACTGCGTCCACACGCGATTTGGATATTTCAAAATGGTCGGGCGTTTCGAAACGCCCAGGAAACGGCTTGAAACATATTTTGCCATGATACACCCTCGTTTCCCTGGTATGGTCCCGACAGCCGCGCTCTCTTTCACGCTCCTAGCATTCGGTGCGATTCCTGCGTATGAAGCCTCGATCGACGCGATTTTCTTCATCAGTGTTGCTGCCGATCATGACGTCACCCCTAGAGATTGCCACATTGCGTTCTGGGCGTTGGGTAGTTCCACTGATCCTTGCAGGGAGGGCTGCTCCGCCGTCGGCGCCGCCCGCATAGGTTTGAACACGTTCGAAACGCGTACGTTACGGACACGTTTGCATAGCGCATGCTCAAAAAAGTCTTTGAATGAATGAGGCGGATGCGCTGTCAGCCTTCAAGAAGGGCGGAAACGACACATCGTATCTCATGACACTGGAGTGCCCTCGCACGCGCATCACTGCTGCGTCTTGCTCGATTATCGACTATCCTTTGCTTCCTGGGTTTTGGCCGCATGACTCCTTCGTCGTCTTGAGGCCGTCCCATGCGCCGGTTAGTCTCGGCAGGTTCATTTTGAGTCCCCTGCGGTGAGCGCCCTGCTGCTACCCCCCTGCTGGCCTTCCGGAGGTATAGTAGAAAGCTGCCTTCAGGCTGCCATCAAGCGAAGACTTCGGCGGATCAGGGAGCGCAGAACCTGCATGGCAGCGAGCGCTGCGTCTTCTCAAATGCTCACTGCTCTGTTGTCCTTGTCAAATCAAATGGCTGTTTATGGCTGCCTACATCGGGTTAACTGTCTTCTTGGCAGTAGCCTGGATTCTAAAGACAAGTCACAGCGATGCAGTCTTTCAGCACGCCCGCAGTACTTTAAAACTCTATCATCTGGCTGACGGACAGCACACGGCGCCTCGCTGTCAGAAACCAATATGTTCGTAATATTCGACTCATAAGATCTCTTGCACGACTGCGTGCTCGCGGGTATATGTGCTGGACGGAATACAGTCTTCTTTGCCTGAAAAAACGCACGCCAGTACAAAAAAAGGTTTAGCAGAAAGGAGTTGAATACGAAAAATACTACACGATGGCAGCTTTGGTACCCCCACTGGCCCCAGCTTACACGTGAAGACTGCCACTATTCCCCACTCGACCGGGACGCTCGCGCATGTCGGGTGTCGCCTACACATACACCAGAAGCAAAGTCCAAAAAATTTTGAACCCTCCAGAAGGTATCTGCACAAGACGCAAGAGCGGCGCGCGCGCTCGCTACACTTCCCTTCCCTCCCATAGTCTTCGATCGGTTGCAATTGCAAAAGCCGATAAATTCGCAGCTCTCCGTATAACTTTTGATTCCTTGGGCCCGCATTGAATCCGCCCTCGCCCGTAGGCGCGTCCGGATTTTCCATGTGTCCACACAGCACGCCAGGCTACGAAACAGTGTATTGTTGCAGCAGCCTGTCTGCTGTAGGGATCTGCTGCATGAATGCCGACATCCTAAGGCCCACTCCTGCACTCTCTGGCGACTGCATGTACACTGCGTGTCTCTTCGGTCCAATGGACCTTTCAAGGAAGAAGCTGCAATAACTTCTTGCATCGTAAAGCGAAAAGTCAGTCTAAGGCCCGCACCTTTTAAGAATTTCATCTGCAGCCGCTGGGACGAGCTGCATTTCAAATACTCGATCGGCACCGCACTGCGGGCAGGGCCCCCCCGCAGCTTCTTTTCCCTCGGAAAGCGGCGAAATAAAAAGTGGCTTGCCGCCGAAGCTGTACCGAATGACCTGCAAAGGGCTACGGCCCAGTCGCTTCTGCAATTTCAGAAACACCTAATTCGCAACCCAACGCAGACAAGCAGGAAAAGATGATCTGAACAAAATGCGGGTGCCTACACATGCTTGGCACTGTTGCATTGCTTCTCAATACGGGATCATGTGCCGCATGCACCAAATGGGCCGCCCGCTTAGTCACACAATTGCCACCGCCGATTGGTCCCCTCCAGCACAATGCACGCAGATGTTGTAGCTCTGGAAACACGAAATAATGGCCACTATGTCAACACACCTTGTCAGGGCTCTCCTCGTACGCCTCTGCTTCCATATTTCCACTCCTGCGGTGTGAGCGACACAAAATACGGATGTGCATGCAGCACTGCTGGCCGCGGTGTATGGCTGAAACGCATGAGCCATTCGAGAAACAAAGTCGTTTACCCGCACATGAGCCCTCGCGGTACGTACTGGTCACCTTCGTGATCCTCTGCAGCCAGCTCTTCTGCTTCCCTGAGTACCCCCACAAACACCAAAAAAACTGCACGATGCGAAATCAGAGGCGCATGCGAATCCCCTACTGCAATAAAACTGAGGAGACGGGGCGTACCGCTGCTCGTACTGTAGCTGTAGTTCGCGGGCTCGCAAGCCTGAAAACACAGAGCGCAAATGCACACAGTGGCTTCAGTGTTTTATAGACTACAGATGTAGGAAACGATGAGGGTGACTTCGCGGTCCGGTTAAGTTCCACCACTCCTCCATCCCTCGCATTCTTCTGCAGGGTAGCGGATCGCAGATCTTAGCAGCACAGCGTGGAGGAGCGCGTCCACTGTAGCTTTGCCCAGAGCGACAACTCAGGCTTCGTAGACAGGCACGCATGCAGGTTGTGATCTCTCGGAAAAAAAGTCAAAATGGGGCTCGTGCTCACCAGTGGCGTCCAGCTGAGAGTTGTCTGGCGGTTCTTCGTCTACGTGCACAAAAAACGGTGGCAGCAATCCGTCCGAATCCCCGCACGTTTCACTGCATTCTGCCGCGAGTGCGGGCGCAGGCGTAGAGACACGTGGCTTAGGCCCTTGTGAACTGGTGCTGCGCTGACTTGCCACGTCGCAAG
This sequence comes from Cyclospora cayetanensis, assembly GCF_002999335.1. NCBI lineage: Eukaryota > Apicomplexa > Conoidasida > Eucoccidiorida > Eimeriidae > Cyclospora > Cyclospora cayetanensis. The sequence continues at coordinate 233,306 of NW_020312092.1, read as the reverse complement.
AGTGCGCGTCAACAGTAGGAGCACCAAATGCAGCAGCGAGCCAATCGGAGGGGTCTGCTGCTCGAGACAGTTGCTGAGCCTCTCGTATGGAGGGGCACTGAACGCCTACTGGCGCAGATGCGGACGCTGTTGCTCCTGAGGCGCTGGGCACTGCCACGCCTCTCAAAATTCGCCAACCCTCCGCTGTCTTGCCGCAAGAAGCTTGCTTATGACAGCCGAACAGGTACAAGCAGCGCTTGTTTGCGCAATAGGGAGTTGCCCTGAGGTTGAGTATGACAAACAGGGTGCGTGCAGTCCGGAGAGCTAACCTCTTGCGCGTGCTGTTGCACAAGTGCAGTCAGGTGTGGAATCAGAGTTCGGGGGACGAAGCGGCACTTACACCTGGCAAACAAAGTCGAGATCCGCGCCGCAAATGGCGCATGCAAATGGATAGCCATCCGGCGCCTTCCCGTCAATCCACACCTATCCGGACAGGATATCAGAGAGGCCGCACACTGCCTTTCAAGCGGCTGGACCTGAAAATCCTTTCCTGATCTCGAAACATTGTGCTGCTTCCACAGGGAAGCTTCTAAGGGGCTTCGGCCTTACCGGTCTCCCTCCGAACTTGCTCAGGGCTTCCGCACCCGTCTTGTCGTCATCAGGAACGCGGTTACTAAAGAGTCCAATGAGTACCGGAGGTTCATTACCCATGGCTCCCAAATACAAGCTGCAGGGTGTGGTGGCACGAAAGCACTGCTCCACAAGCGAATGCGGGGGCCGCAATTAGGAATGCCCCCTGTAGGCTCAGGATTTCCGAAGCTAGCGGGCTATTAACAAACACGCCGAGTGTTGCGGTGTAGCTTCAGTGGGCTCGAGGGCTTACGAAGCACTTGTTCGACTAGCCTTAGCTCCCAGGGAAAAAGAAACCTTCAGCACGGTATCATATTAGGCACTGCGTGAGTTTGTTTCTTTAAATTATCTTATCATTGGCTTCCATCAGGACCACAGCCCCGCGGTGCAGAGCAGCCCTCGCTGCAGCAGGCTGAACGCGCAATAAAGTATACAGGGCTTCTTACCAGCTCAGCACATGCTCCCCCATATATATACTTGAGACATTTGTACAATTTAGACAGCTTTTCGCTCGCGGCCGCATGCTGCATGGCCATCAGTGTGTTCCGTGGAAGCCATCAGCTCGGCAAGTAAGGCAGCATCGCCACTATACGGGCACACCGCCAGGTCCCATCTCTTGTAATTTGAAGCACACTTCATGATGTTAATTAGACTTTCAGACCAGACTCAGCTGAAAGACTGCCTTAAAGTTGGCTTTCGGACCTGAGCCCCCTACCTGGAGGTACACACAAAGCTACAACCGTCGTTTGGTTATCTGTCGCTGATCGCTAAAGCGAATTTAGCTGCTACATTCGTGATCAGCTGGAGGTGTCTTTACGTGCGAGCACGTATATAACCACCCATCATTGTTCCCTGCCCAGCAGCAGGCGGAAATATGTTCCCCGATCGGTTTCTTCCGTATGCAGTTCCAGCTATTGGTTGCCGAGTGGGATTGGTACTTCAGGATCCAGAAAACTGATATGCTTAGTCAGTATCAGGAAGTGAAAAGAAAATGACGGGCATTGCATTTACGATGGCGTCCTCTGGCGTGGTTTGAGCTGCTTCACGCGCCTCATCCTTGTGCTTTTGCTTACAGGTAGTGATGGCCAGTGAACTGTAGCTCGGCCTCCTTTAGAAAAGCTACGAAAATGGCGATGGTGAGCTGCATGCATCAGTGTGTGACTTCTTCCCAGGATAAGCAGTGATTTGCCTTTCGGGCACCTCTAGTTATGCGCAATGTCTGTGCACGCGGGTATATTCCACTGTATAGGAGGAAAACTGGTTTCTTAATAACATGAATATGCATGTTGTGAGCGTTGCATCTGGATAAATTGCGTGCGTTTATTAGCCTTTGCCCGATTCGCGTTGTGCGGTACTGCAGGACGACAAGGAGGCCCTTGCGCAAATTCAGCAGATGGTCAGGTTCATCTTGAACGAGGCCAAGGATAAAGCGCAAGAACTAGAGGCACGAGCATTGGAGGACTTTAACATTGAAAAGCTGAAGCTTGTTCAGCAGATGAAAGATAAGATCCGTCATGAGTTCGCCAAAAAAGCAAAGAAACTTGAGGTTCAGCGATCCATGTACGGCCATGGGAACGGGCACAGAAAAGCTACCTGATGTATCAGTGTGTCTGATAGTAGAGTGCCATATGTGAAGAATGCATGATGCAATGCAAACCGTGTGTGTATGTGTGGTCATGCGTATCTGTGTGTGTGTGTGTGTATCCAGCGATCGCTCAACAGCAATAAATAAAGCCCGCCTCCGCCGCATTGCTGCTCAGGAGCAAGTAGTCTCCGAGGTGTACGCCCAGTCTCAGAAGCAGTTGGCGGCCATCAGCTCGGACACTGCGAAATACAAGGAACTCATCATGAATTTGATAGTGCAGGTGCTTTCCCGTATCCCCTGTCTAGCTGCCCTCCCCGCATTCACTTTGCTTTCCTCCAGCCAAACTGGCCTGCACATGTGCTCGTTTGTGTTATGTGAGCTCAGGGACTGCTGCGTCTTTTGGAGCCCGAGGTAATCATCAGGTGTCGCGAAGTAGACCGTTCCCTTGTGGAAAGCGTTTTGTCTGCTGCCGCTTCAAAGTACAGCAAGATTCTCAGCAGTGAAGCAGGACTTAACAAGACCGTCAAGTTGTCTGTTGATAAGACGGGACGGTACTTGCCTCCCCCTCCCAGTGCAGACTCTAGCCTGCCTTCCTGGTAAGATTGAGTCAAGCCGGATGTGGGACGCTGTAACGTTTTGCAGGAGCGGCAAGTCGGCACTGCTAGCTGTGTGGTGGTCAGTTTTTTTGCGTGCCCAGCGTGCGGCTAAAGTGCGGAAATGCGTGGTAATTTTGACGCCTGCTGTGCACTGCGGTGAAATTCTGCAGCTGTGGTGGCATCGTGCTGTTGACTCCGGACGGCAGGATATCGTGCGACAACACGCTAGATGCCCGCCTGAAGATGGTGGTCACTGAATGCGCTCCGGCTATTCGCATGCATTTGTTCACCACGCCAATCAAGCACTAATTCGAGGCGACCTTTTTTGCGCAGGATTTCAACCCGTGCAGCCTTTGCGGTGCCATGAAAGTCATATGTGGCCTTTTTGCGAAGCCGTACATCCCCGCTGAGTTCTACCAAGCTTGCCTTCCGTTGTTTAAGGATGCTCGCAGCCGACTTGACTGCTGCTGGTTAGGCTGTGCTTAGTGCACGACTGCATCCAACTTCACTCGCTGCCTTTGCAAACTACAGGGGGAGTTCATGCGTGAAACCCCCCCTTTTCGGTTGTTTCGGGGTGCGTATTGCATCACGCCACAGTGGGCGAGTTGGTCAGCGTGCATGAGACTGTGCGCGTAAACGCGGAATACCAAGGAAGTCTTCCAGATGGCACGAGTGGGCACCGCACAGCCAAACTTTGCGCTTAGCGCGTCAGTTGCCGTAGGTAAAAGAGACGTAGACGCTGCGGTGACGTTCTTAGTGCATCTTATATGAAGAAATGGTTACTGCACTCATGACACGAACTGCATGTTTTAAAACGGCAGTTTCGCCGTAAACCCAATACTGGGAGCTCAACGATCTGGCATATTTGCAAAAAAATTACTCAGCGGCGCGCGTGGCTGGGTAGATAGCAGACTGTTGCCTTTGCACCGGTACTTGATGGGTAGCTTTGCAGCGAAGACAGAGCAATATGTCAGAGAGTCTTCGGCTGCATGGCGGCTCGCGCCCAGTTAATGTAATCCTGCGTCGACAGTGTAGGCATACCCACATAAGACCAACCCGCCGTCACGATGCACATGAGAAGACGGCGGGGCAATCCGACGTGAGTCACGGAAACATCAGGCCTGAAATCTAGGTGCTCTTACTGCGTTGCCATCCACGATGTCAGTGAACACCACCTGAAATCACATGGCCGACAAGCAGCTAAGCGGACGGATTTAGCTAGGCAACCTTTGGCGCACTCGAACGAATTCCTCAAGCATAGCTGTACGCGTTTTCTTTACGATGTGGTGCCAGAGGCAGCCCCCTGAGTGTTGCAAGCCGAGCCGGACTTTACCTCGGGAACATCATACGAATGCTGCTGCTTAATGGCGTCCACCACGAGTTGAGCATTGGATCTCTGCGTCTTTATGATCAGAAGAACTTCCGAACTTTTCTGCGCAAGTTTCATCATTCCAGTTTCAGTTAGAGCGGTCGGCTGATCCCCGAATCGGCACTTTGCATCTGCATTGTGCACAGGAGCCTGCCACGCGTGTGTTGTGCGGTACTAACCTCAATTTTTCCTTTCCATTGGTAAACGCTTTCAATTGCAGGAACGAGTTGGACGCAAGCGGCAAGATGATTGCCCACAAGGTGGTCCGCGATCTGCAAGAGGAGATGCACTATCAAAAATTACCCATGATTTTCTAAGCAATCCACATTTTCTGTTTGTCGAAGCTCTATGCGCAGTATCGCTGTTGAAATATATAGCTATTGCTCTCGGAGTACGAGTATTGAGGGTAGGGGAAGATCCGGTGCATGAAGCAGCACACATAAACGGATGAATAACACTTTATACCAGCAGTCACCCACACTTTTTGCTTCTTCAATGGTGGAGGTGGTTGCCAGACCAACGACCAGTCCAGTTGGTGTGGGCTCGGCCGTGCGTTCCGTTGCCAAAGTCGCCATCTGAAGGGGACGAGTGCACTGTTCTTGACTATTGAATGTTGATGAGTGGCGCAACTCAAAAGCTTTAAGCCTTGCTTGTACACGGGGAATACAGCTAAATTGACAAGAGCGACCAGAAAAAGCGCATGGGAAAGTATAGAGCAAGCGTCTCGGATTCACGCACACGAGTTGTTTCCGGTCAGGGAGAAAGGGGAGTATGCAAGACACCCGCAGCGGCAATGCCTTCGCTATTAGGGTCTGAGACCACCAAGCGCACATCTCAGGGCCAGTTCACTCACGTGAAAGGCGTTTGAATTTAATAGGTAACTTGAGCACTGCATGCAGAGAATCACCAAAATCGCAACGGCGTACCACACACCCCTCATCGCATGGCGCTCCTCAATCCCCATAAGCTACACAGCAAGCAAAATGGCTAATAAATATATGAGTGCTTAGTAAAGATGCTATTCAATTTGGAGCTGCATGCAATCCGAAGCCCCGGCCCGAGTTAGCCATCCAAATGCAGCGGGGAATTCTGTTTCTACTAGCGCAACACGACCAATTCTCCGGGAAATATTCCTGTTTCTTAAGCAGTAACACATCTGTGCAATAGCATTGTGATTATTATGTAGTAAGGCTTGGCAAAATGCTCTATGTCTCGCTTCGAATGACCTTCAGACCACCAGCAGGAGAATTTGAAGAGTCACTAGGGAACATCACTAATACAGGTGATCTTACACTGGAAAATTTCCCTTATATGACCCTTGATGTTCGTTTGATATTATCTTTAGGATCTAAAGATCGCGATAACTCACTGGATGGCAGAGCGCATCTCTCCATGTGACAGCACCATTTATTTGCCCCCCCGACCAGCCGTGCATGGTATGTGTGCACGGTCTTCAAATAAGAGTACGACTTGGTAGGTCCCATTTGGGGGTAAATGAAACCTCGATGGTGAAACCTGAACGCACTACCAACAGGAGGCGGAGATGTCTGCATTACTAAACACACAAGAATATCAAAGTTTCCTTCTTATTCCCAGGCGCACCGAGTCCGTACAACACTTAAGCCATAGTAACTTACCCTTCAATGATATTTCAGCTGAATGCTGCAGCCTTGGGTGAGAAAATGAAAACAAATCGTAGCACGCTTGACGCTTCCCTGAGGATCTCCACAGGGACACACTCAAAGCCCTCAATCTTATACAATTTGATGGAAAGTTCTTTACCGCTCTTCAAAGAACTCCTGCCCTTGTCATTTCGCCCTTGTATCACAGCGTTCTAGCATACGGGGAGAGGGGCATTGCTAGCTTGAGTATCCAACGGCCCACCCTCTATAGACTCCGAGTATTCGCACGCAGTTGCACGTAGCAATTCGACGCACAGACAGGTGCAGAAAGTTGGTACTCATTGCTTGGAACTAAATATACTCTGTAGCAAAGAATATGTAGGAGCGGCAAACCAAACAGTCAATTCTTGCTAATTTTAGTTAGATGTATATAGTTTAGCACGGAGTTTCTGTACTAGAGCTCCACCCGCTACACACCCCACATAACAGAAAACGCTTATAAGTTTCAAGTTATAAGCGCTGCAGACGGAAAATAAATTGGGACCATCGTTTGGTGCAAGGAACTTAAGCTGCAAGCTCTACGTCGCACTTGGACTCTTGTTGCAATTCTGCAGAAGCGCCCTTGGAAGTCAGCGAAGGACAGAAGCCTACAAATTTACGTAAAAGTACACAAATGTAGTGCACCAGTACTTCAAGGATGCATTCTATAGAGTCCCTGAACTTTTCTGTGGTAGAGCTCCCTTACGCGTATGCATCTCACCGTTTTGAAGCCCTTTTCTACCAGCCCCATCAGCTCCTACAATTTTCATCTAAGTCCTTTCCTGCTGTTTTGACAGTCAGGAGTGGAAAATACCTAGAATGGTCCATTCGATCCAATGAAGCCATTCAAAGCGCCACATAGGGCAGACTAAGCTTTGCATACACAGTTTCTCAGCACTGGTTGTATCTCTTCCTCATTGCTAGAAGAATTAATGCTATATGCCAGTGAGCGATGCTACTAAACGCGACTGTGTCAGAATACTCGAATCGCTCAGAGGGCAGAGCAACGCACATCCCAACTGCTCTCTCCCCCCACGCTGGAACCGTGTAAGGTGACGGCACAGAGGGGAGAATTGTGTGGTTAGAACGCGTAGTAAATTTATTTTTAGTGCTGATAATCTCTTGCAGTCAGGCAGAACCTTATGGTTACCAAAAGAGGAACGCCAAGCCATTCGGCACAAGTACGGTAAAGGAAACATTATTCGTGAAGGAAGATTTAGGGTTTGTTCATTATTGCAAGTTAAGTCACGGAAGGGAAACGATAGCCAGATGAATGGCAAGAACCCGGGCAACAAAGTTCTACGCGCTTTCCTACAGCAACCCATTTCCTGGCTTGTTCCCTCTGCAATCCCAGACATCCCGTTCTTGCAACTTCAACGAAAAAGCAGCTTTCAAGTCGTAAGGTTATTCGGAGGTGGCGCAGTTACGATCAGAAATTCCCGCCTTCGCACTCTTACTATGACAGAAGGCGATTGTATGCACCAAGAGAATTCTACCAATCGCCGGGTTGAGGAAAGCATTCTGTTTTGCAGCGCTCAAAGATACCGTTTTCGATAATTTCAAGTTCGAGAAAAGTACAAATGTGGCGGCTTGTGTAGTTGAAAAGCTTGATCTAAGATGTCCGTAGGTAGACACTTTACCCCAGACTGAATCCAAATTTGATAGGAAGTTATTGAATGTTGCTAAATAACTCTTGCCTTCCCCTTCCAGCGCTCCCCCAAGGTCCTGACACTGGGAGAGAGGGACAGGTAGAACCTGTGCAGCTGCAGCCTCTAAGCAACCCGTGCATAAAAAGCTAGTTACACATAGCGTCTAGCTTGCACGCATACAGTATTGCCTCTTGTTGTATCTAAGGAACGAACCTTCACAATAAATAAGATGTCCGAACCGATGAACCAAGTATTTCATCCTTTAGCAGTTCTGGGTCAATTAGAAGTAGTGTAGTAGCAGAAAGTGCTCAAACCGCGTAGCTTAACCCACTACAATGACCACCTCTTTGAGGTTTATCACACGTACTCGTAGAAACGCCTCATTGCTCCCTTAGTACAGAAGCTACCAGACACTTGAGCGAAGGAACTTTGCAGTGGATAAGAGCCGTAGGCCTCCGGTGCCGTTACAGCTGGCTTTTCCGACTGAAGGTTGCTTCGTCAACGTGCAAGTTGATTAAGAGAAGATAGGCTTGGAAATAATTGGCTACAAGGATTTAGGCACGCTGTATGGGTCACTTCTCGTGATCCCGGTATAATTATGTTTTTCGGTGCCTTTTTGGCACTTTCACAAATGTTGTCGTATCACTGTTTTAGAAACCTGCGGAGCGGGCTACTCGTGCCGCTGTCCCGCTAACACCCTTCAGACCACGCAGCAATGATATATTGGTGAGTAGTCTTTTTGTGTAGGACGGGAACACGACATTCATTGCATGCGTTGCCGCCCATCCTTTACGTACAAGCACCACTTGCATGCTACTGATGGCGTTGATTCATTTTATTCCGTTCCCCCATAGGCCATACAAAACCGTTTAAAATACCCAATGATGAGCGAAATAGAGAAAGAGTCAGCGGTATAAGCGACTGGCACCCATCGCCTAGAGGGCTACAAATTCACCGGAGGGCAACAAAAACACTAAAGACCAGAGCAATAGAAACGCCTGATTATGATAACAATTTAGTTAGGAAAAACAAAGAAATATGGTAGTCGCTAGGGCGGCTGGTCCACAGAATGAGGGAGGCACTTTTCTCGCCGTTTGCACTAGGCGACATAATAAATCACCCTATTCACGGATGCTGGCAACTCAGGCGGGAAGGACAATTCTAGCCTTGATTAACAACGATGAAATTTTACTCTAGATTTTGCCTCTAAGCCTATCGGTGGATGATGATGGTCAGGACAGACGTCGGAGCCCCTTGATTGTTGTTGGTAAAAGAAGCCCATAACTCTACACATTATTCAGTGCGTCTTACGTAAAGGCTTCCTCCAACTTCAACGGAGTTCAGCTAGATCCGTCTATTGTTTGTACACTAAAGCTCGGAGCACCACAAATTGTCCGTGCTGCTGTAACAGGGCATAGTCATATGGTCGGCGCCTTCAGTCAGGAAACACCGCAGACTTCTTAACGAACAGGTTGACCAGCTGCTATAGTTCGAAAACGAATGGCGCACAAAAAGTGGACAAACACGGGTTAATGGTTTTGAAAGGACACAAAAGCTTATTAAATAGATTACCTTCATGGAAGTGGAGGGGAAGACAGGGTAGTAAATGCTGCTAGAGGGGAGAGTCAATGGACCACTCAAACACAGGCCGCCATCATCCTCAGCGCAGGGCCCGATCTATTTGACGGCGCGAAAAGACAGGAAGACCCCCACATCGCGGTTTCCATATATAGCTACTTTCGAGCGTAAAATTGCATAATACACGTTTTTTGAAGTGATTGGGGAATCTGGTGCCTCGAGTTTCTGTCGCTCATATGCCTGGAGCCGACTGGTGACCTGCAGGATTTGTTTCAATTGTATCGCATTCCAAAACAAGAGAGTTGTCACAAGGAAGTCACCGCTGATGTATTTCGGTATTTTCTGCTTGGTTTCAGGCATTTTCTAGCAATTGAGTGGAATGCCATACAATTTCCTGCATACTGCCTGCCCCTGGACGCACACACACCTCGTAGAGACTACGAGCTCCGTATGGCTGCCTGTGGAGCAACAGGTCCTGCAGGGCATATCTGCTGGTCAGATTTATCTCTGTTAAGAAACCCTCTAGGCTCAACCACGCAAAAGTGGTCAGAGGTCGCCCCCGTGTAGAATGCTGCCACAGGCGAGTTTCCGCGGTTTCGGGGACTTCCCAAATCATTTTGCGTCCCGCCGCTGCAAAATATCTTCAGTGATTCTTTACTTTTTGACTCTCGTACATCAAGGTGAGCCCCAGGAACTCCCGGGAGCCTCCGGGGATCCGACGACACAGCTGATTGTTCTACCACCTGCAGCGCTCACTGAGGCCATCCCGCCCCCCTTGCCTATTCTGTCTCCCGTAGCTCGTTCTGTAGACTCAACAGGGCTGCAAACCGATTTTGCAGAGGCCGCAACAGTGCAGACCGAAGGAAATTTAGAGCCCGAAGCCTCCCCCCTCACCGTGCAAAATGACGCATTGGCATCGACTGCTTCTTCTGCTGAAACACCACCGCCCACCGCTCCCGAGAAGACCCAGCAGGCAGTGCCACTGGCTCCGCAGGCGCAGAGTCAGGAGGAAGTTTCTTCCGAGTTCGTCCCTATGACCATAAGCATTGTTGTAGGAGCGGGGGAGAGAGTGAGGGATTGCACGGGGGAAATCCCATCTCAGAGTTTCCTAATGAGCGTCGCACGGCGGTTCCAGCAGCTCCAATTGCTGCCTCTGCTGGTAGCCTTCGGGCAGCAGAGCATGCGCCTGGTCACGAGCCATATTCGCGCGGCGCTCCCCCAGGTGCAGCAGCCCGTGGGGCCTCGTACTCTGCAGCCGGAGTCTCTGCTGCTTTCTCGCGACCCCACCACCACGCCGATGCTTATGGAAGTCGCTTCCCGTGTGCCCATGGTGCCGCGGCTCGTGTGGGAAGGCGGACGTCTGAGCACGCGCAGCGCCTCCCTGCAGTCCATGCCCCTCTGGCCAAACAATCCCAGCTTTGGCAGTCAAGGCCTCCCTCAGCGCTCCGTGTTGTTTGATCAGCAACCCCTCATGGGGACGTGGATGCGGGTGCTCGACGCGCAAAGGCAGAGATTCCTGATTTCGCAGGATCCCATTGATGCGTTGCAAGCTCCAGAGAGTTCCAGTGGCGGCCCCCCAGGGGCAACACCGCAGCTTCAGGGTTCCTTCATATGGGGAATCTTGCAGACGCTTGAAGGCATCCCCTCACGCGTGAATCTTGGCGACATGGCGTGCGCCGCTCTGCCCACATCGGCCTTCAACAGGAGGCTCTCATGTTGGCTGCTGGGAGCCTTCACAGAGCGCATCCTCTGCCGTACCGCCTGGTTCGACCCTTGTCAAGCTATCAGCGAAGGCGCTTCGTACGGCAAGCCCCTCCTTTCTCCCGTCGTGCTGCCTCCCGACGGCCTCGAGACGCTGGCGCTCCCCCTCAAGCCGCTGCTTCGAGGCTCCCATGGCATCCCCAGAAAAATCCCAAAGGATGTCAGCCGATCAGAGGGTCGCACCTACCAGCTGCTCTGGCAGGCGCTCACTCGCCTCGACGACATTTGGTCCCTTGCGTACTGTGATCGAGACGTCTTCGCGGAGGCTGCTGGCGTTGCCCCCGCAGAGGATGCTGCTGCGGCAGATGCGTCGGAGCGAAGGAGCTCCAACACAGACGGGGAAGGCAGACAGCAGCAGCGGACTGCCGAGGGAGACCTCTCTTCCGAAGGTGCACAGGTGTCTCTCGAGCAGCAGCAGCAGCTGCTGCCCCAACGCACAGCGGAGCCTTCCCACGAAATTGATGCTCGTCGACGGCTGCAGCAGCAAGATGCGCTTGCGTCTGAGGCGCAAGCGGCAAGCGCGTCTGACGCGGCTTCTACGGCGGAAATCCGTCGGCCTGCGCCGTCTTCAGCTGCAGAGACATCGGAGGTTGAAGCCGCACGTGAGACGGCTACAATGAACCACGAAACGTCAGCGGTTGGCGGTCATGGGGATGCGTCTCCGGGGGAAAAGGCGGCACTTCAATCTCCGGGGGGAGGGGCGTTCGCATCGGTGCCAGGTGATGGCGTCGAAAAGCCTTCAGCAGGCTCTTCGGAGAGCCTTCCAACGGATCCCTCGGAGGGAGCAAACAGAACTGAAGGCGATCATGGCCACAGAGGTTCCCAGAAGCCTCAAGTGATTGCAGAGGAGGTTCCCCCACCGTTGCGGGGGTATGACTTGTTGCCTGGATGGCGCACAGAGCTGATCTTGAAGGCTCTCTCCCCTGGAGTTGGGACGAGGACGAACGTGTTGGCAGTGGTAGGTCGTTGCGGGACGGAGGTTTTAGTTGCCTTTCGGGGCACAAAGACGCAAGTTGAGTGGATACTGAATGGTCAGGCGGAGCACGCCTTTAACTGGCTAGAGGAGGGGGAGGGGAGAACGGCTGCGGGGTTCTCTCACATCTTTAGCGCCGCGTGGCCGGCCCTGCAAGTGTATCTGGCGTCTTTAGACAAGCCAGGGAGCCGCGTCAGTCGAATTCTGGTGTCTGGATATTCTCTAGGCGGAGCGGTGGCGGCCCTTATGGCGTATGGCATTGCACTGAACTTTCCTGCAAAGGTAGATGCAGTGCTTTTCGGCTCTCCCCGAACCGGCGATACTGCGTTTGCTGCCGCATGGGCTAAACGAGTCAACGGTCGCAACATCAGCTTCTCGTTGGACCCTATTCCTCGAACGCCGTGCACCGAGATGCCAGCCTGCGACAAGCCGGGAGCCAGGGGGCCAATAGCCCTCCCCAGCAACTTCCTCCGTTGGACTACTCACTCCTCCAGACCAAATGGGGGGAGTGGAAAGCTCGAAGGTTCTCGAATAACCAACGATTACAGCGACCTATACGGCCTCGTCCCTTTTGGCCCTGAGGAGCTCGGGGGAAGCGCACGCAGCCGAGTCAACCCCATTTATGTCAGCTACAACCACATTTGTTCGTATCCCTGTTGGCTCGCCACCAACTTCAACCCCCGCGACAGACGCACTCTCTGCGAAATGCCGAATTTCGCCAACCAGTGGAGTCCGGGCCTGTCGCCAGACACCTGCCCTGCGTTGCTGTCGTAATAAAGGCGCCACTACGGATGCTCTATCGAGATGCCCTAATTGCAATCGTACAAGATGCAGCACGCGGCTTCAACTGAAGCCTTCTCCTCCATCGCGAAGCTCTCATTCCACTCTGCACCACTAGATCATACGACCCTGCACTCAGGGGAGCTCCCAGCCCTCTTCCCCTTGCATTGCTTCGATCCGGGAGCTTCCAGGGGGGAAGAAAGGCGCATCGTCAAGCGCGCCTTTCTTCGCGCTTTGATGCTCGCCTTGTCGGGGCTTTTGCACCGGTGCCGCTCTGGCCGTCATCTGCTGCTGCTGCTCACTGTTGCCCATTACGCATTTTGTAGAATAGACAGCCCTGCGCCTAGGAGTGTCAGCTCAGTCGACGCTATTTCGCCTGCCGCGAGGTGGGGAGAGAGTGCTTTCTGCCCTAGACGTGAGACGCGAGAGGGAGGGAAAAAGCGGCCACAGATCTCTAGGAATCTGAGCCGCCCTGGGGTCGCTTTGGCAGATGAACATTCCACCCTGGCAGCAGGCTACGGCGGCCTGAGCACCTCTGCGCTGCAGAAGAGACGGCCGCCCTCGCTTCGTGGTGGGGGAGCAGTGTTTTAGTCACTGGAGTGCTGTCTGGTAGTTGACGGGGAAGTCAACTCGCGTCCCCCCATTCATAGGCCCCTTTTTCTGCTTGGCTGCTTTGTGCTCTACGCGCACACATCCGTCTGCTCTGTGTTGCTCGCCGTTCCCAAAAGGGTCTAGTGCATAGTCCTTAGGGCACATATACGCATGTGCATAAACATCGCAGTGGTGGATATGGCTGGCTCGCACTGCAGCTCCGTTCTCAGGGCTGCCTCCCTCTGAGTCTGGAGTAGCTGTGTGCGGGGGCTATCGCGGCAGTTCCTGCTGCTGCACGAAAGAAAGCGACCGTAAAGCTTCCACAGATGGTTGGCTTAGCAGCCCATCTGTGAGTTGCAGCTTCTCGGCAATTCGCAGCTGAATGCTCATTTTAGAGAACGAGCCTTTCTGCCGTCCCTGACGGCAGAGAAGGCGGGTGTTGCCTGCTGCGACCCCCTAGCGGTTGCTGCTAAAAGTTGACAGCAGTGCGCTTAATACTCGGTAGTGCCCGAGATACATTCCCCCTTTAGCGTGCATGCGGAGCTCTTCTCTGGTGGCTAGATTTTAAGCGTCCTTCCTCCCACGCGAGCTGTAGAGGCTAACGCAGCAGTCTGCGGGCTGCCTCCTGACCAAGGCTTTATCTAGCGGCACTCCCGACCAGCTAGGGCGGCCCAAGCCAGCGGGATTGACCTGAGGGGGGAATCCAAGAGGGGATATATCCTGCACGGTGAGGACTGGCGGCGCTGGACACAGGTGTTGGGAGCGGCGTGAGTGCGCTTCTTCGCTTAGAGTGCCTGGCAATAGGGAGGAGCGCTCGCCGCACTAGACCCGTCTGGAACGCCTCGAACGTTCCGAAATACGCAGCGTTTCTCAGGCGTTCCACTAGAAGCACAGCTACCTGGGCAGCCACCCTCGTCGGAAAATCTAAAGCGCTACGGGCAGATTCCCACAAAAGCAACACGCTTCAGCAGGCAGATACACGGCCAGTCTTTGAAGGCCTCTCCAGCATGGCGCTCGCCCCCTCAACACCTGGGACGTAGGAATCGGGGACTGGGCAGTGCAAGAACGCAGGGTCTCATCACGGCGAGTGCTGCGCAAACGCTGACCTCTGAGCTCTAGGAGACAACAAAGACGCTTAGTGACCACGTCTCGATTTGGCTTGCGCTGTGCAGGCGCGCGACGACTTCTCTAAAAGTCGCATAGGCTGAGCTTTCGGAAGGCGCAAAAGGCCTTGCTGCCTGACAAATGCTCGGGCAGCCGCACACGCTACAGAGCCGAACAGCACTCTGAGACACGAGGCCTCGCCATTCGAAGCCCATGCGTCAACAGCAGAGTCGTCCGACCTCAACACAAGATGCGGGCTCCACCGCAAGCATGCACAGAGTGCCTAGAGGGCCGTAAGCTTCTGCATGCAATCTACAATCTTCCAAAACCACTAGGATCGGCCTGGACCCCACTTCTTGCTCTCTACACCAAAGATGCACTCTACGATCTCACTAAATACCAGAGAGGACCTGCAGCCCCCTTCCTGCTCTCTACACTACGCTCAGGATGGAGCACGCATTTAAGTGCTTGCTCTGCGTTGCGCGGTGAGAACTCGGCTAAACGCTTGAGGATTTTCAGCCTCTAGAGGCACAACATCCCCGCTTTTCTCCCTCCCTCCCTCGTCCCTGCGCGCCTTGCCAGCCACTACTGCAATGCAGTGGGAGACAGCGCTGTTTCCTGAGGGGCAGCAGGCTGCAAAGCTCCTGCCTCCTGAAGGACAGCTACCCAGTGCCCTAGCGTCGCGGCCTCTTTCGCTCCCCACGCCTCGAATGACTGACGATCTTCCTCTGCTACCCCGACACCTTCTAACCGGCACAGTCGCCAGCAGTCGTGAACCGCGCGGCCATAGCCACCTACAACGCCACAACAGCCTCACAGCAGCATGCCCCCGCAATTGACGGCTTGCAGAGGCCTCGCGCACCCAACTGCAGCCAGCGCAGCGCAACAGCAGCAGAAGCACTCCCGAAGCAGCAGACACAATCTTTAGCCCTTAGCAGCCAAGGGCGACGCAACGCACATTCGCTGCACGCCGCATACAAAACCTCGACAAGGCCTTCATCCGAGAAGACCTTCTTCCAAGCCTCCTCGGCAAGCTGCTGCTTCTCCGAATCCCTGCAGAAAGCGACGAAAAACAGCGCACGCATGCGAGAGTCTCTTACAGGACCTCCAGCTTTCTCTGGAAACCCCTGCATGGGGGGTGCTTCTCAAGAGGGGAGAAAGGCCACAACACGTAGGGATATTGGCGAGCACCAGCGACGGCACCGCACAACCACGCAAAGGCAGCCTCACCACAAGGCCTCTAGCCGTTTGGCAAGCGCGCAACGGAGGGTTCTGCAAGACTCCTGGCCGTCGCTGCAGCAGTCATCGACCTTGGAAAAACACTGCACGTTCACAGCCGCTACTGCCAGCAAGAAGGAGCCGCGGGAGAGGGCCTCATCCATATCCATCTGCAGGCAGCCCACAAGCAGCAGCATGCCCCCCTTCCCATCGAGTAGCCTGTGCATAATCTGGAGATTCAACCAACAAACGGACTGAAGCTCAATGCCCAAACTGCAGACCCTCGTTGCAAAGCCTAGATGGAAGAAGAGCATCCGCATCACTTCTCTGCACTGAACGAGGATACCTCACCAGGCCGGCAAGCGTGGCAAAATTCCTCATCAGACCTCTCCCCTTCCTCCCCCCTCCCCCGCCGCTCTAGCGAACTCCTTTCCTCCCCCCTCACCCACAGCATGCTTCAGGCCGGCAAGAAAGGCCAGCAGAGATCCTCCGTGAATCACAGCATTGCCGCACGCAACCAGCACACAGACGCACCGTCACATGCAACTGCAACACGGGGAGCTCGTCGTTCTCAGGCAGCAAGAGGGTCTTGAAGAGCAAATGAGGCAGCGCAGGCGCATCTGTCCGATATAAAACTGAAACTCAAGCAGAGACACACACGAGGCATGCCGTGCACGCGCCAGCCAGCCCAACAGCTGCAACACCAGGGAGGGCTTCCCCCCCTCCCCCCCTCGCTTCTTAGCAGCAGAAGCAACCAGGACGCGCCGCCAGGTGTACGTACAGTCGACGGAGGTAACGTTCGTGAAGGATCGAAGGAGAAGGTGCAGCTGGTCATGCAGCAGTGCCACTCTTCCAGCAGCCGCATGCGCATGCAGCAGCAGGGCCCTAACTGTCGACAGATCTGGAAAGCAAGGATCGGATGGCAGAAGACTCTCGGACGACGCGCCTGCTGCTGCTGCTGCTTTCGTGCTGCTGCTGCTGCTGCTCACATCCACGCCACCGCTCAGATCCTTCACAGCCCCCGTGAGCCGAAGGCAGCGTGGCATCGTTGCCGTTGCTGTTGGTGATCCTCCCTCTGGATAGCGACTCCTGGGGATATCCGTTTTCGCTGCACCCTTAGTCGTGGACTCTGCTGCATCCCATCCGCCGTCACAGCTCTCCTGCTGCCATCGCAAAACATACACAGAACGTAATATAAATCGGCAGCCCTCACACAGTGCATGCAGGTGCAGCGTATTACGCTAAAGGCGCAGCATGGCAGAGACCCTCGCGCTTTGCCCGAGCGCCTCTTGCAACCTCTCTCCCTCCTCTTTCCCTCTCTCCTGATCGCAATCTGCAGGAGCAGGAGAAGCAGTTATGGCTCCTCTGCTCACGTGCATCAGCATCTGCTGCAGCGACTTTTGCACGGCTCCGAGCAGCAAGTAGCGGAGTTTCTGCAAGCTGTACATCCAGCGCTTGTGCGGCGGCAGTAGGGCCCCAGCCTCCGCTGCCGCTGCACGGAGCAGCGGAAAACGCGACTGCAATTTGCAGCTCGTGATTGGCAGACAGCGCTTTGCCTGGGCTGCATGCGGCGCGCTCTGAGCACCAAGAGAGCTCTGAAGAGCATCGTCCACGCGCGACGCAGCGACAGCAGGCTGCTGCTGAGCCGCATAGTCCGTCGCGGCTGGCACAGCGAGGCAGCGAACTCTCCGGTGTGGAGCGACTAGCAGCGGCGTGCAGACAGCATAGTCGCTCGAAAGGCCTCCCGTGAGGAGGCAGGGTGTCATGATGTGCATGCGCTGACGAGGAGGCGTCCGCGGCTCTGCTGAACCTGCCTGTCGTCCTCCTTTCGCCACTGTTGTCGCTGCAGCTGCCTCTGCCGCTGCAGCGACAAGTGCTCCTGGAGCCATGGCCGTTCTAACGCCACCGCCTGCAGGCAGGAGCCGCGCAGTAGGCCCCTGTTGTTGCCGCTGTTGCTCTTGCTGCTCCTGCTGCTGTTGCCGCTGTTGCTCTTGCCGCTCCTGCTGCTGTTGCCGCTGTTGCTCTTGCCGCTCCTGCTGTTGTTGCTGTCGCGACTCGGCCTTCTCCCACGAGATGGTAATTCTAGTAGGAGCAATGAAACAGCCTGCTGCCGCGGCGATGGGGTTCGGCGAGCTGCTCGAGCTCAGGGAAGACGCCGCTGTGAGCGCAGCACTACTGTCGGCAACTGGCAGCGATCGAGGCCACACGAGCTCTGCCACCAAACCTGTGGGGCTGACTTTCTGAATGCGGACGCCGCTGAGGCGTTCAAAGGCTCTTACGATGCTCTCCTTGTGGTGAATATCCGCGAGGAGCTGCAGCACCCAGGGAACTCTCACGCGCAACAACACACGTCCCTCCCTCGCAAGAGGCCTTTAGAGGCAGCAGACGCAAGCAGACAAGCAGCCACCGGCCATGCACGCCGCACTACATACACACACAAACACGGAGAGAGATCCAAGGAACCTGCCTTCCTCCTTTTCTTGTCCCCCCTAAGCATCGCATTCAGACAGACAGCCAACTCAGCCAACCCTGAAGGTGTGCATACCCGCAGATCGGCACTCGTGTTGCTGAAGCTCATGATCTCCGACTCGAGCGCTGTGATTTCCTCCGTCAGCTGGCATTCATGCAACAAACACAAAGAAACATGCAACACACACATATACATATAAATACATGCAAACTCATACCCACACAACCAATCGAAGGAACGCAGCAGCCCGATGCATAAAAACACAAGAAAACGCTCTTTTAAATCAGTGAAGCAGCGAGCCAAGACGGCCTCAGAAACGCTCGCTTACCTGAGCTTCCTCTTCCAACAATTTGCCAAGAGATGCGGCAGCAGCATCAACGCCGCTGGCAGCAGACTGCAGCGCAACATGGCGCTCCTCCGCCAGTCCGCTGCATGCACACAGCGCATTGCACGCCAGGAACTAGGAGAATTTCCATGCAGCAACCCGCAACACCCCACGTAGCTCGAGGACGCAGAAAACATGGCCTTTTTCAGCCGGCAGCAAGGGTTACTCCTTCACAGCAGCAGCAAACTGACATAAAGTCAGACTCCCATGGCTCTTTGCTGAGGCGTCGACGCTTCGCAGCCGCTGCAGCCTCAACTCGGCAGGCTGCCTCCTCCAGAGCTTCTTCCAGTTGCTGCAGCATAAGAGGCACAACACATGCCCTCCCCATCCTAAATATATATAAATGTATGTATATAAATAAATATATATATACATATTTGTATATATATAGATGTATGTATACATGTATATCTATATATATATATATATATATATATATATATCTATATAAGGCTGCCTCTGTAACGGACGCGCAGTCTATGCGACTGCGGCTGCTTCTTCGCTACACCGACCTCCATGCAGAGCGATGCAAGCCACGACAGGTCAGGCTTCCACATACCTGCAGCACTTGAGTGGTGTGTCGAGAGATGGGCTGGAGCTGCTGCCGGAGCTGCTGCTGCAGCAGTTCTTGCGTCTCCGCGTATGCAGCAGTCCAGGCAGCGCGTGTTTTGGCTGGCTGCGACAGGAGCCGTTTTGCGGCTTCTGTGGCAGCCCTTACACCGCGATGCATCAGTCGACGCTTCAACAGCTGCTGCAGCTCCGACGGATCTTCTCCGCTTTCCTGCAGGCTGCTGCTGCCCTCCTCCAAATCATCATCCTGCGCAGCCGCGTCCTCCTTTGGCTGGCTCAGCGGCGTGCAAAGCTGCAGCACAGGCAATGACGCATGCTGTATTATTAGCGGTGGGTGGCAAAAGGCGCATGCAAACCAATAGCATCCGCACAGAGCGGGCATCTAATGGCAGCAGCACACAAACACAGACACAAACATAGACACAAGCACAGACACAAACACAGACGCAAACACAAACATAGACACAAACACAGACGCAAACACAAACATAGATACAAATACAGACACAAACATAGACACAAAAAAAGATACAAATACAGACACAAACACAGACACAAACATAGACACAAGCACAGACACAAACACAGACACAAACACAAACACAGACACAAACACAGACACAAACACAAACATAGATACAAATACAGACACAAACATAGACACAAAGAAAGATACAAATACAGACACAAACACACACGAACTACTACGCCGCACCGCTGCCGACAGAGACAGACGGGCTGGCAGTCTTCCTGCAAGTGCAGCAACAGCTTCAAAGCTGCCCTTACCTGCCGCAGCAGCTCATCTCGATACTCGAACCATGTGAGACACGTGGGCTCGTCCGCATCCGAACTAGCAGCTGCTTCAAGAGGCCGCTCAGCTGCCTCCTCCCCAGTACGCACAGAAGAAGCGCCGACTGTCTTCGTGGCTGCTAGATCTGGTGCCGTTCTTGTTTCTAATGCCGATTCTGCTGCTGCTACTACTTCTGTTGCACTTTCTGCATCGTCCTCAGCAATAACTGCCAGAGCCTGTGGAAGCCCTTGCAACAATTTGCTTGTAATAGCGTCTAACTCCCTCCACTGAGCACGCCACTGGGAGTTTCCAAAGACACCGCCACGAGTCTCGTTGCCGACGCCATCGTCAAGCTGAATTTCTCTACCATCACTGCTGATGGCGGCGTTGCTACTGCTGCTGCTGCGATCGCTACTGCTGCTACTGCTGCTGCTACTGCTGCTGCCATCGCTGCTGCTGCTGCCATCGCTGCTGCTGCTGCGATCGCTGCTGCTGCTGCTGCTCACATCCGCATGCACTGCTCTTTCGCCACTGCTAGCGATTTCAGGGACGCACTCAGTATCGTGGTAGCTGCGGCTATCTGCGTGACTGCGCATGTCTCCAACAGAGACTGCAGGGAGAAGGCATGGCCGACTGGGATCCTCAGTTTCTAAAACATTCTCCTCTAAATCCAATGCAGCAAACGACGCTTCCGTCGGTACCACGCCTCCCTCTGCTAAGAAAGCTGCTTGTTGCTGATGAAGTAGCTGTTTTGCTTGCTGCTGCTGGTGATCACCAGTAACTGCAGCAGAAGGTGAAGCGCCTCCTTGCTGGGGAATCGCTTGATGCTGCAAGCGTCTGCTCGGCTCTTCGTCCTTCGTGGCGCAGTCTTTTGCGCCCTCAGCCTGCTGATGCGCCTCATGCAAGCTTGCAGCCTCTTCTGGCTGCTGCTCCCGCTGATGCTGTTGCTGCTCCTGCTGTTGCTCCTGCTGCTGCTGCTGCTCTTGCTGCTGCTCCTGCTGGTAATGCTGCTGCTCCTGATGCTGCTGCTGCTCTTGCTGCTCTCGCTCTTGTTGCTCTCGCTGTTGCTCCTCCTCCCGTTGCTGCTGCGTCGTCATCACGCCCTGCTCGCGTGTTACTTCGGATTCCAGTTGATTTCGAACGCTGAGGAGGAACGAGACAGCGGAAGTGCAGATGATCCGCGACTCCCCGATACCCATGGGAACGACCAATCGGGGAGAGAGGGGAGCATCGCCACTCAGAGGATCTGGCCCAGCGAATGGCGTCAATGGGCTCGATGAGGCCTCTGAGACGTCGCTTGCCTCATGATTCCCCGTCTCCTGCTGCTCTTGATGCTCTTGCTGCTGCTGCTCTTGTTGCTCTTTTTGTTGCTCTTGTTGCTGCTGCTCTTGTTGCTCTTGTTGCTGTTGCTGCTGATGCTCTTGTTGCTCTTGTTGCTCTTGCTGCTGATGCTCTTGCTGCTCTTGCTGCTCTTGCTGTTGCTGCTCTTGCTGCTGATGCTCTTGCTGCTCTTGTTGTTGCTTGTATCCTGGGGTTGCTGCTTCCTGCGTCGGTGTGTCAGTTGCGCAGAACGTGAGAACATCTTCAGGGGCGAAGAGGAGCACGCCGTCTGTCCGGATCGCTGCATCTTTCGAAGAGCCTACGACGGGGGCGCCTGCCTCAGCTTGTTGCTGCTGTTGTTGTTGTTGCTGTTGCTGCTGCCATACGGCAGTCTCCAAAGTTTGTTGAGGTGTATTGCCCGAGGAGGGCAGAAAGCCTCCGCCTTGCTGCAGCTGCAGAGGCTTCGTTGCACCGGAGAACTCCGAGTATTTGTCTACAGCGTCCCCTCCACCACGCAGTGGCTGTGAGGCAACGACGGCTGCCTCTGAGGCCGCATCGCGAGAGGTCTCTGAAATTGCTGCTGCTGCAGCAGCAGCAGCAGCAGCAGCAGCAGCAGCAGCAGCAGCACGGGCTGCCTGCCAGTGTGCCTCAGCAGCTGCACGCGCCTCTGGACCGGAAGGCGGCAAGGCAGGGGCCTTCCGGAGCGGCGTGGAATCAGCATGCGAAGGCTCATTTAGATTCGGAATCACCACGCCAAAAGACGTCTGCAACAACAACTCAGTCTCACCATCGCTGCCCACGACACGCACTTTTGCAGCCCCTTCGCCAAAGGCGTTTCTTCCAAGGTCTGTGCTATCAGCAGCACCTCGAAACTCGCAAAAAGGCGACTTTGCATCTGCCTCTGTATCTGTTACTGCTGCCGCTGTAGCTGCCTCTGCATCTGCTGTTACTGCTGCCGCTGTAGCTGCCTCTGCATCTGCTGTTGCTGCTGCTGCTGTAGCTGTAGCTGCCTCTGCATCTGCTGTTACTGCTGCTGCTGTAGCTGTAGCTGCCTCTGCATCTGTTGTTGCTGCTGCCGCTGTAGCTGCCTCTGCATCTGTTGCTACTGCTGCTGTCTTTGCACAGCAGTCCGCCGCTGCAGTATCTACTGCTGCGCCTGCAGGGGCCTCGTCCTCACTGTCGAAAAAGGATCCCTCCTCGTCTCCATTTGCCGCACGCCATCTTGGAAGCGCTTCAGACACTTCGACTGCTGCACTTTCGGGGGTTGCTGCTGCCTCGAGTAGCTCCATCGCCGCGGAAGACAGCAGTGTGACACCTCTAGCCTCAACACTGGCTGCGGGGGAAAAGCAGGCCGCCCTTCTGCTCGAAGAACGAACGTGCTGCGCTTGCTGCTGCTTCTCGACATCCGCTGCAGGAGCTAACGGAGAATTCTCAGAGAAACGGTTCGCAATCGGCGGAGAGCCATCAAAGACTCCAGCTTCCCGGCTTAACAGGAGCTGCTCCTCCTCCCTCTGCTCTTCCTCCCTCTGCTCACGCGACTCCTCCCTCTGTTCCTCCTCCTCCTCCTGTTCTTCTTGCTGAAAGGCGAAGGCGACGGATAAGCTGGAAGACCGCGCTGAGCGCTCCGCACTGGATGCCAATAGCGCGGAAGCAGGAGACACAGCAGCAGCTGTTGCAGCAGCTGTTGCAGCTGTGGCTACTGCTTCTGGCGATTCGTTTATATTTGCCAGGGTGGAGGAGAAGGGCACTGTTTCACTTGGAGTAGCCTGAGGTGCCTTCGACAGGGGTGTCTCCTTGGGGTCCACTGCGTCTCCAGGGAGTTCGACTGCTGCGGCTTGCTGCTCTGGCGTGGGGGTGAAGTTTACCCGGCGTGAAGAGAGACTCCGTTTGCTTCTGGAGACTGAAGGCGCTCTCAGGATGCTTTTGACAGGGCTTGTTTCGGGTGTAGGCTGCTCGACAGCGGCAGCAAGCGTCTTTGCAGCAGCAGCCGGCACAGTTGCTGCTGTCTCCGCCGATCCTGGGGGCTCTTCAGGTGTAAGGAGCTGCTGCTGTAGCTGCATCGGTAGGGTGGGAACTCGCCGAAGGGGTGGTGTCGCGGCTGCACTCTGTGTG
Organism: Cyclospora cayetanensis; assembly: GCF_002999335.1. Taxonomy (NCBI): domain Eukaryota; phylum Apicomplexa; class Conoidasida; order Eucoccidiorida; family Eimeriidae; genus Cyclospora; species Cyclospora cayetanensis. The sequence goes on along the minus strand of NW_020312092.1, from coordinate 210,185 downwards.
AACAGTGCAGCTCCACTTTGCTTCTGCAGCAGAGGACTGCTGCTGCTGGTTCTTCTCTTCCCAGGAGGCTGGCGAGACCTTTGCTGCTGAGGCACGAGCGTGGCAAAGAGCTTCCTGCTGCTCATAGGGGAGGCGTTGATCCTGGTATTTCGGCGCGTTTCTTCGCTAAGTCGCATTTCTGAGAGGGCGGCGTTGGCGCTGCTGCTCTTGCTGCCCACAGCCCTCAGATGCCGCTGCCAAGCAGCCTCAATGCGCTGGTCAGATGTGCATGCGGAGGCTGTCTGCGGAGGAGTGAAGGGGCCTTCAGACCGTGGATCGGAGTTCGCGCAAGGCTGCCGTTCTGAGCACGCTACGGGAGAGTTGAATGCCATCAAAGGGGAGCCTGAACTGCGTGAGGAGGGGCAGTCGTCGCGCTGTGGCTGCTGCTGCAGCAGTGGGTAGGAGGCTGCCGAAGACGCTGGCCCTCTCTTCTTCGCGAAAATGGTCGCTTCGCCCCCCCCCCCGACGGCTTGCTCTTCGTGCAGCAGCGGATTGAGGTTCTCAGAAGCCCCCACAATAGGAGCCTCCCCTAGAGAGCTGTCTTCTACACGATCCGTGGCGTCCGGAAAGCAGCTGCTGGTCAGCCGGAACGGCGATGTGGAGGCACCGCTGTGGGCAGAGGATCGGCGCATGCATGGCTTGGAAGAAGGGGGCAGCAGCGGCAGCAGGGACGGGTAGAGCGCAGCCTCCTCCTCCGACGCAAGGGGCACGCCGCTGAGCTCCCAAACTGCGGAGAACGGAAAACTTAGGCGTGCGAGAGGAGGAGAGAGGGGTCGGTCAGGAGGCATGGCCGCCTCCTTTACTGGGGAATTTCTTGCTGTTGTGCTGGTCGGGGGGGTCGAGGAGTCTGCCCCAGCAGGCGGAAGGAGAGTGCCTACGTCTGCCGACGGTACTGCAGGAGGAAGCGGCTGCGAGGAGATCCGCCACTCTGCCTCCGTGCTGGCGCTCTCCATTCTCGCTAACAGGAGGTGCTGCTGGCTCGCGAATGCCCCCGCCGCCAGCAATCGAGGCGGCTTGCCTCCTAGGAGAGGGCTTCTCCCGAGAGGAATAGCACCGCAATTTGAGCCCTCAGGTGCCCCCACTGCGATGCTGCGGCGGGGGAAGGGGGCGCGTAGGGAGCCTCCTTGGACTCACCTCGAATTGAACGTCTTCTTACGAAGTCTCGCACAAGCGGCGTGCGCTGATCCCACAAACCTCAGCACAAATAAGGGGCTCCAGTGCTGGGCAGCCGGCTGTACGGGCCCTGTGGACTCACAGCAGCCGCCTCAAACGAAGCAACCACGCATGGGAACTCCTGCACGCGCGCGGTAGCCTGAAAGAAGATGCCCGGCAGCCCTTCAGGGTCTACGGGGGCCTCGCATAAAAGGCATTTACCTAGGAAATAACAGGGATTTCAAAGTAATCGCTGCGAAGCCTCCTCCAGCAGCCCTGCGTGCCTCGCAGGCTGGTGGAGGCGGTGTTCGGGTGGGTGGGTGGCGGAGCGTCCAGAGGAAAGGGGCCCCAGAGGGCACTTTCTCCTATGAGCATCGTAAATTTTGGGCGCATATATTATTACAAGATGCTTCAAATAGTGCGTATGCCTCTTTGAGGGCTGAGGACTGGTCCAGAGAGCGATTCTGCATCGCTTGCCTCGGGCACCGTGTGTGCCCATGCGAGGAACGCAGTGCAACGGCACTCCAAAAGTCCATTTCTGCACCTTGCAGCATTTACTCGGGTAGAAAAAGCATTCTTCTGCGGGCTAAAGAGGCGCCAAAGGCTTCTTGGGGGTGAGCTTTAGACGACTGTGGTCGTACTGGTCAGGGCCCTCCATTCCCCGAGCTGTCTAGCAAAGAATACGGCCGATAAAGGCTCTCTACGCCGGAGACATTGCTGCATTGTTTATTAGAGAGAGTGTGTTAGGGACGGGAGTAGACTCTGGTATAAGTATGACTTGTGAACGTAACTCGTGGATAACAATCACTCAATTACATGCGGATTGTCTCAACTAGTAACCTAAAGAACTCAGTAAGCCTGCAGACCCAGTGTAGGATAGCGGGCAGACTAAAATTCAACGGTTTTGGCTACACAATTACCATGACATTAAGAAGGAAAGACTTGATTGCTGGATTCGGCGGTTCGTAAGCCGCTATTGCTGAAGAGTAGCGGGGTAGTGTAACTTTTTATCAAAGGACTCCATAAGAAGGCACATATTCCAGACTTTAAAGAAGTGTACTTGAATGATAGGAGCATATGGCCTCCTCTACACCCGCCCCTCAGATCTCGCGACATAACGGGAGACGGACAGCCAGGGTGCACGTAGGCAACCACACCCTCTAAGCAGTCCCGTCCTTCGCAGCAACTAGCGCGCACACACACACCACTGAGTGTGGCCGTATTAAAATGATATCTATCTGCCATCAGCTAGACATACATACAGATAAATTAGTTCATTCTTCCCCCTAGCATCCTAGAAAGTGGCAAAGTGCAGCTTATCCCGATAAGCGTTTCTTCCAATTCTGATGGCCAAGTATCCTTATGTTTACTTGACAGTGGATGCAAAGTGGATTTGTTCACTAAGGATTCAGCACAGAGGTGCAATCTGCCTGCTATGAGCACAATCCCAGAGGCGGGTTTACTTACGGGAACGGGAGGCAGGATGCAAAGATTGGGGCTGCTAGAGTCTACTTCAGATTTGATTTTGGTTTCTAGTATGATGATCGGTATCCTCTGTTTGAGAGTTATGCACAATAAGTTAATCCTAGCTCTCCCCTATGTGACTCAATGGTGGCCATGCAGGTGTGGCAGCGGCGCGCTGTGGAGGTTATTTCACATGGAATCGCTAGGAAGAAGCAACTCTTGGCATCTTTAACACCATTCATCTTATGTATGGTAAGCGAGGTAGAGTCCTTACCTTGACAGTACGAAACAGAGCTCCCATGTAAGCGATTCAGCAGAGCAGGTTGGATAGACGGTCCCAAGCGCACGTCGCATCATACTGGCGCTGCAACCGGTTCTCTATTAAGAGTGCAATAGACTCTACCTACGCTACAGCAGGAATGGTCAAAAAACAGGGAGAGGCTTCGGATGTGTTAAGTGTTAGTCTGTCCGCAGACTGGCCTGCTGGTCGTCCAGCATACCACATTGAGCTATTTTCCGGGTCGATATTACGCTATATTCGGTGGTATCGCGAGTTCCCACGACAAGAAGATGAGATCGGATAGCGGGCGTATGATTCGTTGAGAAAACGCATAGTACAGGAACCGACTAGTGCCGTTATATTCGACCCAGTGTGTGGGCCGAAAAAGAATGAGATTTGGCCATAGCATGACTGGTAAGCCTCTTCGAAGAAAGCTGCATAGCAAATGCTTTGAATGCCTCATATTGGCATCCAATTTGCGGAACCGTACCATACAATAGCCTGTTTAACATTTGACTTCACATGCGCCTGTTTACACATTCTTGATCACCTAAATGAAAGCACTAGATGGTGCTACATTCGCATGTACGAGTAAACCTGTATGCCTGTAATAATTGCTCATGCCCCAGCGGAACTGTAGCGGTAAATTATTCGAAAATGATATGATTCTACAAGGAAAAAATGTATGGGGGTCTTCATGGATGGCACAATATAATTTGGTAGCGAATTCCAAGAGCACCTACAGTTCCCACGACGTATGCTTCAGCTATTGCGAAACAAGTAGCAGAATGTAAAGTCACACAATTGTTTGCTGCGCGCAAGGACACTTACGTTCCTGAGATTGCGCGTGTTGAATGCAGGAAACGAGTCAGGCTCTACAAATGCTGAAGCAACGAAGCAGTGATTATTACATTTAAGTGCTCGCTACGGCGTTGTCAATTTCAATGGACTTGCATCATATTACTGAAATCAAGTCTACTGATTTTCTTATATCGTTGCTCCTGTCACTGATCTGCGTAAGAAGACAATGCTTGGCACAGACACAGGAGACTGATGCCACACCAGGGATGCTTCTGGCCCGCGTTACAACTCCTCTGGTAGTTGCGCTGCACGGCTCTTGGTGTCATAATTCCAAACAGCCAATGCTAGTGATTTACCGGTGAGCATTATCCCGGCAAAGTACAGGCTCTCTAAAGAACCAAAATATTGTTGCTTAACCCTATTCATTCACCCAAACAAGCCTCGGAATCCGGTGATGTAGAATGACCTCATTACAATGCCGTGGGGCCCGTAAAAACGCCGGCACTTTTTTTGGGGGGCGATATTTGACTCCTAGGACCGGCACTCAACATTCAGTGCAGTCTTACGATAAGTTTACGGGAATTTGAGAATCGTGCACTGTATTCGCTTGCTTAAGTGCCTCCTGCACTAGAACTTGATACTGAAGTATGTGGAAGGCTCCACCCACGTCGCCGACGTTCTCTCGCTACGCCTCAGTGTTTCACTGTTGAGCAGTGCTACCGTCTTGTTTGTGATGATCCCGCCTCAGTGTTTCACTGTTGAGCAGTGCTACCGTCTTGTTTGTGATGATCCACGAATTTTACTAGAAACGCATGAGTCTTGTTCCTTTAGTGCCCGTTTCTCGCCTATTATTCTCAAAATTCAAAAATACGCAGAAGGGTGAAACATTATCGTGTTGTGGATTATTAACATTAACTCGAAACAATGCGATAATTCCTGTGCTTGCAAATTACAACTTCACTGCGCAGTGCTGTTTTGCGCAATGCATAGGATCATGTTCGTTCGGGCCATGGTTGAATTATAAATATCGTGGAAAAGCTCCCGCAGGCCTTTTTTGTGGCCTGCGATGCGTCCCCTGCCAGTGGGGTACGCACTGTCGTTTCCAGATTGTCTGCAGCGGAAGCCACATGAATTCTCTAGACTCGACCTCTACAAAGCCACTCGGTTCCTGAAAGGATATACACAAATCTGAGTATTGGCTTTATTGTTGAGCTGGCGGAGGTCAAGGGCCAGGATAGCCTCTACGTCGCTGTCGACAAACCTGGCAAATGTGCCAATGTCGTCCTTGGCCGTGGCTCCGAAACGATTCAGAAGTCATTCAATGTTTTGAAGGTCATATCTGGAAGCCTTGCGGATTCCATCGGAGTGCCATTGCTAATTGGGATCCAAAGTTCGCTAGTGAGTTCTGCCGTGCTTTCTTGGCCCTTTTGCACGCTGGCAATATATGACCACTGCGAACCAACCTGCGGCAGACAGACCAGCAAGGAGCTCCAACCACACTCCTCTGTGGTATTTGCGATCCTAGGCTCACACGGCCCCAATGGCTTAAATGACTTGTTTTCATTGAGCTGAGTAGATTTCTGTTATAAGAGTACACTTGCCTTCGTGTTGGTCTCCCGCATGCCGCGTTTACCGTGAGGAGCCCTTCTTCAATTTAAGCCTGAACTTGCTAATCCGAGGCCAGCAGTCATCTTTGCAGCGAAAAGATAAGGAAACCAGCGGGCTGCTGCACGCAAATGCATGCAGAAGACGCAAGAGAGCCAAGCATGGAATTACGATAGACGACGTTCGGTTATGTGTTTCGAGCCTGGAGATTCGGTCCTGGAAGACCGGAAGCTTAGTCAAAGTGTACCAGATGACCATACGAAAAAATGTGCCGCCAGATGGGTGTGACCCTTCGCCATCCATTCAGGAGCCAGTTTTCGCTCTATCGATATCTCTAGAAGTTGGGGCTGCGACAGAACTATCAATACTAGCTTCTTCAAGCAGTTACAAAGCTCTCGTAAACATTGCCGGACTTTGTCGCGCAGGGAGGTGACTCGTGTAAAGGCGGAGGATTCATAGGGAATCATAAATGTGCTGAATTTGGGAATTCTGAGCGCCACGGACACACTGGACAAGGGGTCCTAGTGAACTGAGGCAGGAAATACCAGCCTCAGTGACTGATGAAAGAGAGTGCCAGGTGTTGTTGCCTAAGAGCGAATTTCTGGCTATGATTGGCTCACAACGATAAATTCCACGGACGAGGTTCTGCACGTTCCTTGGTAATCGTCCGTCCGGACGTCATGTTGCGCCCTAAATAGCTACTTTCATGTGCGGGTATTGCTTTAAAAGTCGCCGTTCACTATTGCTAAGATGATATCTAAACTCAAATTCCAGTGCAGGCACACCCAGGTATGCTCTCTGCATATTCTTTCATATGCGTCTTTGGGAGTTTGGAAATCGACTCTGCTCCGTGCGCTCTCTACATTTGCATGGAGAGATCGCTTCACGACTCGCAAAACCACTGCTGGGCGTGTGAATGATGATTCCGTTTGCTTATGTCATTTGTTTTCTGTCTTCTCGTTACAGAGCGCTCACAAATTTTAGCGCTCCACGGATAGCAAGCCATCATGGTGCCGCGGCCATGTTGGTTTGATTCCTTGAACGTTGGTAAGTAGTATGCGCACCCTTTATCGTGTTGGTTCTCTCGACCGGTCGGTAGACGCTTTATTCTCCTCATTTGCACGGCTTTCGCGTTTCTGCCTTCTTGGGGAGAGGCCGCGGGGCGGCATCCCTTCCTTTCTGTTGCTGGTATCGACGTACAGGCATGGGACTTGTAGGCGTGCGTTTGAAATGAGCGGAAAAAGGTGCAGCGATATAAACTGTACTTTGCCACCTAGTAAACGAGTTAAACTCAATTAAGTATGGATGAAGAATGAACTGACTGCATTGTCTGTTGTCATATCTACCTCATTACAGAAATTACCTGCTCGATCCAACCAGACACAATGTTGTGTGCGTGTGCGCTAGTTGCTGTGTGCCACAAGCTGTGAAGGCACCGGAGTACTTAAAGGTTGTGGCTACCTACGTGCACACTGGCTGTCCGTCTCCCATTATGTCACGAGCTCTAAGGGCTGCGTGTAGGGGAGGGCGGAAGTTCCCAAGGGAAGGTCACAATACTTTTAATTGCGTCTCTATCTTGTCTGGGCTAAGTGTGCCCACAAAATACCTTACATCAAGCGATCAAGACGCCAAGTCAAGAAAGGATGCTCATTCAGAGTTCACTTTATTACTAATCATGCAACGGCTACACTAATGGTGTACTTTGCAGCACTTGCAACCCTTCTTTGTAGACAAAAGTTAGTGGAGCGATCCTGACCCACAAAACCGCTCTGTCGTAGGGGCTCAGGGTGAAGGCGGCCGGTGTGACACTAATACAGCAAAAAGCACTTGCCAGGGGCCATCAGTGGGGGTAAATAGGTGGGAATAGCGTTGTAGACATGCCCCCAAAGCTTCAGGGGAACGTAGACGCATCCAAGCCAAGGGTTAACCACGTGCAGACTGGTATCCGAGGCAGCCCAGAATGTGAGAATCTAAACATTGCTTAGCCCATTTTATGGTCGCTTCCAATTCCTGTTACTGGTATGCCCCATGAAATCCATGTTTTCCAATACAGTTGCCACTTGGTGCCACAGAGGCCTTCTGATTCGCCTTAGTGGTGCCCAACCTGGGGAATCCCCTGTTCAACCCCGAGCAAATCCCATGCTGCCCTCCATGTAGCGCATTCATCTCAATGATTTTCACTGTTTATTGCATTGGTGATTTGCCATCAATGTGTGGCGCCTGGGAGGGTACTGCCCATCAATGTTGGTGTCAGTAGTGTGGGTAGCTGCTTTGTTGCTTGTCGTAGACTTTCATTTTCGCTTTTCCCCAGTCGATGAGAGGTAGTTTGTTCGCATTGACCCTACGCCTTTACTTTAGCTTGCAACGGAGGGTTCATAAGTACTCTCGCGGGGGCGAATGTAAGCGCTGAGCCAGCCATGGAGTGGCTGGGGCTTGGAGAAGTGGGGTGACAGCCAGCATGTGAATGTCGCTTTGTATCTGCCGTTCCCTGTTTGCCTTAAAGTTTCGGATCGAACCCCACACTGTTGGAGGCCATTGCAGATTACCTTGCTCTCCATCCGTGTGTTATTTAACGCGGCTCTCCACGGGGCGGCATTGCTCTGCACATTCCTTAACTCCAATATCCCAGCTGCTCCATCTCCCTCCTTTCACTTTTGTAACATTAATTTTAGGTGAATTGTGACGCTGCACACTGGAGAGGACCGCGGTACCACGCAGGGCCATCGGGCGCGGCGTGGCAACCAGCAGAAACAGCTCGAAGACAGGAAGGGCAGCATTCTAGCGGGAGTCAGCAACTGGGCATAGAGCTAGACGGTGAGAAGAAACGAAAGTAGGGGAGAGAAGGGGAATTGAGGGGGCTTCTCCCTGCGCTTCCCCTGCACTTGATTGGTACATGCAAGGAGTTCACCAAAGACAGGGAACCCCTCCAGTGTAGCAACTCCATTGTTCAGGGGAAGGCCAAGACGGAGGGCTGGCGTGCCACAGGGGCCAGAGAGTAATCAGCCCCTTTCTTCTTGGCAGCGCCTTTTGGATCTTCCTTCCGTTCACCAGTGTTGCTCTGTCCTCGTGTGGCATATCGGCAGCAACAGCAGAGGCAACAGCAGTGCAAGAGAGCGCCAACCTCCTCCTGTCCTCTGTGTCTTCAAGATGGCAGACAAGGTGCTTAGTCGTAAGGGCGACCTGATTCGCGATCAGCTCGAGAGCAACTCGGTGCCCATGGATTCGAAGGATCCCATGTATGACAGCGAGAGAGAAGTGAGCTAAACCTCGATGCGCGTGCTTGTTTTTCTCGTATTCGTCGCGGTTATACATGCCAACTTAGGGGCTTCTAAGTGCCAGTTAGGGTCGATCATTCCTGCTGCTGCGCTACGTCGACGTGTTTGCCCGTAACGTATGTCGTGCACAGGACGACAACTGCTTCTACCAAGTCATAGAAGTGGCTGCTTGCGACTATCGTTCAACCATAAACAACCAGAGCTGCTTTTCTGTATCACGGGCTTCTGGAAGTCTCGCACGGCCGGAAAAGACTGCGGAAGAGTTCCGCATTGCCGTCGATGAAATGCTCAAGGGTAAGCGCAAACACGCCCCTCCTTTTTTGCGCCAGTATTAGCACCGCTGTATGGGGCGAGACGGTGATGCATGGCATCCTCGCGGCACAAGGCGGTATCTAATACGCAGATGAATGCGGCTGCCCGGAGTTTTTTGTTGCATGCTCGCATCCAGCCATTAGGAAGCTTGCTGTCGAGCGTTGGAGAGAGCGCGTTGTGCGTTTGTTTGCAGCTTTCTTCGCGTGTGCGGACTCTGTAGACCTCGCCGCCTGTCTGCAAGCGCTGGATTGCCGCTGCTACCATGACGCATTCGTGGTGTATGCGGTCCGCGCCTCTCTAGATCGGAGCACTGAAGATCAGCGGCGCATGAGCGCTGAGTTCGCCCTCCTCGCTGACAAGGGCCTTCTCACCAGGCAACAGCTGTGCAGAGCTTTCGAGAAACTCGTACAAAGCACAGATGATATCGAACTTGTATGCAGGTGGTTCTAGGGGGGCACGATTATGTGGTCATATCCGTATGACGTGTTCATAGTCCTTCCCTGTGATTTGTATCGGCCAATAGGCGTACAGAAAAACGCATGTGGCGCCTCTTTTGGTGGCATGTATTTATCACCTTCCCCCGCTACCACCCTCTTACTTTAGCCAGTATGTATATTGCAGGATCACGCCGTTGGAAGGGCATATGTTCGACCCGTATCCGTTCATGGAATATTCAGCAGCAGATAATAGAGGGGCTAAGCTCGCACAGATTGCGTCGTGTGTGTGTGTGTGTGTAATTCTTGGGCTGTCCATGTTTTATGAAAGTGCAGCATCACAATTCGCATGTATAGTGTATTGCATGCGCGTGAAATCCTGTACAATGGGAATCTTTGTCGAAGTTTCATCTTCAATTACTTTGATGTGCGGATTGCAGGACGTGCCGGATGTGGCCAGTCGGCTGTTTGCCTTCATCGAGTGCGCCTCTCTCGACAGCTGCATCGGCGCAGATGTTCTCAGTCGCCTTCCAACTGCCTTTGTCTCAAAACTGGATCCTGCCGTTGTTGCGAGCAACATTGTCGTGCAGGCAGCCGTGCGCCAGTAAGCATATCCCTGATGCTCGAGCATCTCCGTGACTTTCTGGAATCTGCTGGCGTTGTTGGTTCCTCATGGGGTGTGATAGAAGCGGCTCCGAAGGGCACCCAACGCGTCATTCTCTTTTTGCAGGATGCAAGAGTTCAAGGCGGCGCTTGCAGAGTTTCTAGAGGATGTCTTTGAGAGCGAAGGCGTCCAGGAGGCGGAGCTCTTCCTCAACGCACAAGACAAACCGCTGTGCCAGCACGAATTCGTTGTGAAGCTCGTGGTGGCGTCTTATTCAAAGGCACCCAGGTAGGGTGCTGAGGGGCCTTACTTAGCAGTTTTGGCTAGCGGTGAGATTCCTCCCTTAGTGACTGCTGGGCATCCTGTGAGGGAGGGCTGTGGCAATTGCACCTGGAGAATGTCTAAAAAATACAGAGTCGTGCTCTCCAGGTGTAACCCTCAGCATGCTGCACACCAGCTGAGGGTTACACAGTTGTGCGACGCCGTGTATTGACACTTCTGGAGGAATTCCTTTTTTGCAGTTCTCTGTCTGCTGCGAGTAAACCCACGGATAGAGAGAGAGAGAGAGATAGCAGCCCCTCCACTTCTACACCCAGACTTCTGCCTCTGCCTTGCCGTAGACACCCTGCCTATAAAGTGGTGGCGTGGCACCTTCCTGTTGCTCTGCGGCGCGATTCAGGGACAGAGAGCTGGCGAGCAACATCCTAGACCGTCTGTACGGGAAGACGCTGAAGCCAGACGATCTGCAGGTTGGATTTTCTCGTCTCGTTGGGGCAGTCGATGACCTCGCGTTGGATGTGCCTCAGGCCCACGATTTCCTAACAAAGAGCCTTGTAAGGGGAATTCCTTCTATTTGTGTGCAGTGTGAACATTCCGTGCGAGTCCGTGCTTGGGATTTGCCTGCCTCGCGTAGACGTCCATGCAGACGAGAGGGAGCACGGCCAGTAGTTGTTCAGTGCTGCGAGCCCTCTCGAGGATGCTGCCCTTCAAGGGATTTCGGGAGCCATCAGCAATGAGCATGCACATGAGCGTGCCCTTTGCTGTTGGCGACTTTCCTTGAGCCGCGCTTCTGTGAAGGCATGTATTCAGTCCCCCTTGCATGTTTCCTCTTTGGCTGCAGGCCAGGGCAGTGGTAGACGAGCTCTTACCCCCCGCGTTTCTAGGGGATAGGTATAGGCTGCACTTTGGAGGCGTAGGTGGCATGCAAGTCCTCAAGAAGGCGCAGAAGTGGCTTTGCGAACAGCCAGGGAAGGCAGCCAGCGAACGTTTCAGAAAGGTACAGGAAGGCGGTTCTATATATAAGTAAATATATGTACATAAAATCACTGTGGGCTCTGGCATCCACGGAACAAATTAGGGGATCCGCGTTCCGCGCGCGTAGGCATATTGCTTTTTTATGACGCTCATGTTTGCAAGTAGGCGCAAAGGCAGTCAGCTAGCTTTGATTGCACTTCTTTACGGAAAGTACATATTTTGACGTTCCGTCTGGAAAAGTGAGTTTGGCTCAGTTGCGCAGTGCAGTGCGATAAAAAGTTGCACGCGGCTGCTGTGAATGCAAGTGCAGATCTGGACAGGAACGGACCCAACGATGCGTGAAGCTCGCATTTTTAAGCATGAACTCAAGGCGTGTATCCGCAAGTACCTTGATACACTTGATGCGGCTGAGGCGGCCAAGACCATTATCGACATGAACCTGGCGCCTGACCAAGTGAGGTTTAGGGAGCTTTTGACTCTGAAACTGTAGAAATGACGTGGCGCTTTGTTGGCAGGGCAACGCTGTTTTTTCCCCTGTATCGTGCAGGGCCATGGAGCCACCCCATAGTTTTTTTCTGGAGGGTCTTGTGTATACGAGTTCTGGGCTGTATGTGTGATCGCACGTCTTTTTCTGGCACTGCAGGATTCTGAAGTGGTGCGTAAGGCCTACATCTTTTCAATGGAGCGGTCCAAGGACCCCGAGCAAGCGGCGCAGGCGGTTGTAGGACTTCTCGAGCAGTTGCAGGCTCTAGGAGAACTCGACCAGGAGTGTATTATTCAAGGTTTGGCGCAGATTCGAGACTTGCTTCCGGATGTACGTTCTACGTGCTGTGTGCCGAATTTGGCTGCTTGTATCGAGGGCACTGAATTGCGCGTTGCTTCGTAGAAATAGCGAGTGTGAGCAGACACTGGTGTATTGGAATATCCCGGATGTTGCTGCACTGCTGCTGGTGCATGCAGATTGAACTGGACGTGCCCAACGCTCAGCAAAAGATCTGCTACATGGTCGCCGCTTCCCGGAATAAAGGACTGCTTCCTGCAGACTATGTGTTCGCGGAGGAAGCTGTTGAAGATGGGCAATGAGTCTGTGCGACATTGCGTTCATTCCACTCCACTCGACGTCGGCACGCGTGTAGCAGGGAAAGGTGCGGCGCTGAGGAAAATCAAGAGCGTGGCCTCCCGGCTTGTACTATGGCGGTTTGTTTATGGAGGGTTACTTCGGCCGGCCGTTGTAATAACGTAGTTCATGCTGCAGGGCCATGCAGCTGCAAAGCTGGCTTCCCCCAGCCCTAGCAGCCATATGACACAGTGCAGTCTGCTTGCTGGTAGAACAGCCAGCAGGGACTTAAAGCCACCCTCCTCCGCTGCTTTATGCAGGGAAGAAGCAGGCAGATGATGGCAGTGGGTGCTACACTGAACTTGAGCCACGTCCCTGCCCATTTCGCGCGTCGCGAAGGGCTGCAATACATCCCATTCGCCAATAATTTCCATGTCTTACCGTGGGCTCAACACAGGAATGAGCGCCAATAACAGCCAAAATCTGCCGCTTCCTTTATACGTAATCGAGATATGCTGCTCGACGATGGCGCCAATACCCGTTCCAGCGCATCCCCTGATGGTCTAAAACCTTAAAAGGTCGGATTGTGCAAAAAGGAAAATTCGTAGATGGCCTAAAGTCTGCACACTGCGTCAGATCCACGGAGGTTCATCTACAAAGCCTTTAGTATGCTACTTGGTCGCAGCCACTCAGCCGCGGCTTTAGTTCGACAGATTTCCAACTGTAAAGGAAGAAGGAATGCAAGATGCACACTGCAGGCACACGGTCCGCCGAGGCAGTCGTCCTTGGAGGTGGTCGAGATAGGTAGCGAGTGGTTAAGGTGTAAGGAGCGACTAGGGAAATAGCATACCAACTGTCCAGGGGTAATGCTGCGTATTGCTGCCAGCCTTTTTGCAGCTCATTTCACTGGGTGAGCTGTCGATGACATTCAGCACACTGACACTGAGACGCGTGTGAATACGTTATAATGAACTCGGGCAGAGCCTGAGCTCTTTCGAACACCACAAACTCCACTCCGTCGACAATGCCTCCGCGCGTGCGACATTCCGCCATCACTGCAGAACATTTCAGAGAGGCAGCAGCCACACGCAGCCACATTCAAGGTTCAGGTATTTGCGCTGAACATTGTAGAAACCTGTCATCCGAACAGTTTTGGAATTGTGCGGGTACTTCACATGCAGGGTCACGGTTCAAGTGGAGACCCAGGGGTAGGGCGGACAGCAGAGACTGTACGGAAAAGCTTGCTCACACAAGTTGATGGTGTGGCATACCTGAATCGTACGTCAGCTTGGATGATACCGGATGAGCCTTGAGAGGGGGCATGCGGGCGTCTGATATCGGGCCCAGAGCCTTGTACACCTCTCCTAGGCAGACGCGGGCAAGGAGTAAACACCGCAAGGGGGGTCGTGTACTCGAATTGCTTGAACTTGCGCGCACCGCGCTTCCCTTGGCATGACGGTTTGCCCCCCCTGCAGCATCTGGCGCCCGCGCTTGTTGGTGCGAGTTTGTTGGCTGCGTGGTGGCCACAGTCGAGGTACCACCTTTCTGGCCGGGCACTACACCGGCTTTTGATTGGCTATTACTGCGTCCGTTATTCTGTCTGGCGAATTTAGTGCATACTGCCCTGAGACCTGTTTCCTTCTCCTTCTTGATAGCTCCCTCTGGTTGTGTTGAATGGGAAGCTGATGAAGCTGGCATCAGCGGTGGGCCGCTGCCACCTCCTTTTCCACCCCCTACCCAACTGCCTTTCAAAAGCCGTAGGCTAACTGCTGTAGATCGGGTTGCGTTTGGGTCAGAGAGCACAGCACTGGGACCTCCCATTGTAGCCACCATTTGACCTGGAATACCAGGAACCGCAGGAGAACCTCCCGGAGCCCCTTTGGCTGGGCGTGCCAGGTGAACCGGCAAAGGTGTGAGGGATGGCAAGTTGTGGAGGGCAATAGGCATCAGGGGACCAGGTCCAACAGATCTCGATGCGGAGTCGTTGAGACGAGTGTATAAATCTGCTTTGCTCGCGAATGGAGAGAAGTAAGTGCCTATGCCAAACAGTTTCCCTGCAAAAGAATGAGGCACCCAACACTTTACATCCTCAGTTTTGTACTCGTCTATTCACTCTTCGGGTTGGCATCCAAGGAAAAAGAATGATGCGTTTCCTCAAGAACTGATCCCTGCATGGTTCACTTGAGATGACCACTATCGAAACTTATCCGTTCTTTCCCCCATATCTTCACCAGTGGGTATATACGGCTACAAGTGTACATCTTCGAGGTATTAGTTCATTGAGAGGTCCTAGACTGATGGTATCCATAATACCTCCGTTTTCGCCTCCCCTACGGAAATCGAAGCCAGATAGTGCTATCAGCTTCGCACGTTCTTCAGTACACCCGTGGAAAAGGAAGTATTCGTTTAAACAAGCCTGGATTGCGCACACGAAGTCAGCTGCACTCCACGTCAGTGCCTCCCAGTTGATTCAGATGAGATCAGCCTTAATCCAGCAAAGGTTAATCATGTCTGTAAGTATTTATAGGATCACACATTACCTTACGGAGGACCATAAAGGTGAATCGGCGATCTTAGAACCACACGCCTACATCTGCCGGTAGAGCCTGAGGGTGGTGGAGTAACAAGCACTTGCCTGGGAGGGATGGACGTGCACCTGCAGAAGAGGATTTAGAACAACCTCATCAAGGTTAGAGCCGCCATTTGCGTTCATTAACAATAGCAGACTTCTTTCATGCATGTAGCGCCTAGCCAAAATGTCATTGCGGATTCGCTCTACTTTGTGGATCTGCGGCCTCAGCACTCAGCACAACGGTATTTTTAGTTATAGGACAATAATTAGATTAAGAACAACTGATACCATGAATGCGCCAGTATGCCTACAAACTTTTTCACAGCCTTATTTATTCCGCACGAGCAAACTCACTACGATAATGGGAGGCTGGTGGAAGGAGAAGCTGCTGTAGCGACTTGGGTTGCCTAATGAGAGCTTTCCCTCCTTCAGGTTCAGGTATGGCATGTACATGTGAAGCAGATTTTTGTTACAAGAGGAGCCCTCTAACGTCATTGTATTGTCCGGATCCAAAGGAGCAACAAAACTACCAAGAGGAGGGCGATAAACCGTGTAAGGGGGAACTGGCTCCCTATGCTCCGCCAGTGAGGAGTATACCTGTAGAGCAATGCGCAGTGATCTTCATACGCATTCTTAGATCAATAAATAAGCATAGGGGGTAAGTTCCAGGAAGGTGCGCCCATACTTTAGCAGATATTAATAGATGCTGGAGCTTTAAGGAGCTTTTTTACAAAACAACAATCACTGGCACTCTAAGGCAGACGACATGTGAAGCACGCAGAGGCTGTTTCTGCTTGTTGCTTACTGCCGCCACGCAGAACTGGTACAGGGTGTCTGAAGGCGAGAGAGAGATTCTGCAGGCTTGTAGATCGTGGTTTGAACCCAATCCCATGCCCAGTTCAGGGGAAGGGATCAAGCTGAACGCGCGTGACTGGCAATAGTCTAGGGACGTTGACGGCACAGTTGTGGCACATGTCCTCAGGCTGTCCACGCTGACTGATGAACGCTGGAGTGATCGAGTGGCATTTCTCAGCTTTTCTCGTGAACACTGCTCCCCCGGGGAGCCTATAGAAGCATCGCAATCAGGGCGCTGGCACAGCACCCTGCAATTTTCAAAAACTGTACTTGCATGTTCTTCATCGTCTGCCTCGTTAGCGCCAGGCTCTTGTGCCGAATTTTCGGTGTGGGAGCAGTGCAGACAATGGAAAGACGCGAGTCCAGACGGAAGCGTCGAAGCCACCTGCGCGGAGGACACGTGATGATCTCATGAAGACCTCTGTGCGCTGCGTAATGCCTTGTCGACAATAAGCAGAAAGTACTCTACGTAGCGTTCGAAGTGTGACATTACAGATGTGAGGCAGATACCCTAGTAAGAGAAAACAAAGAGCTCCACAGTCTTCCATGTTTCTGGTGGTTGTCAGTTCCCTTCAAATCTGAGTCTGAAATTTCAGCCATGGATTCCACATCTCCTTCCAAGCAACAGCGTCCTCTGTGACACTGCCCACGACTACATTCATCGCTCCGCATCAGGGGAGTAGTCACACCCACTACAAATGCCATTGAGTCGTACGAGTTACCCGTGACCTCTGCCGCAGTTCGGGGTGCTGACGAGGTAGACGCGGAGGCCCGAGGTGTGGGAGATGTGGTCACTGGAGATTCTGTGAAAGGCAAATCCTTGGCAGCCATGGCAATGCAGCCACATGGGGCAGTAGGGGATGTAGTGCTGCATTGACAGGATGCATTCTGCCTCTCGCCCGTCCCATCAGCATCACCCTTGAGCTTGCTTTCCGACGGAGGTATTGCGGACGTGGTTGGAAAGGAAGGTGTGGTCTCACCAAAAGAAGCTAAATGATCATCCCGGTCATGCTGATGGTAGCTGTAGTGACAACCGGATGATTCAACTCCCTGGCCTTCTCCGTCACCTTGATCGTATCGCTTGCAGTGGCAGCACGAGCACCGAACAAGCGCTTCCTCTAATAAGGTTATGTCTACTTCTTCCATGAAAGCTGCAGAGCCTATGGCTGACTGCGTGGCATTGGCAGCAACCCAGGTGGCTGCTAATGTGCGAACTCTGCTGTGCACGGAGCAGAGGGCAGGTAACAGAACGCCCACAGCCGTAATTTGCCGTAAAAAATTATCTGCGCGCCTATCCATAACAGGTCTGGCGAAAAAGAATCCCCCATCCCCTGACCCCTTTCTTCGCTCGTTTATCCATCCATCAGCTAACCTGTAGGACACCCTCATAAGGGCGAACACACGCATACGATCTCTCCGAAAGAGATGGCACTGGATGGCTCTTTCTCAGTGCCAGCGGTGAATATTCGGCTGCTGGTAAGAGCAAAGAAAGGCCACGAAGCCGGGAGCCGAGAGTCTACAGGTGTAAAACAGTTTGCCGCGAAGCTGCATAGACTCGACTGGAGGACACTGCAGACGTACCTTAGGCGGACAAGCCCTTCTCTGTTAATCTTCCTTTCGAAGACTTCTACTAGCGTTGCTGGTGGCAATGTTCGGCGAACAAGTCCTTCTATCTCAAGCGAGGGCCTCACATTTACGAGGTAGCCGTCCGCTGCAGCAGCGGCATGGGCACGAATATACTGAAGAGGAAACCTATCCCTAAACGCCGGTGCAAAACTTTTGAAGGCTTAAGAGAGGCCGCAATAGCATGTGGAGATATTTGCAATTATGTGAATAGACGAACCGACAATCTCGTAGAGGCGAGGACTGCTGTACACAATCTCGCATTCGTCCACTCTCTCTGTCAATCGGTCGAGAGTCACCCAGCCTTCTACAGTGCAGGCGCGGACATGCACGCGCCTCCTGCGTGTCAAGCGGCATAGGCTTCTCTTCGACTCTCGATCACGCAACCCAACAGACGGCCCGGCTTGCGTGGAGTCGCTTCCCTCTGATCCTGAAAACTCCCAGCCGGCAATCACGCAGCCATTTTCCCCTGCGAGCCTCCCACAAGCTGGGACGCAGCACACAAGGCAAACGTCTAGGACGGGGAAGACCTGCCCACGTAGAAGGCGCCCCACAGTGAGAGAGCCTAAGTGAGGGGTTGCACTGCAGCACAAAGCAAACGAAAAACTCTGCATGTGGCTAGAATAATTTCGTATACCCCCACCTCCTGGGCAGACCTTGAGTAATATCTAAGCTGGTATCTCAAAGCGCTCTCAAGCCTGACGATACGCCATTTAAACTCTTCAATTGAAACCCAGTGCAGGTAAGCTTTCTACACACCTTACGGCCACAGGCCCAGCTGCCCGTACGCGGTACAGTATGAAAGGATGCTGCATTGGGCGAAGGCCTCTGCTCTGACTGCTGACAGAATTGGCTGCCACGACCTCATCTAATGGCATGCTGCGAGCACTGCCATCCCATGAGGCCTTCGGGCCCGGCATTTCGCCAGCCTTTAAGAAAATATGGGGGCTTGCTTCCTGCAGTGCCTCCTCGAAACGCTGCAAGGTTGAAACCTTCGCCAACCTGCTGAGGCTTCGGTAGCTTTCACGTTCCTCTGATAAAATGATGCACTCCTGAAAGCTGCGGGAGCGAGTAGCACGACAGGCGTAAACTACAGCGAAACACGGTAATGGTCCCTCTTCAAACTCGGAGAAATCGTCCGCTGTGCCTTCGCTCGCATTCAAAGTCTGGAAACTGTTCAAAACGGAGTCAAGCTTCCCCTGGAGATGGGGAGGAGCAGAGTCCCCCCTGCTACCGCCAGCGGCCACCACAACTGCAGGAGAACGCTGCGTCGATTTCGTTATGGCTTCTTCGTTTGCGGGCCTCCATGATCTAACTCGCGGATCCGGAGGCGGCTGAAGCAGCTGCAATGATGCTCCTGTTACCCACCCCTCAAGCGTTTTCAGGCGTAGCAGATACGACGCTTGGGTAATGCACGCTCTGACATCAAGTACCTACAAGAAGACACGGGGAAATACGATTGCTGGAACCAATGGTCGTGCAGAAACGGAGCCATTTATAATGAATAGTGCTCCCTAAGAAACCCCATGAAGATTACAGCGCGCGCTTGTGGCGGCGGACAGCAGTAGCATCAAAAGTCCACAGCGGGCCTCGGTTTTTCAGTGGCGCCGGCTCAGCTCCACCAAACTCCAAAAGAGTCACAGATCCATGGGTCAATGATGCATCCTACCTTGAAGTACGTGCCAGGAAACAGGTAACCTAGGGCATTTGGGCTAGGCTCGAGTGTGGGCTCCACCGGCAGCGGGACGTGGAAACAGTTTGTGTACATCAAGGCAAGTCCCTGTGCGAATCCGCCAACACATCCCCGTCTACACGCGTTACCCAAGTGGGCTACAAACTGCCTTTGGACTGCCCAGTCCTGTGCTCAGGTGAGTGCTAGTTTTCCGAAACTAACTAGCGTGCATTTCGAGGGTTTCAAAAGTCGTCTCACCTCATTTGGGCACGGGTGGTGGCTCAACCCTTCAATGACATCTTCATTCATATATTGTAGTAGATTTGCGAAGGACCGGCATAGCGGGCCTCCCATTCGAGAACACGCCCATGCCTGCCAGGGGCGTGCTATGAACTTGTCGGAGGCATCAGAATGTTCACTAGCTTTGACAACGCTAAAATACTCTGAGGCATTAGTTGCGACCACATTTCTTGAAGACGAGAGATCGTCCTTGACCGGCTCACGCGGTGTGAGGAAAGGTCCTTGATTCTGCGACTTGCCGAACCAGGGCATCGCGACGGTCTTCTCGACGTGATCCTCATCATGAAACCCCGAGGCATGTGTGCGTCCCCGGTGAAATGCCCACGCTTGCCTGAACCTACCAAGGTTGATTTTGCGCACACCTGATACGCCTTTACGGTGTTTGCCCGAGGAACGATCGGAGCCGCCCCAGGGTTCCGTACCCGGAGTTTGCCGCCGTGACCTGCTGTCATGCAAAGGGCAAAGTCGCCGCTCCCTGTGCCCATTTGAGCTTTTGTATTGCTTAGACTGAGATGTTCCCATGCCGGCGATATAAAAAAGGGTGGAAGAGCCGGTGAATGCAATGTGGTCACGTCAAGTGCCCCCCGATGCTCGTGTTTCCGCACTCAGTGGGCGGGAAATTCGGAAAACCCTCTGAATGACTTTCTGTGTATCAGAAAAGCTGCTGTATTTATAAACGTACCATGTGTCAAGCACTAAAAACGCAGAGTTTGTGGCCTTTGTATGTGCGGTGCACCGGACCAATGTGCGGTGCCCTTGCCCGCCTCCCAGTGGTGCTAGGGCGATGGGATATTACGAGCCTTGGTCAATGCATTGGATTGTTGCTATGGATAAAAAAAGCCATGAATCCAGTCATACCCTGGATTAGGGATGGGGAGGGGAAGAAGCATTGACCTTGCCACACAGATTCCGCATCGCCACGTTGGACAAGACAGGATGGCCATCGACACAGAGCTGGCTCCAGGGAGTCCAGCACAAACTTTCCCCTTTTGGATGGCTTAAAAGTAGCAGGTTAAGCCACAATGGCTAGCTCATATGCGAAGAATCTCGATCGAGCTGTGCGGTGCAAGGCGCATGCCATACATGCAGGCAAGGGAGCACAACGTAGCCCACCCTGTTGTGCGCCAGTCTTCTTTAAGCAACTAACGGCCACCTAAACGCACCATTTTGATCCATCATAGGTGATCATGGCTAAATCGAATTGAAGGAGTCGACTTTGACGAAACCTCCCCCCCCTGCATCCAGATAGAGGCCAGCATGGTCCTTTGCTTTCGAGGGTTCGATAGTCCGAAGACGCTAGGTCTTTTTCTTCTATTGTCAAAGGCATATGTAAATATTGCGAATAATCCAAGTGGTTGCCCTGGAAATAGTGGCCTAAGGCACATGGTATCTTCCTGCAGCGAAGTTTACTTTGAGAATAAAAAGAGTTTTTTCCCTTTACAGCTCTTCTTCGAAGTTGCTTGCGCCTGTTACTGTGCCACCTGAAACGCCTAAGTGCATGGAAGGTGAACCTTTCTACTAAATGGTTAGGTCTGTTTCCGCACAGCCCGTTGCCAGCACTAATGAATACAACATAGGGCTACGTGACGTCTGCACGCGCTTGTTCTCAAGGTATATCCTCTGTGTGGAAGTCTTTACTACGCGTAGGAAAGTCGTGCATACTCAACCATTACGTATGCGCGTGCAGATACATTCTCCGAATCGCTGAAAGAAGGCGAACTCGGTGGCATCCACTGCCCGGTTGGCTAGGCCTTGTCAACAGTGAAGACAAAAGTGCCTTGCCTTAGCTAGAACCACATATCCAGTTTGCACAAAGGCTCCTGAAAAACAGCACCACTAGGTATTAGAGGTCGTGAAGTACAAGTCCCTATATACCAGGAACGCATCCAAGATGCTGCAATGAGAACAAACGCACACAACGGTGGATGCGTATAGTGCTTGCATGCAGAGTATAAAGCAGTACAAAAAGTCACTGATACGGCTGGCGGAGTATTGACCGTGCACAAACAAACGCGCGTGCCTACCTGCTAGAAAGCACACTAGAAAACGCAGTATAACAGGTGTGCGGAAAGGCTTTGTCTAACAACAATTAGGCCTAAGAGCTGGCGTAGACGGCACTTCTCACAAGCAGCTAGACGCCAACACGGCATGCACATGTCTTCGCCAACAGACAAGCATGAGACCACAGTCAGGGTACGAGTGAAAGCCCCGCAATCTGATGCGAGCTCATTGACAGCTGTGGTTTATGCATGCATATCGCATTCATCTTTGCAAGCATTGACACCAGTCCAGGAGTAATCGCACTTGGCTTCCGTGAACAACATCAGCGTCGCTGGGCTTGCATAGTGGTGTTAAACTTGTTGCTAAAAGCGTCGCCGGTAGCTTTGCCCCCGCATGCAGTGGGGCTCCTCTCCAGTGTTGAATCAAATAACTTTTCAGACTCACTTAAAATGATTGAGGAGGGGCACTCGTCGCACGACGAAGTCGATGGCCTCGAATGGCCGCGCAAGGAACTTGTCAAAGAACGGGGCTCGCAACAAAGCGTAGGGGAGACCAGTTAGGCTGTACATAAAGCGAAGAAAAATATTTGCGATCCAATTACAGTCATAGAAGGTGCATATGAGAAAGCCAAGAAGAAATTCCAAGAGACCGGCCACTCACCGCCTGTGAAGCTCCGCGTCCTCTATAGGCGACAGACGCTCCATCAGTTGGGGGCACCCATGGAACAGAGATATTGAGTTCGCCTCGATGACTGCGTCGTAGTAAGCAAGTGAACACCACAAGGAATGCATATATAGGTAATTTGGATACGACGCAGGCTAAAAGGCTGGACTCCCACGGCGATCCCACTTGGGGTGTCTTAGAAGCTTTAGATCACGCACAGATGGCTGCCAGCCAGGGCGTCCATGACTTGCTGTTCCTGGCCCGCTTTAGAAGGTAGAGATGAATAAAGGGGCGAAGATGATACAATATCTCGCCCAGTATCGGCCTAGCGAGGAATTGGGGGCACACACACACACATACATACACACATACACATACACATACATACAGACATACAAATAGGTATATACATACACACATACGTACACGCACATATGCACATAAGTAACATGCACATACACATAAAAATAAAAATACATAGATGTATACATATATACATGCATACTTTGCGTGAGGCGGTTAGCACCGCGATCAGCTGCGTAGCACTGAGTTGTAGAAAGGACGCAGCAGGGGGACTGTGCGCCTGGGGCGTTAACAGGCAAGCGGGAGAACTTGAGACTGCTTGGATGTAACAAAAAGATTGTGCCATGCATGCAGAACAAAGCACGAGACATACCGCCAGGAGGTGGAATTAAGGAGACGGCCAATGGCGCAGAGACGCTCCCAAGACAAGTTGGTCTTCAGCTCATTCAGAATCCAGAGTATCACCAGAAGAGCCCACTGTCGAGGTATCTGTTGCAACGCAGCGGCCGCAATCGCTGCTTCGTGTTCGTCGTTGGGGCTGAGAAGCGATACAATCAAAACATGAGAACCCTCAGATTCAG
Source organism: Cyclospora cayetanensis (assembly GCF_002999335.1). NCBI lineage: Eukaryota > Apicomplexa > Conoidasida > Eucoccidiorida > Eimeriidae > Cyclospora > Cyclospora cayetanensis. Next base: position 187,338 of record NW_020312092.1, on the reverse strand, counting down.
CGGCCGTTGCACAAGCACTGCTTACCCATAAGAATGATGGAGAACGTCATCCTGTGTGTGTGCTCAGCTTCGAAGTCAAGTGGCGGGGTGACAAACAAGGGCACTTTGGCAAGGCGCCTTGCACAGGTGGCCTATAATCGCTGCTGGGAGAGCTAGACAAAAACACGAACACGCATTCTATGAATGAAATACGCGATCGGTAGAACATACTGGCGCGTTGCTGCTGCAGAGGGGAGAGGAGGAATCTTTCTGCCTGTTCGCCGGCCGTAGGAAGGCCTCGATTTGTGCGTCTCGGCTGTCATCTGGGCAAAACACCACACACAGCGGAGCCACACACCCGAGTTGGGTAGCAGCACCAGGCAAAATCTAACTACCAAGATACTTGCTGACGTCAACAGGCCGTCGTAACAATAAGAAGTAAGCGAGCTTCCGCTGGATTTCGTCCTTTCAGTACGTGCAACGAGATACACTAAGGCGTTTGGGGCCGAGGAAGTTTCCCGGCGGACTTCAAGACGCATAATAGGCACACCTGTTTTTCTTTGTAGGTATCCAGGGCGTGGAAAATGCTTTGTTCGTCGCAGTAGAAGGAGAAGGGCATGAGGGCATAGAGTATCATCTTGAGGACAAGTTTCAGCAGCTCGAGCCGAAGGCACAGAGTGTAGCGGCGGCCCTCTCCTCCACGCCTCAGAGCATTGATTTCCAGAAGCAGCTGGAGCACGCGAATGACTTTCAGCGCTAGGGAAGCTGCGCCGTACAAGGCCAGCCGAAGCGCAACAGGGAGATCTTGAATTTCCTTGCCCTCCTTCAAGCGGTGCCTCTGGTCAAATGCATGCGGCACTGACGAGGAGCCCTGGAAGCTCAAGGCCCCTCCGGAATCCAGTGTACGCGTCCTTTTCAGCTTCCACTGGTAATGCAGCGCCTCAGCCTGCAAAAGCTCCTCTGGAGATGAAAGAAAGTGGGCACGGTACAGACAGAAGACGTCAAACAGCCCCTGAAGCACCAGCAGCCTCCGCTCGCTGTGCTCGTCTGCAAAGGCCAAACACGCGCATGCGCACCGACGAGAGTTTTCTATCCTTCATGGGCAGCAGCACGCGAGTCCTTTGCTGCATGCAGCACCCTGAAGCTACCCATAAACCGCTTTAGTAGCAGCAACAGCAGCAACAGCAACAAGAGCAGCAGCAATAACAGCAACAGCAACAACAATAGCAACAACAGCAACAACAACAGCAACAATAGCAACAACACCAGCAGCAGGAAATACAGCAGTAAATCCAATTACCAGTCGCGTGGGCAGGGAGAACCTGCAAGGCAAGCCTAGTGACATCTTCAACAGTCCCTCCATACATTTCTAGGAGGCACCGGTGCCACTCTATAAGGCCCTGAAACAGCCTGTTTCTTTGCTGTCCACTCTCTGTGGGCTGCGAAGACAGCCTAAGGAACTCTTCTGACGAGTCCGCCTCGGTCACATTCCCCATCGCAAATAAAGAGGCCTCATGCGGCTGCAGCTGCTGCGTTTGCTGCTGCGTGCTAAAGTAGCTTGCTGCGGAGCCAGCCAGAGTTGCTGTATACGTCGATAAGCGTGAGAAAAGGCCACTCGCACTGCCTTGAGCGGGTGCCACGGCTGGGGAGTTGGCGGTAGATGTGGCAGTGTCTCGCTGCTTCGCCTCCTCCGCTTCGTCGGACAGCATTCTCTTGAGCATTTCAATGCTACTGCCCTCTGCGTTCGCGCTTCCGTTGGCTTGTGGATCCACGTTAATGCAAAAAGGGGACCGTTGCTGCTGCTGCGACGCTTGCGGGTAGGGGGACGCAGGGTTGTGTTGTTGAACACCAGTATCCGCTGGGCATGGCTCATGGACTGGAGATACTTCAATTCGGCTTTCTTGCGGAGCTGCTCCTCGGATTTCTCTGTGAAGATCTTTGGGGCGAATCCATTCGCCATCGCTCTCACTCCATGGGGACGTTCGGGAGGCTACACGAGCGGGCTCAGTGCATGTCTCAGCGGCTTGTTTCTGCTTCTGCTCGCAGAGCTGCTCGTGCGCTTCTGCCTCGTCTTGCCGTGGCGGAGGCAACGCGTCCTTCTGCTCCCACTGTTCGGCGTATTCTTCCGCTGGCTGTTCGGTGTCATGCAGCTTGGATGTCACACGGGGTAGCTTCTCCGCAGTAGTGAACTGTGAGGAAAGGCCGGGCGTGGAGGCTTCTGAATCTTTGGTGTATGTACAGGGCTGCCTAGGTCCTTCGACGTCCTGTTGGGCAGCCACTCTAACAGCTCCTCCGTCCGTTGGAACTGCTCGCGTTAGGGGGCCGCTGCCATCTGAGAAATCGCCAAAGAAGCTCCGTGGGCTATGGAACGAGTATGCGTCTTCCTGAGAAGCCGGAGGGGGGGAGGCGTCGGTCAACTCCGTTGCTCGTGAGCCGTGCACGAGTGCAGCGTGTGCAGAGGCTGCGTCTGCCCCCGTTGTTGCGAATTCGGCAGGAGAAGGGGCTGCGGTATCAGCGAGAGTGGACGGATTGGATTCTTGGGTAGGCTCTAGAGGCGTTCGATCAATTTTCCGCGGCGGAAAGCCATTAGAGGAGCTCCTGCAGGAGTCCACACGGGTGGCTGGAGCGCATGGAGGGGCACTGCGCACTGGAACCGCTGACCGAGCAGCAGGCCCGCGTTTGCGTGGCATTCTAGCTGACCATTGGAGCTCGTCAAATACCCCCTATCTACATGACTGCCACCGAAAGAAGCCGCGGGCAGCAGCAAGACCCCTCGCACTGCCCTGCCAGGGGCCCCTCCTTCCCTCCTTGCCGACTGGGCGAAGGGATCAGACCGAGCTTTCGCAATGCTATTGCACACATAAAAAGAGCAGCAAGAAATAAAGGGAATATTTCTCGCAAAAACACAAGAGAAGGAGGTGGAGCGCGGCCGAAGACAGTACAACGACCTGAAAGCGTTTCGGCGACCCCCTGGCCACTGGGAACGTGTGAAGACCAAGGGCCCGGAACCCCACCCGACAAAGCATGTGAGAGCAGGGGCTGATTAAAAGTGGAAAAAGCTTAGGCTTTTACCAGTGCTCAAAATGCAACTCTGTAGGAAAGCTCGCGTCTCAAGCGCAGGGGAGCTCTCAGCATGTAGGGCCCCCGGTCGGTCCCGCGCTCTACCCCATGCAGACGAACAAACAGCCTTCGGCAGGCGATGCAAAATTCGCAGCCTCCACAGGACGGCTGTTAAGTTGTTATGTACAGTATGCGTCGTTGGTGGCCGTTCCGAACCCTCCCCTTCCCCCCCTTGCTGTTTCGCGATCCTAAGGCAAGCTAGCTTGAGCGGAAATCCCGTCCACAGTGCCAGTGATCTTGGTTCTTAAGAACCCAGAGGACTCGACTTTCTCTGAACTGTAAATTGGTAGAAAGACAACGGAGCTCCGATGGGCATGGACAGTCCCAAATGGCTTCCGGGTGCAGTCGTTGCAAGTGCTGACCATGTCCCCAACCTGCTCTTAATTTCATCGGATACGAGCTATAGTGTGCATAGGAGCACAATCGTGGGGTGTGCGAGCACAGCAGATGGTTTGGCCAGCTGCACACTGTCTGCACGAGAGTTTAAAGCTACAGGGGTTACCAGCAAACTGCAGGGCTGGCAATGTTGGGATCGGGTATATCCGAGCAAACTTGCGCTTTTCACGATAAGGGTGAAGCACTACGCTGTAGCACAAGCCCCATCGGTGGGTGTCTCTGCCCTCATTCTTTGCTGCTGTCGCTGTTGTAGCAGCCTGGAGCTGTGGTTCCGAGACACCCACGATTTGGCCAGAGTGCGGCATGAAACCTGGGGCATGTCCCATGCATGCGTTAAGGCTTGAAACACCCAGGGAACCTGAAACTTCTTGAACAGAGCTTGATCTCCCATCGTGTCGCGTTACGGCCTGAGCAGGGCCGGCCGGTCACTGCGTGCTCCTGAGCTGGTGGTGCCTTGCGTCTTCCTGCAGCGCAACTGACGATTCTCTCTTCCCAGGAGCAGAATAGTCCATAGCCAAAGAAATTTACTGCTGCTGAACCCAAATAGGGGCCTATGTTTATATCGCTTCGTCGCTTTCCAAACCTTCGTGGGGGAAAGTTTGGTAGGCTTCCCCTCATAGGAGACACCGTCTCGTTTGACTGCGTGCTTTGGCCAGCTCTGCTAACCTGATTCACAAGCACATGGACGCGTCGCTCGTTGCTTTTGCTCCCCCTGACGTCCGTAGTCTCTAGAGACCCCCGTGCGTCATCGTAACATGGAGCCTGTGCTTTGATGCGCTTCGCTGCCTCTGCTTCCTCCATGTTCTAACACCAGAGGCCCCTCGTCCTGCCCGCATTCATATATCTGGGAACACGCAGGCATGCATACAAGCTCAGTATGTACGTAGAATGGTGATGGGGCGAAATACGTGGCTTACATCGACGAAGGACGTGCGTGCAGCCGGGAAGCCGAGGGCAGCCACCGACTTCTTCGCCAGGCTGAACTGCCCGTGCTGATGCTTGGCCACCCTTAGCTGGCCGCGTTCCGAAGGAATCTCTCGCGACGGCTGTCCTGGGCGCCAGTCGGCTGCTCATACTCAGAAGCACTTTTGAAAAAGCTTTGCACTCTACCATGAAAAGGCCCTTTTGTTTGCTCCGCGGTGCATGGAGTGCCGGGACGTGGATTGGCAGGTAGGTAAGTATCCCAGGTTCTCATCCCGCCTTGTTCGAGGACCGCCTTCTCCTCTAAGTCAATAGTTTAGGGAGATACGCGCTGCGCGGAATAGCCTCCAGACAGCCAAGTGACACATTTCGAGACAACTGACTGCGCCATCTATGGGCCCGCTGAGCCTTCGCACTCTCGAACTGGTGAGCTGCACAATCATGTGATGAGCATTCACAAGTGACGGCGTCGATTACAGGTACTTGCCTGCTTGGCGAGTTTGCCAAGGTCTACGCGCCTTCTGAAAAAGCTCCTGCCTTTCCACATTCTGGCAGAGCCGGTCTTCCAGCTTGCTGGCGCCTCCTTAAGGCTGTAGTTATCTAAAGCACGTTAACACTACACGCGCGGTTGCCTCCGTTTGTCCTACGGTTCTTTTCCTGGACCCTTGCAGCGTATAGTCCATACAGCTGTTGTAGCGCTTTGGGCATGCCTTTTACAGTGCTGGCGTTGTCAACATCTCCTATATCCACACATTCATACTCTGAGCGGGAGTGTCTTTCCAGGCTGTAAGACCATCATGAGCTCTGCTTTTGGTGAAAATCTTAGTAGAGTGTTTTTTGTACGACGGCTGCACTGAGAAGGAATGCGAGCCTTCAGAGGACTCTGATCCTCGTTTGCTCATAAAGCTTGCTGACACCGTTTCTCAGCTCTGAGATCTGTCCCTCGAAGTCTCCTTGGTTTTGCCACAGGTGGCTGAACTCAACAGGGAAAATGCTTTAGTTTTCTGCGTGCGCGCATATTTTCCAACTCAGGGTTTTGGCATTTGGTCGGTTCACTGCGAGTGTTTGCTCGTCTACTCTCTGCTAGGAGGTTGAACTGCCTGTAGGGTGCTCTGATTAGCATATAAAACACGCTAGTACTTGACGTCAGCAGTAAACTGTCGTGCTGCCAGCTTTCTTGAGTGTAGGCTAGTCCATCCCTATCCCCCAAGCTCCCACATCGCTGGGTCCCTTGCTTCGGGTTTAGGCTTCCCGCCACGGCCATTCTTGTCACAAGGCTCCCCAGTAAGTTTCAAATAGGTCCAATGGTCCATACCTTTACGGTTGCTACAGCTGCAGACCATTGTTTCTGGATTGGCATGAGCTTGCCCTGGCCCTGTGCCCTTTACTTTTGCGAGGAAAGCTCCACGGCCCATGTGCGTGTCGCTCAGTTTGTGGTCTGTGTCCTCTGGATGCGTCGGTTTCGCTTGTGGGTGACCAGGTCTTTATGTTCTTCTGGCTTACGTTTCGCTCGAGCGGCCCCGTTGACTTACACCCACTTTCGAACGTCTCTTAATAATCAGTATCAGACCTTGATATCCCAGACCCCGTTTGGCTTCGAGGAGTCAGCAGGCGGCTTCTCTTGGGAGCCACGCCGGAAGGATGGTGCGGGGCAAGGAAATACCCTAGATACGGAGGTACATCCGTGTGCGACATTCGCATGCTTGGATGTGCCCATTCACCTGATGCGTCCTGGCTTAAGTAACGTCTCGTCTGGATGATGTGGAGGGCGCAGAAGGCATGCCACCTTAAGCATGCCGTTGGGTGAAGGCTTCCGATTCTACCAGTGCTTCTGTGAGCTACTGCCCCCGCGCACTGAATCCCCCTCCTGCGCCATCTGCTTGGGCTGGTCTTTGCACGGCCATCAGGAAGGCTCTTGCGCGCTAAATATCCTTAGAAGAAAGGTGTGGAAGAATTCCTTATTCGTTCCGCAAACAGGGGCGGTCAACACCAACGGGACTAATGAATCTATGTTGTCGCTTTGAACGGTGGCAAGCTGGTCTGCTTGTCCTAGCTTCCAAAATCCCAACATACTGCACAAGCTTCGTGCGGGCACGCCAAACTGTAAAGCAGTAGTCAAAGTACAGGGGAACATCTGAAGCCCGGAACTTCCTCGTTTGTTGGATGCAACACGCGCTGAGGCCGTACGCGGCAGGCGTTAACCGTCTGCTGTTTGAAAATTCTCAGTATGCGCAGCATCTGTACGTGTGTCATTTCGTCCGAGGGTGCCGGTCGGGATTCTCAGACGGGCGCAGACCCTTCCAAGGTACAGGCTGGCAGTAGTAACATTCTCTTACAATGTCGTGCTCAGTTATAGCGCGGGAGCCGTTGATGATTGTGGATGCAATACGCGTCCAGTCGCCAACTTATGAGCCTCTAAATCCACGCACTCAGCTAATAGCGCTCTCATATTCTCGAGCGCTAACGTTAGGTATTTGCACGAAACGCCAGAACTCGCAGTGTTGCAGATCTTCCCCGGGGTTTCCCATCCCACCACCCTCCAGCAACACCTCTTCTCTCTGCATTTCTGCCCTCTCATCATCTGAACAAAATCTTCAATGTCTTCTTAGGCTTGTACTCCACGATTCAAGACGCACGACCAGCAATTTTGCTTTTGAAGCACAATATTCAATGCACTTCCTAGGAGCACATGCTATATCGCCAGCGCGCGCATCGTGGTCTTTACACAAGGACTGATCAAGGCTAGGGCTCTACATTGGAAACAGCTTAACAGGTATGGGTAAACTTTTTTTCAGAAAGACTTTAGAGCAAATGAGGGGTATTATACCGGGAGTGGCACCTCGAAAGCCGGTGTGGGCTTCCCGCTGCGCACTTTCCCGAGGTAGCATAGGTGATCACTAGCAAAGAATGGCAAACTACCCATTCGCATGAGATGAGAAGGGCGCAAAGCCTAATTTGCATGTTCTTTTGTGCATCCTAGACGCTCAGTGAGGGAAAGGGGCATGTCAAGCGCCCCTGAGGCATATTTGTACTGCGCATATGCCAAGAGCGAAAGGCTTCGTGACCCCCCAAGGAAACTTAAGTCCTTTCCTCTAGTTCTTTGTGGTGATGTCTCTATTATACTTCAGAAATGGCCTTGGAGCATGACATAGATAGGCCTACACAGTGGTGGACACAGCGACGAAGCTGAGGGTACCTCCTCTTTAGGTGACGAATTGAATGAATCACAATGAAATGTACGTGTCTAAATGTATAAAGGGTCAAGAAGAGACACGAATACCAGCAATAGCTACGCTGCTTCGTGCATGCGAAGTTATGGTTGCAAGTGAGTCGTCTTGGGGCTGCGAAGCGGCCGTTAGCCACGGCGATCCCTGTATATACACTGCATCTGATTGTCTCAAATGTATAAATACTGGCAGTAAGTGCTTGACTTCGCTGCCGTGCCATCAGTGTTCCTCGTGGTGTCCAGCCAGGCCGCGTGGCTCGTGGCTGCCTGGCTATTCCGGGGGCTGGACCCGTGTCTCGTTGCATAGGTGTCCATTAGTGAGGCAAGTGGAGTTATGGGAGCACCTGCATATCCCACATGCCCCTGTTGCAATCGCGGTCTTCAACCGGAGTCCTGTTGTGACTCGCTGTTAATCAACTGGGGGTCTGGCTGCACGCACAAGGTGTATCACCCCTCGGTTGCCCAACCCGACAGATGAGTGTCTTGCTGCCTTCCATCTGCGTGTAGGCAGTCGCGCGTGCTGCTACTGGGGAAGGGCGGCTGCGCTGTGCATGCAGCTAGGGCCTCTCGCCGTATCCGCAAAGATGAGTCATGCGTCATCCTCCTTCCCTCCCCGTGCAGCGGACTCCCCCGCGGAACTGAATGGTAGCAGCAGTGGCGGCAGTGGCATCGGCGACACCCGCGGCGACAGTAGCACCATGAGGATGCAGAACAACCCCAGCAGCCCAGCTGCTGTACGTACAGATGTGCCAAGAGATGTCTTCGAAGAAATGACGCCGCATGGCTCAGACTCCGAGGGCTGGGTACAGCCTAGTAGCAGTGTCAGTTGCCTGACCAACCAGGGGGGCTTGCCAGAGTCTCTGTATCCGCCGCTACCGCTGGCAAGTGGGGAGTTCGCAAGCCTCGCCTCCTCGAGCAACAGCGGCAGCAAGGTCATGATGACGTGGCAACAGGGGGAGACGGATTCTGCTCCGGCAGCACCAGCACCCGCGAAAGGGGAGGCATTCAAGGAAGTCGACTGTTCGTGGGCAGTGGTGGATGCTTTGAAGAGGGAGGTGTTCGCTATATCAGCACTGCTGCGTGCCCTCCGGATGCATACAGCAGTGCATACGCGTGGCTTGTCGGCGGTTTTTCAGCAGCAGCTTGCTGCTGCTGTTGCACCGCTGATCAAGTCCTTCGAGCTGCTCAGCGAAAGGCTTGCTGCGGCGGAAGCAGCGAAAGAGGCCCCCCCCGCAGAACTGCAGGAGCAGCACATACACCCCTTCCTATTTGTGCTCGCGCAGCAGCAGCTGCATCACAAGCAGCAACAGGGCCTTAGCAAGCAGCAGCAACTGCTGCAGCAAAGCTGCATGAGGGCGTTGGCATCTGCAGTAATGCGATGTACGTCGTAGGGTGCTCCCTCCTTGTGTTTCTGGACCCGCCTTGTTCGCTTTTCACCTGCGTATTCAAGACAGTGGCTCGTCGTGGGGATGCGCCAGATCGGCGCTGACATACTAAAGCGCATGCGCATGCTTTCACCCCGCTTAATTTGCCAATTATGCCTCGCTTTGTGCCCTCTGTCCCTGTGTGCAGCGCTTGAGCAGCTGCTGACGCTAGGCCTTCTTCGCTGCCGCAGCACTGCAGGCAGACGCTGTTTGCACACCCTAATTCTATCCCTAGCAAACTGCGCCTTGCAGGCTGCACAGCGATTCCAGTCTGCGTCTACACAGCCAAGTGCAGCAGCTGCAGCAGCAGCAGCTGCTGCTGCTGCAGCTGCCCTTGGATCCGAGGTGTACGGCGGTTCCTTCTTGGTCCCCACGTCACCCGCCGCTGAAGAGGAGTTGCTTCTCCTGCAGTGCCTTGACCTCCTCAGCAACTCCCTCTTGAACCCTGCAGGTGGGCTTGCCTGCAGCGCGTGTGGAGCGATCTGCTCCTAGGAGGGATGCATCTTCTTGTGCAGTGTGGTAACGGCCTCTCTCTAGTAAAAAATAGGCTTCCTCCGTCGTGAAACACGGCCACAGAGTGCCCTGGATGTACAGCAGTCAGTACCGGCGTTCTTGGATTTTGTTCCCACACAAGGTTCCTGCTGCTGCTGCTGCTCGTTCCAAAACTGCCTTGTCGTTCTACTTTTTCATCAGCATCACTCTGTATTCATCTTGTCGCAGTGCATCTGCGAAGCAGCTGCGTTCTGTTCCTTCTTTGGGCCTTTTGCTGCAGGCTACATCTTCACTGACACGTGTGTCGCTCGCACTCTCCAGTGCTGCCTCGCCATCAGGTGTGGAGTGCCCCTTCCGCAACGTGTTTTGGGAGGCTGCCTCTACCTCTCGGTCTGTAGCTTGGAGGAAAGTGTACTTGCTTCGAGTCGACCTTCTTTAGTGCTGCTCTATCTATCTATCTATATGTAGGGGTGGGGACGAAAAAGGCAGGGAAAAGTTGCCTGATCAGTCTTGCACCTTGCGCTCCTCCATGCGTCTCTTTCTTCGTTGCTCACATGCCCCTGTGGCTCCGGGGGAGGATTTCTATCGCCTTTGGCACCCGAACAGTTCTCTCTCCTTCTCTCCCTTTCTCTCTCTCTGTCTCTTTCACTGTCTCTCTCTGTCTCTTTCACTGCCTCTCTCTGTCTCTTTCACTGTCTCTCTCTCCCTCTCTCGCTGCCTCTCTCTCTCTACGCCGTCGGATCTATGGTTTCCTACTTCCTTTGTGCGCGATATCCTGCTGTGCCCTTGTGCAGCCTGTTGCATCGAGCAAGTCCCCTTCTTCGGAACGCAGCTGCCTCTCGCGCTGTCTCTATCATCCGCCACCTCTTCGCCGCAGAGAGCCTTGTGCGCCTCGCATACCGGGACCAGCAGCAGCAGCAGGAGGAGGAGGAGGAAGGGGGAAAGTCACAGCAGCAAGCCGCATCTCCTCCTCAATTCATTGCGCGGCTTGAGTCCGCTATATCGCTGAGATCTGCAGACGGCGCCTATGTCCCATTGCGGCACTCCTCAGTGGTATAAAACGCACTGGCGATGCCTCGAGTTCTTTTTACACATTTGCTTTCCTGAACCGTCGGAGTTCATGATGGTTGCATGTTCGCCGGTGCCTTGGCAGAGCAGGATCCGTGTTTCTATGTCTGTCTGTGTTTGTATGTCTGTGTTTCTATGTCTGTGCACCTCCTAGTTTATGGGCCTCCTCATGTGCGTGTAACCTTTGGGCGAAGTTTTCCTGCTGCTCGAATGCATCTAAATTCATTTCCGCGTGCTGAGAGGTGTGTGTTAAGGGGACGCGGGGTTGGTGGGGGTGGTGGGGTTGGTGGGGTTGCCTTTTGTGGCAAGAGGTCCATGCTGTGGAGATTAGCTGAGGCCGCGTTCAGGGGCGTCTTGTGTTTGCCTTTGGCTTTGAAATCTGCGGCGGGCTGCTACGGGCATTGGATGGCGTGCGAGAGACTCCAAGCTCAGGCAGGATCCAAAATATCTTGCAGAGTGCAGCCTTCTACGTGGTTGTATGTGTGTGTATGTGTATGTATGGATTTATGTGTGTGTATCTGTATGTATGTGTGTATCCCTATGTATGTGTGTGTATCTGTATGTGTGTGTGTATCTGTATGTATGTATGTGCGTGTGTCTGTGCATGTATGCATACGAATGCATATACATCCACATATATATATATCCATATACCGGCATAATGAATCCATCTGGATGCATGTAGATGTATGTGTATGTCTATGTATGTGCATGTGTACGTCTGTGTATGTGTGCGCATGTCTGCATCCTTGCTGGCGCGCAGCGAGGGTATGGCCTGGATTGCCGCGTCCGTCTGTTGAATCTTCTGGAGGGGCTTTTGTCGGCAGACGAGCGTGGCAGTAACTGCAGCACTGGTTCGTCTGGGGGTGCGCTGCTGGGTGGTGGCAGCAAGGAAGAGGCTCTTCCACCCTTTGTTTCGTTCCCTGAAGCTGTGTCTCCGCATCATGCGGATGCGGAGGAGGCACCCCCCTCCGAGCAGAGCACAGAAGCGACTGCAAATCAGAATCGGCTGGAGGACGGACTGCAGACTGCGTCTGCGGCAGCAGGGAGCCCTGTCGGTGCTGCTCAGCTCCCACGCCTCTCAGTGACTCCGGAGGGAGGACGCGTGGGGTCGCCTAGCGGCATGGACCGGGTAGGAGGGAAGCGCCACGTCTCTTGTTGACGCTGCATGCAACGGCGTGTGTTGTTTCGGTTCTTCGTTGGCTCCGATATGCCTCTGCACGGCACGCCATACGGGGGCGACAGCGATGTGGGGAGTAGGTAGGGGCCATGCCTCGCCGCCTTCGATCCTTTGAAGGAAAGGCGTGCGAGTGAGGGGGGACGCTTGCGGATAAAGGGAGGCTTTCTCGTTGTGCGAACAGCATGCATGGCTTGTGCGTGTGGTGGCATTCGCGTGTCTGCAGGACGTCGAATCCGTCCTTAGGCCGCACATCAAAGACAAAGCCTTGAGCTTGGAAGCTAGGCTGCTGTGCCTTCGCCTGCTGGCAGTAGCGCTTGAGGCGGGTAAGCCAGAGTCGCATTCTCTCGGGGGGTGTGGGGGGGTGTGGGAGCGCGTTTCGATAGTGGCGCCATCTTACACTGGAAGCTGTCTGTCAGGGAAAAAGGGTGCTGCGGCAGCTGCGTAGACAGCAGCCCCCTCTGCCGTCCCCGCAGCTGCCGCTACATGGCTTCCCTTCAGATCAACAGCGTGCGCTGCTGCGTCTCACGAGCTGCTGGTTCGATTGTGGCATGCGTGTTGCCTCCATAGGTAAGGAGAGCTTTGCCCTCTTTCCAGCACTGCTTCACTCCTTGCAGAAGCAGCTCTTGCCGCTAGTGCTACAACTAGACACGCGTTCAGCTCCTCTCCTCCTGCTTTCGCTGACTCTGAGGTAAGCAGCCCACCTCAGCCTCTGGGAAGTATGTTGCGCGGTGTACACCTCCAGGCGCAGGCAGTTTGTCTGGCATTGGTGCAGCAGGCCTCTTTTCCAAAAAGAGAATCTGCGTGCGAGGGCATTTGCGTTTTCTGCGGCTCTCTGTGTGTGCCTCCTTCGCAGAGTTCTAGGCGACTTCATTGCCTTTCTTCGGCCATATATTAAGGATGAGATGGAAAGATGCCTTTATCAGCTACTGCGGTACAAAGGCTTGCGTGACCTCCTCAACACACTTGAAGCCACAGCATTGAGTTTGCTCCAGACTCTCTCTCTATACATACATATATACATGTATATGTATCTATATGTATATATGTATATGTATCTATATGTATGTATCTATATATATATATATGTATGTATGTGTGTATGTGTGCCCGTCCCGCATGCAACCTTCCTGTATGGCTGCTCCTCCTCACCCTTCTGTGCCCTCGTTTTTTCTTCCTCTAGTGCATAGTCGCTTTGGCGTGTTTTTATCGCGAGCGGCTGTTAATACTATAGCCAATCGCTGTGCGGGTTTCTTTGCGCGGCGTGTTGGTGTTTTTCGGCATTGCGGAGTTCGCTGCGCCTTTCCGCAGTGGAGTGGTCGCTCTTCTGGCTGCTGTGTTTGCGGCGTTTTGGCGCCAAACTGTGCGGGGAGTAGCGCCTGCATGCGCATGCATGCGGAGTGACTGTCGCGACTGCTGCAGGCTCTCCACGTGCGGCCTTGGGTGCGGTGGTTCCTCGAGGACTGCCTTGGCAACTGAGGCTCAGGATATCGCGCTGGATATGCTGCGGGAGTTGTGCAGCGATGCCTCGTTTGGCTTTGAGCTGCTTTTGAATTATGACGGAGACATTCGCCGCTCCAACGTGTTGGGTGTCTTGCTGGCACTGCTGATGCAGTTGGGGGCCCCCCGGATTCCGCCTCTTCGAGGCGTCTACCGCTTCGCGGACTGTGACTGCGAGAGCGCAGCAGCAGTTGTTAGTGGTCAGGGGGCGGGAGGGAGTGTACCGGCAATCCCGCTCTCCCTCCTTTCCCCTGCTGGAACGGCGTGCACGACGACAGGGACGGACGCTGCCCTCGCGAAGGGCGCTCCGCAAATTCTGTCTCCCGCGGGAACGACGGCTGCTGCTGCCCTCGCTGCCTCCGCAGCAGCGGCAGACGCACACAGCAAGCCGCATCACCACGGCGCTTTCCATCTGCGGAAGGCGCCTTCAAAGTCTCCTCTTAGAGCGTCTCGATCCGCCGCAGATAGCAGCAGCATCCACGCAGCAGCAACGGAGAGCCTCGCGGTAGACGCTGCTGGGATCACTAGACCAGCAGGCCTCTCCAACGTCAACCGTCTGGCGCTCGCTGCCCTTCTGCGTCTCATTGCGGCTCTAGTCGCTCGGTGCGACTCTCTGAAGCGCGATACCAGCAGTCGAGAGCAGCAGCAGCAGCAGCAGCAGCCTCAAGAGGCTAAGGATGACAGAGCGCATTTGGACAGCGAATCGGCGGCTGCCTACTTCCTGCGCATCCAAGACACCCTATCCATCGCTGAGAGACGCAAAAACAAAGCTCTCCTGGCGCACGGTGCAGCCCTCTTCAATGCGAACGTCAAGGAAGCACTGTTGCAGCTTGAGTCTCTCGGTCTGCTGCCGAAGCCGGCAACGCCGAGGAGCGTTGCTCTCTTTTTGAAGGAGACACGCGGACTCGACCTGCGCACTGTGGGCTTGTATCTCAGCACGAATAAGCCGTGGAATACGCAGGTTAGCAAGCTCCAGTGACGAGCAGGTTGAACCTCCCCGTTGGATGCCCTCATGCAGGGAGTAGCAAGGCAGGCCTTGCCGCACAGCGTCGAGGAGGATTGATCTTTCCGCGGCTTTTAGTGTTTCCGCAGAAACGAAAGCAGAGGCTTTCACTGACGTCTCGCGCATGTCTCTGTCGAGCTTCGTGCGCAGTACGTTTGCGTTTCTCAGGTGTTGCAGGAATTCGTTGGCCTCTTCTCTTTTGGCGGAGTCGGCCTTGTTGCAGCGCTGAGGGAATTTCTGAGGACCTTCCGCCTCCCGGGGGAGTCGCAGCAGATCGAGCGCGTGATGGAAGCCTTCGCCGATGAGTTTTTCCGCCAGCAGCCCCTCGTCACGTGTCCAGAAAATCAGGCGAAGATTGCCAAGGCCAAGGATGCGAAAGCCGCGGAGTTGCCGTCTGCTGGAGAGACGCAGTCGCAAAAGAGCAACTCGACGCCTGCAGCAGAGCCACTTGAACTGGGCATGTGGCGGTGGGTTGCAGATGAAGGCTTCTACTGCACATCTCGTGCAACTGCAGAGAAAGAGGGTGCCCTGACCAAGCCGAGGAGCTGCGACGCACTCACCAAACAACTCGCGGAATTCTCACCGGTGCGCCTTCTTGGGTCCTGATATCTCAAGAGCCAACTCGAACGCAGAGCTGCAATGCCGTCGCGGGAACTAGCGGACGAAGCGCACCGCTTTGGGGGCGGCTGGTGCAGACACGTCTTCATTAATGCGCATTTCGCCTGCCTCCATACGCATACACAGATGCACAACACGCACAAATATATACACACACATACATATACATACATACTCGTATGTACATATGCATATGTATATATGAATATATACACCTGTATACGTACATCCATACATATACGTACACGTGCATTCACACCTTCCGAGAGCTTGTATCGTTTCCAGGATGGTCTCACTTGCGCTCTTCCTCCAGCTGCATATATGTTTTCGTGTTTGTGTGATGGATTTATATGTGTGTGCCACGTGCTCTCTATGGATTTAGAGGGATAGGCGAGATGTATCGTATGTATACACACATATATGTATGCATATACATATATGTATCTATACCTATGAATATGTCGGAATTCGTGAACTGGTAATCATTTTGGTCGAAGACGGATACATGTGAGGTGTGTTTGGCGTGGTGTCGTTGCGTATCCTCAGAGCCATGCGCCTCCTGGATATGTGTTGATGCTGCACAAGGACACAGTGTTCGTGTTGTCGTATTCGATTATTATGCTGAACACTGACCAGCACAATTCTCAAGTGCGCAGCAAGATGCGAGTAGAGGATTTTGTGAAGAATAATCGGGGCATCAATAACGGCGCGGATCTTCCCCACTTCTTTTTGCAGAACGTGTACATATCCATCAAGCACCAGGAGATAAAGCTCAAAGAGGCGGCGTGTTCTGCGCTGCCGCCCTCTCAATCGGCCTCAGGCCAAAGGAATGAAGCACTGACGAAAGATCAGCAGCAGCAGCAGCTGCAGACGACACCCGACCTCTTTGATGTATTGGCTAATGGCTGGACTCCTGTAGAAGGCGCAGGTTTGGGGTGGGCAGCCTTTGCTTCTCCGTACGGCGGAAGCACAGGTCCAAGCGGTCTTTCCGATGCAGGCAGCAAGTACCACGTCGTCGAGCAGCCGCGTGGTGTCGTTCTCCGTTCTGGAGACGTCGACGCGCGCAGACAAGGCTGCAGGCATGGCGCCCTTCGCGCTGACGTTCCTGCTGCGGCAGGTTTTGAGGGCGAGATGTTTCACACGCTGTGGAGTGGCGGCTGCTGTTTGGCCGTTCTGCGAGGCGCCTTCGAAGCCTCTTTGGACTTGCGGCAGCTCGAAGAAATCCTTTGTGGGGTTTTGTCGTTGGCGCGTGCCGCCGCAGTGCTCGGTCAAGTTGGAGCTTTCAATATGATCGTGGTAGAATTGTGTAGCTACTTCGTGTACGCCGTTCCTGCACATTCCCAGCTCGTTCTGGCCCCCGTCTTCTACCTCGTTCGCCGCTGCGGCGCTCTCCTGCGGGAGGAGGGGTGGGGAGCTGTGCTGGAGCTTCTGCTGCGGCTGCATGCGCTCGACTTGCTGCCTCCTGCCCTCATGAATCTCGAAGACTTCGAGGGTGTAGGCGGTGCGGCGCTTCCCTCCCTCTGCACTTCCATGGTGCCCCCCCCCTTCGTGCCTCCCGCGTCTAGAAGGGATCGAGGAGGATCCGGCAGAAAGGGAGGGGGCTGGCTGGGTGACTTGACGTCCATACTGTTCGCTTTGGGCGAATCGGATGAGGAAAGCGAAGGCGATGAAGCGGGGGGAGGTGCAACACACGGCCCCCTCATGGCCTTATCCGAGGTAAGCCAATAGGGTGGTGTCTCTCCACGGAAGCCTCAGAAGAAGGTCGAATACAAGTGCTGCACGTGCTTTTCCTGTGCTCCGCCTTCCGCGTATGTATGCATGCATGTGTGAGGCACATCGCACGTCGCGCTAATGCGTATCAGCTTCCTCTCGCGCATTTCTTCCTCCCCTTTCCCTTCTAGATGCCATGTGGACGTACATACATGCATAGCATGCATGTATGTCCACATGCGCACGCACGCATGCAAACGGGGGTATCCATATGTCTGCATGAGGATCTATAGATCCCACAGGGGAGCTGCTGCTGCTCCTGCTGCAGCTGCTGCAGCCCATGCCCTAGGAGGGAGGGCGCTACGGAACGAGGGGGAAAGCAGTAGAGCCTGCATGCTCTGCTCTTCGTGTTTCAAATGTGCGAAACGCTGCTTTGTGTACCTCTTGCGTGAATGAAGCCTTCCTCTCTGCCCTCCTTGAAGCAGACGCGGTACAGCTCCTGCAGCTGTGTGTTCTTCGCAGGAACTCAATTTTGTCTGTGACGGGCTGTACGTGCTGAGAGCCTCGACGGATTTCGCGCTGCTTCCATCAACGCTGATGGCGTCTCATCGCGCTGAGACAGACGCTGAGGAGAACACTTCCGCCTTGCGTCATTCGCAGCCTCCTTCTCCACTGCAGCGCGAGTCGGCTGCTCGCAACAGTGCTTCGGGGGCCATGCAGCCTCCGCGAAAAAGCCGCCACGCGCCGCAGCAGCAGCAGCAGCAGCAGCAGCAGCAGCAGCAGCAGGACGCTGCCGCCGTTGCGGCATGCGGACTTCCGTCCTCCGTTGCTTTCGAGGATGAGGAGGTTGCAGCCGCCAAGGGCCCCTACTTGCGCTTGAAGACGGTGTTGGCTCAGGGTGTTCGCGTTGATTTGGCAGTCGCCGAGTAAGGTCCCCTCTGGATACAAAGGCCCCTCACTTTAGTCGTTGGTTATCTGCGTTGCAGGCAGGCGAAAATTTGCATAGGCCCTTCCCCTCCACCGACGCTGCCACCAATGAAACTCCCTGAGCACTGCGCTTTCCGCTTTGGTGCCTCCTCCTGTCTGCGCCTTCGTTTTAGGGTTCTTCGGCAGACCGAACCCGCATCCTCGCTGTCAATAGCCGTCATCCTCCTCGTGCATATCGTCTTCAGCTTCCCTCTCATCCGGCAGAATCCAGGGGGGTACACTGGAGGCGCCTACGGCCACGGCCAGCAGCAGCAGCAGCAGCAGCAGCAGCAGCAGCAGCAGCAGCAACAGCAACAGCAGCAGCTCGCCTCGGCTGCTGCAGCCTCTCAGGACCGCATCCCAGTCAGCTCTCCGAGACACAGCACGGCCTCTTCTCTTTTTTCCCCGTCCAGTGGAGGAGCTTCCTCCACAGGGCCTGCCGTGGAGGGTGTGCCTCCTCCGCTGCAGCTGCCTGAGGATGCTCGTCATCAGGTTCCCTGGGGAGGCGAGCTGTCAATGCTGTCCAGCTACTTAGACGACGCCTCACGACGTGCGATCGAGGAAGACAGCAGCAGCGGAAGTAGTAACAGCGGCAACAGCGGATCTGTTGCATCGACTCCAGAAGGGGCAACAAGTGCTTCTTCGGCAAGCGCAGCCAGTGGAGGCCCCTACTACCACTCCCTTCCCCCACCCGTGTGGTCGCCTTTGCGGGGGGGCACCTCTCCTCAGCTGCTTTCCTACAGAGCCTACACGGATCGTCTCTTTTGTCTCGAGCTGCTGGGAGCCTTGATGCTCAGCGAGCTAACCCCGGGAAGCCTTTCCCTCCGCGCTGCAAAGTCGTACGGAGTCGCCCTCATACGAAACTCCCCGTGGCTACTTTGCGCGGTCTACCTCGACACCTTCCTGCGACGCTACGCCATTGGCTCTGCCGCTGCAGGCGTCCCCAACCCTCTGGAGGTTGTCGGCGTCGCGAGCATGGATGCAGCGGGGCTGCATGCGCAGCAGCCGCAGCAGCCGCAGCAGTCCGATACAGCCAGCGCCTGCAGCAACAGACCGCCCTGGGTGCGGGCCATGCTGGATGCTTGTAGCAAAGATCCTCTCGCCCAGATCACCATGCACAACGTCTGCAACGTCTTCCAAGCGATTGGCTCCCGCCGACTCGTTGACACCCCTACAGGTGTGCTGGCCGCATTGACTGCAGCGTCCGCTCTGCCTCTGTGCTTCTTACGAGAGCCGCTGCATGCCCACCAGCCCATCGTCGGCTGCGACTGCGGTCTGTGCCTCTCCGCGTGCCTGCAGCCCTTCCTCACTGGGAACTGGTGTTCATTGAGCGGCTGGTTGTCACCGTCCTGAGGATCTGTCTGCGTCTGCTCTCCGATGCGGACTCGCTGCTGCTGCCTCTCTACAGTGCAGCCACCCCTGCACTCCAACAGGAGGCTTCCAAGGCGTCAACAGGCCGCGCTGAGGCATGCCAAGTAGCCATTCATTTGCTGCAGCTCCTCACGCTCCTCCACCCCAACGTCTTCTGCATGCATGTCCAGCGAATTTCGCAGTCTGCTATCGTAGGTCGACACCCTCTGCTAAGGCCCTTGGCGAGTATTAGAAGCCGAAAACTCGCAAACGGCAGGTTCCTGCCGGAGAAAGCAGTGCCGCGACGAGCAGCTGCAAGTGAATCGGGTGCCTGGAGTCCGCCTTGTTGACACAGCGTCCGTATGTCTCCCGTGCAGCAGCGGCTGCTGCTGAGCCGCCCTGGGTTGGTGAAGAGGCGCAACCTGCTGCTCCCATCTCCGTTCTCCCTTTCGCAGATCCTTGTCTCTAGGCTCAACTTGAAGGCCTGCAGCAGCCCGCTGCTGATTCAAGTCCTCCTCGCGCTGTATCAGCGCTTGGTTCCTCTCCCTGCCTTTCTTCCGACGCTGCCTGTGCCGCAACAGCACGTCGCCACGAGAGTTCTCGCGTCTCTCGCCTCGTGGATCCGAGACGCTGAGGCGCTGGCCTTGCTCGTTCTGCAGCACCGCAACCACTATCC
The DNA here is from genome assembly GCF_002999335.1 of Cyclospora cayetanensis. Lineage (NCBI taxonomy): Eukaryota > Apicomplexa > Conoidasida > Eucoccidiorida > Eimeriidae > Cyclospora > Cyclospora cayetanensis. The sequence goes on along the minus strand of NW_020312092.1, from coordinate 167,712 downwards.
AATGCTGCTGCAGACGCTGATGGCGTTCTGCATCTACGTCCCACCTTCGCCGCAGCTGAGCGGAGCTGCGGCTGCTGAGCCAACGGCAGAAGGCGAGATGCTGAGCAGGCAGGGGGGTTCCAGCACGACTCCGGCTGCCCCGTATGAAGCGAACTGCGCAGCGCTGGCCATGCTGGGAGCCTTGATTTCTTCCATTGGAGAGGCGCTGAAGGCGAAGGGGTCAGCCGTGGCGGCTCATCTTGCTGCTGCCGCAAGCGGCAACAGTGCCGCTGCTGGAAAGGGCGAAGCTGCTGGCCCTTGGAAGGCTCGCATCGACTGCCAAGCGATGTGGCTTCAGGCAATGCAGGTGTTAGCCATTGTCTGTTCCTTTTCCGTGCGACCTGTCAAAGTCAAAGCTTTAGCGGTAGGGAGCTGCTGGACGCGTCGATGCACATCCTCCGTCTGCACAAAACGCACCGCGCATCAAAGTGGTGCTTCCTGCTTCTACACACGCTTTTACGGAGAGAGAACTCGGGCTGTAGACGGGTGTATCGGGGGGGAGGAAGGAAGGCGGGATGGGTACAACTGGGGCGAATAGAGGGCTTAAAATGTTTCTTCTTTGCACGCGTTTGGCCCTCGCCTTTCCTCTTGGATGCCTCGGTTCCCCAACAGAGGGGTGGCAAGAGGCTCACCTGCTGCGTATATTAAGGGCCATGTGTTTTGCTGCGTAACTGCCGTCTTCCTGGGTGTTCCTTCAGGAGCTGCAGCAGGCGCTGATTCGCTGCAGCAGAAAGGAACCAAGCCCTAAAGACGTCAGCCTAGACTCTGCGGCAGACCCTTCTGCGCTGTGTCTTGGAAACGGCACCGAATCGCCTCAAAAGGACGGAGCCTTCGTTTCGGCTTCCCCGACGTCTGCTAGTGCTGCTGCAGCTGCAGCTGCTGCTGCTGCAGACTTCTGGGCCTCTGCAGCAGAGGATCCTTACACGTGGAGGCTCTCTCTCCAGCTCGTTGTCTTCCCTCTCCTCAGTCTCCGATTTGATTACCCCTACTCACCGCCAGCACCGGGAAAAGCCCCCCCCCCACCTCCTCCTCCTCCGCAGCAGCAGCAGCCTCTGCAGAGCGGTCCTCATCCAGGAGACACGGTGTATGCGCTCCCTGCCGGTCAGGAGGGGCAGCAGCACTCGCGGGAGCCACAGTGCAGCATGCCATGGATGGCGCTGCCCATGAGGAGACGCTTGACCCCTGAAGTGGCTATGGGTACCTTTGGCATAGACGAGGTACGTATTTCATGATGGGCTTTTGTTTTAGGGCTGCTTTGCGCCCTGCTGCTGTTGTTGAATTGCAGCAGTGCATGAGGGAACCGCAGCAAGGGAGCAGCGATTGCTTGCGCAAAAAGAGGCTGCCTGTGGCGACGTTTTCGGAGACTGCGGCGTGTGCGCGCTGGTGGCAGCTCGCACTTGCCTGGCCTGCTGCTGCGCAGTCAGTGGCTTGCAGTAGTGCAAGTTGCTTCCCATAATACTGCCGCAGTGTTCTCCTACATTTACGGGTGCAGCAGTGTTGCGTCTACCTGCCCTTTTGTATTCCTTGGTGCGCACGTGTCTGCCCGTCGAAAATCCTGTCTTCTCTCCACAGGTCTACCAAAGGAAAGCGGCTGCGGCGAGTTTGGCGTGTCGTCTCTTCCTTACAAAAATGGAGTTGTTGCTAAGGCCTTTCAAAGTTGGAGGGTTCTACGTGGACATCACCACCGATACGGCTATCCTGGCGGACTCTCCCGAGCAACGCGGAGTCTCAAGGGATCATCCAGGGGGTATTGAAGGTCTCTTGCCCCCTCTTACCCAGCTCGTGCAGCTTCTTGTTACCGAAGCACAGGTGCGGTGTTTCTGTGCATGTCTGCCAGTTTGGGAGTAGAACGTGGCGTCGTACTGATTGCGATGTGCTCCGGTAGGCGACTTTCACTTGGTCTCTGTTCTGCCCTTTATGCTTTGCATGCGGCGCTGCTGTGCTTGTTTTGCCCCCTGGGCCTTGCAGCACGCCCCTGTCGTCTACCGTGATGCATTCTTGGAGAGCATGAAAAACACCTTGCTGGTGGTGTTGACTTGCCCATCAGTCGCAGCAAGCTCTATTCCCTCGATTCTCAAGACGCACATCGCTCCTGAGTCTATTCTTGCCCTAATAGGACTTCCAAATCAGCACCAGCAGCAGAGTCCAGTCAAAGAGGAAGCACAAGCGCCGCAAGGTTTGGACGAGGAGGATCAAGTTGCAGCAAGAAGAGCAGCATGTCTGGGAGCTCTGTCATGTTTATCGGACAGTCAACGAGTAATCGTGTCGGCGGTATCTCCTTTCGTTGGTTCTGCCTTCCCCGGGGTAGTGCAGGAACTGCTCTTGATACTTCCCACCCCGCAGCCTCCACCTCCACCCCCACGGAATAAATCACCCTCTGGCGATGAGTCAACGGAAGACCATTGTGCAGAAGAAGTTACTACTAATCACGTAGATACTGTCTTTGAAGAAGCTTCAGCCAGTGACAGCAAAAACTGTATGCAAAATGCGGACAGGAGCCCCTCAAACCCGGGTGACCACACCGCAGTGCCCCTTACAACGGGCGTCGCGAATACCGCTGCGTAGCAGCTCTGTGCGCAATTGCTTTTGGGCAAGAATGCATGGAAAGCGAGATGAGTGACGGCTTGGGCGGGCACTCATATGTCCGTCCTTGATGCCGAGTATCACCACGCCGGTTTTTCCAGCCCACGGGACATTCGTTATGTACATGGGCTTTCAGTCTAGAGGGGAGATTGCACAGAAATAGCCTTGAAGTTTTTAAAAATTCCTAGACTAATGTATCAATTTTAATTTGCTCTTTCGCTCTGTTTGGGCAAATTCAAGTTTTCTTGCTGGCTCAGTTTTTGTCATGGGGCCGCTGAGAGATGTCAGTCATACAGAAATCGACACTACTGTTGCAGGTTTGCGCAGAGCCAGACTTTTCAGCACGTAATGGATTAAGCAAGGCTGGTAGTGCAAGCTGTGCATAGGGGTGGCATGAAACGAGCAACGCATCTCCAGTGGAAGGCGTGAGATTTAGGTGGGCCTGCAAAATAGGAGGCTTCTTTGCGATACGTAGGCACCTCTAGTGGCCTTTTTAGCTGGCTTAGTACCTCTAACTGTTCTCGCCAAAGGCCATCGCTGTCGACGTGAAAAGCACGGTCTAGGCACTGACGCCAGCAGTCGGCCGCGGTGACCTGCACGCCGGTCCAGCGGCGCGGCTCGTCGGCTGTTCAGGCAAATCTAAGCCCCAGCTTTTGGCTCAGTGCCGTTATTTCGCTTAACTGAAGAGATAAAGTCAGGAAAGAGGCTAGGCGTGACGGAGAACTTCAGCAGCATCCTCACCGAGAGTAGAGGTACTTGAGAGCGTCGACAGAACCTGATGCCACGGATCCCGATCCATCGAAGGAAAAATGCCTCCAAGTAGGCCTACGCAGGAGTAGCCCTTAGAGGGGTTTTGCGGAGTTTTTTAATCCTTTCGTTAAAGGCATATTCAGCCGAGTTTTAGTCCACTGGGCGACCGCTGAACTCTGGGAGACTATGCATCCATCCCAGAGAAGAAAGCAGCTCTAACGAGGGGCTAAAAGGGAACCATGTTCTCTCTATCATTTAAACCGCTTTATCGTGAAACTCTCGGAGCTTTGCGTAGATGCTCCTCGATCTGGTGGAGGGGCGTAGTTAAAGCTTGGCACAGTGCCCATCCTGTCCTTCTCTGTAAGTGTCCATATTTCATTTTTTTGAGACAGGTTTAGCGGGCGGAAAGGTACGGGGATCGATGCGCCGAATAGCAGAGGAGGATAGAGCGTTGCAGCACGAACAAAATGAGCGTTCAAGAAGTATTGTCCAGCAGATCTTGCAGGAGGAATGGGCAGTCACACAACGAGACTGCGTCGAGGCTCCTGCAGCCAAGTCTCGTCCTGTTAATAGGACTAAAGAGAGTGCGCCTTTTACCACCGATAAGATTCAATATGCAAATGTAGACTCCAATACTTTTTTTTTCGCGTTCGGCCATCAACACCAGATAACGACCTAAATGCCTCCAGACCATTGACAGCTGAGTACAATGAGAAGTGCAAAAATCGGCAGATAGGATTGTGTTCGCATTCAGAAGCAAATTTTTAGCCTTTTCCCAAAGTTAGACTCTCTCCCAGTCTTTCGAATGCAGGTCAAAAGAACTCAGAAGCCTTCAAAAGGTTTCATAGTAGTGGTGCCTCTCCTTGCAGGGCTCGCCGAGAGGCGCCAGCCCCTGAAAAACTTTGTTGTGACCTGCCTTCGACAGCCGAGAGGTAAATGAATTTGAAAATCATCTGCCCTTTACAAAGCACTTCATTGGCAGCTCTATCACTTCACTGTAGCAATAATAACGCGTCAATATGCCATGCTTTCTGTGCAGCCCCGAGGCAGCAACGGCCTGTCCGCGATATCCTCCGCTCGCGATGCGTAATCTCACAGTCTTTGAGCAGAAGAAAATACAAAGAGCATTGGAAGAACAGCAGAGGGTACTAATAGAAGGAACCCCGCAGCGTATTGCGGGAAGGTTACACTCAGGTCCATCATTTTGTTGCACCCCCTCAAAAGTGACGTTTAAGGCGTTTGAAAGCGGTAGAGTGTATTCAAGAAACGTGTTGGTCACAAATGTAAGCTTAGGTTTCAGCACTTTCCGCGTGCTACCTCTCCCAGAGGAGCTTGATGGCATCATCTCTGTAGCTTTGGAGGCCCCAGGAAAGATACCTGCAGGGGGTAGTACACAGATGACTATAACATTTACCCCTAAGAGGACCGAGGACCTGGAGGCTGAAATCCTCTTGCTCTCACCAACGGGGCCTCAAGCCTTGCCTGTTGTTTGCTGCCGTAAAAGAGCAGTGCTGACATTTCTCCCTCAGCAACAGTCTCCTCAGGCGCTGCTTAAGTCGTTACAACTCAAAGGAGCTCCAGCACAAGCTGGGCGCGGTGCCATCTCTGATTGCAATATCAAAAAGAAGTCAACCGTCACAAATGTCGCACCATGGGGGGATCCTGGGAGCCAAGACTTTAAGCAGTGTGCGGGATCTGAGGAGCGAAAGGCTACAGACAGCGTTATCTACCTTCACGCCGGAGACGTTCAACTAGGGGATATGGTTACTGTGCATCTCAAGCTAGGAAATACAGGAAGCCTTTCAGCTGCATATCAGCTCCTTCTAATATCTCCAAGAAATCAGCAGGGCTCCTCCCCTGCAGATAATCCCCAAGCTGGGCAACAAAATGAAGTTCCAAACAACACGACCGCTACTACGTACGAAGCAGGTAAAAACTGTCTAGCGAATAGCACAGCTACAAGGGAAGTCAGTAAAGCTGTTGCTAGTGAAATCGCACTGACATTGAATTTAAATAGAGCACACAACGCTCTACATGCGCAGAAGGACAGGATGAGTCTCAATATAGAAGGATGGCGGGAAGCACTTCAGGACGGGGCAGTGGTGCTCGCACAATGGCTTAACACCTCAGACCATCACAACAGCCTTCTCTGGAAAAGAATCATGTCCAGTGGATTAGACGGACTGCTTCAGAGAAGTGCTTGCCAAAGCAGTCAAAGAGAAACGTGCACAACGGAACCGTTCCAGCTCTGCCTTAAGCGTACACTTGTCAAGAATGCAGCAGGGGAGGTGGCACCGCTCCAGACACAAGATATTGCAATTATCCATGCTCCAGATCGTATAGGAAGATTTGTTGGCTTTTTCTCTCTGCAGTTTTTAGATCAAGAGGTACTAATTAACTCTCGCCTTGGACACTATTTAATTAAAACTTTACGCAGTACTTGCCTTCCGGATGCCACACCACTGGTTTATTAAGGTAAAACCAGCCTCTAAGCCTGTCCTCTTTGGCGTAATAATGAATTCGCAACAGCACCAAAATCCTGTTTCTACGTGTTCACTGCTCTGAGCAGCACCCAGATGTGGTCGTCGTGGTGGATGGGCAGTGCGTCTTGCCTCTCGTTTGCACCAACCCTCCTCTGCATGACTTGGGCATATGCGTGCCAGACCGGATGTATAGGCAGCAATTAAAGGTCACAAGCAACAGCGTAACACCTCGTACTCTTAAAGTGGAGTCTCCGGAGGCCGAGAAGGGTGTCCTGTGGGTAGATCCTGCATGCTCTGTTATACAACCTAAAGGCGTCACTTCTCTGGCTGTCCACCTTTGCTTTTCTTTCTCGTTTTTCCAAAAACATCCAGAATACGTCCAACCACTGCCTCCCGACATTGCCAAGCTTCAGCCTGCATGTACAGCCTTCCAGATACCTATTCGGATTAAAGTCAGCGAACAAACACTTTGTGCAGAAACGGCCATAACAGGTACCTGCTGTACGCATGTCCCCTCTGCGCGGGTTGTGTCAAGACCGGTTTACGGATAGTATCAAACATATCACTTTCTACGAGGGTTTATCAACGTAGCTGTGCAAAAGATGCTCCATCAATAATACTTTAGGGGGGCCAAAATCGTCTTTACGATGGTCAGCTCTCGTTGTCCTTGGCTTTGTAGTATATCTAAAGTATTAGGTCTGTGCACCTGCTGCTGACGCCACAGGCATTCTCACTGAGACCCAGCTGCGCCTATCCCGTACCAGGCTGCATTTTGGGTCAACAAACAATATAACGGGCAGCAAGCAAATGCTGCAGATTCACAACCCGTCTTTACTAATTGCTTCATACAGTTTCACCTCTTCTCACCAAGCCTTGAGAATCGTGGAGCTGCCACGCATCTCAGAAATCGATGAAAGGGTTGAAGAAGTGCCGGTACAAGGAAGCATCCAACAAACAAACACTCCATCAGTTAGTCTCAATAGTCCAGATCTATTGCGAAATACGGACAACGCGGCAACGTTTAACAAAGACACGTCCGCCAAAGAAGCAACGTCTAGTTCACACTCGCCGAAGGACCTTGGTACTGGTGCTTTAGCCGTTGACTTGCGCGAAGGCGATAGTAAGGCATGCGAGGATCTTTTGCAGTACCTCCCCCTGCTCGATATCGGGGCTGCAGGCGTGCTGCTGCCAGGGGAGACACGAACATTTGCTGCAGTCTTTAACCCAGGGGATCTGCGTTGCGATGCACACACAGTGCAACTAGCTGGAGGAAAATCGTTGGAGCATTCAGGAACCGTACGGATGAAGGTGCTTTTGGCCGATCAAGCTGTATATGAAGTAAAGATTCCATGGAATGTCATTCTCACCGAATCCCCTATTACTGTATTGCCTGCCCCTTCGCTCAAACTTCCGACCACACCACCCGGCTTAAGCTCATCCGCGACCCTAGAATTAAAAATTGTGGCAAGCCAATTTTCGTTTATGGAAGGGGAAATCGGGAGCAAACCAGGTCACTTCCTCTCCCCAACTGCGCCAGAAAAACACGCTGTGCAGTTTGCAGGCGTTTTGGTACATGTACAACAGCCACCCTCAACTCTGAGCGCTCTAAGCATTAGTCCCCTCAGGCTACTTCTTCACTCCAAGAAACGCTGCGCTTCGCTCGTCATTCACTTCTCCCCTACAGAACAATATATGCATTTAAAGCAGCTGCTGCAACTCACGCCACCAGCAGAAGAGTGCATCCGGGGGTCTAGTAAAAAGCTTCCGTTTTTGGAGGATTCAGAAGCCACGAAAATTCTTCGTGATAAACGAGGCGGGTGCTCGCGCACCGGGCATACTCAGAGCGTAGCAGCAAATGGATCTACAAAAGACTCAGAAGGCCTGAAGAAGAGTAGCAAAGTAGAGTGTGGCTCAGCAGCAGATTCAAAGACATTTCCCGACAAAAGCCCCATGCACAAAGATCCTAACCCGAAGTTAAGTAAATCGTCTCTGAAGTCTGTAGGAGGCACTGCATCCGATGAAGGCATAAACGAGCGACCGTTCGCGGATGAGTCTTCAAAGTTTACCAACAAGGAAGCACCTGCCACAATATCAACCGACCAAGAAAGATTTATGTCGTCTGATCCTCCCACTACAGCTTTTGCAACAACGGATACTAGCGTTACGTCGATTTTACGAAAAATGACACAAGCGGGAGGCGCTCGTTGGACTAGCCTCGAGGAGAACAACGAAAACGATTTCTTTGCCTTTGATAACCCACAAGCCTACCATCACGCTCATTGGCTTATTCCTCTAAGGATTTGCCGTCTGACATCCAGTCAGGTGGATGGTATTCTTTCCGGAGGGGAGTTAGACACATCACAATGCCCTGCAGGCACCACTACCCAGGCCTTTCTTGAGGTGAGTTTTCCAAAAGTAAGGGTTTCTGCTGCTGTAGCCAAATTCTCCCGGCCTTTAATAGATCTTGTAAATTACGACCTATGCAGGGGGAAGGGTCTCGTTCTTACACTTCCTTGTGCTCAGGTTAGCACCTGCACAAGTCCGCCTCTCGTGGCTGCCTCGCCAAAGCGCGTTGAGTTCGGTTCTGCGATGATCGGACAAAGGGTTTATCAGCACGTAATTCTAACGTGTGTTCCACAAGCACGCCGCCAATGCCACAGATTCCAAGCTCTTCCACTGCCACTTGGCAGCAGATTTGATCTCGTCAGCGCTGCCCGAGAGGTCACACCTGAGCGGCCCCTTCGCCTAACACTGGTATTTCAACCAAACGCTGCGCGAGTGGGTACCAGGAAAATCTGAAATTGCGGAATCCTCTTTTCTAGCGCGGACCACAGAAGCCGCTATCTGGGAGTGCAAGAAGGCGGGGTACTGCTTTTTCCCACTGCATCGTCCCCAGGGGCCTATTAAGGCCGCGATTGTTTCAAGTTTCGTTTTCACGATAATCTGTTGTGGGCATGATGCACTGCACTTGCAGGAGTTTAGTGCTGAGCTGGTGCTTCAGTCTGAGCGGACTCGAATAGCAATCCCTTTGAGTGGAATGGGCTTGCAGCATACGGTGGAGCTGATTCCATCACGAAATGCATACGATATGGGGGCATTGGTTTGCCCCCAAATCAAAGGTATTTTGTCGCGCGCCACTGATGCTTCACACAGTGGCGCTGAGCTTCCTTGGGTTTGCCTCTCTACAGCCAGTTTTCTGCTTTCTGGGATGTAGCCCCATATGTTAGACACCCAAACAGTGAGCTCTAGCCAACAAGGGTTTGATAATGGCACCCCAGGATGCTCCTTTGCGGAGCCAAGAGAAGCGTATGACCCTATGAGTGGCGTCTGCAGGCTCTGCCGGCGCTGCATCGACAACATACGTAGTGACATTGAAGAACACGGCCACTACTCCACTGGCCTTTAGTCTAAGACTTAAACAAAGCCTTTATCCACAGGTTAATTGTGCAAAAGGAGGGACAGGATCAAGCTATTTCTCATGCGAACCCAGTCAGGGCATTCTGCCTGGGCTAGCTTCAGTGGAAGTAATTTTTTTTTTCAAGCCTCTGCATGCAGGTGAAGCTAGTCTGAGCCTGTTAACTACTGTCCATTGTTCTTTAGCATGCCAATTCAGATAAAGTGCTCCCTAATTTCTAAAAGAGTGCTTGTATACATGGCTTTTGTGCGCTTCTTACTCTGCAGAGGGGTGGCTGAGAGGTGATTTCGAGCTTACGTTTGCAACGTCGGGTCAAGCTCCACGAGTGCTTACCTTCTTTGGACTTGCGACAAGCAGCTCTCTTTATGCCACCTTACCCTTCCTCGCCAACGGATCGACACGTCCTCCTTTGGAAAGTGGAGCCTGTTCTCCACAGGAAAAAGAGATGAGTGGCAGCATCTGTGGGTGCAACAATGTAGCTACTGGCGTGACTGCCCCCGGAGGCTTACAGAACACAGACTTTTGCGTATCGTGCTATATGGAATCTCTTCCACGGCTCGCTGCGGAACGCGGCTTTCTAAGCAATGATGAGCAAATAGCTCCCTCCAACCACCCAGTGGCTGAAGACGCGAATTCTATCTTTAGGGTGAAAGGGTCCATACAGTCGCAACAGCAACCTCAGCTATCGGACATCTGCTTACGGTCCCATGAACGACCTTTCGGACCCAAGACAATAGACATTCGATTTGGTGCTCTACAGCCCAGCAGGTTGACGCGAGCTTTGCCTGGTATGTCCCCTGCCGGGACGTCAACAGACAACATAGGTCCAAAAGGCGATCCACCCATGGCAGAATGTAGCCAAAGTCAGACCTCACACAGCCCCCCTTTCACTGTGAGAGAAGAAAAGCAAAAGGCAGATGCCAACTTCGTTCTACAAGACATCGATACCATGTTCGACGATAAATGCACAAAAGCGATAGTGGTTGGGGGGGCGTGGCCTCCAGGTCGACAGGGGCTAAGCCCGTTCGCAACGGTCAAGGGTGAGGCTACTGGAGGCTTTGAAATCACAATAGACTGCTCACCATACTCCCATATGTTTTCATTCGAGCCAACAAACGGGACTTTCTTCCCTGGAGGGAGGCAGGTGGTTCGCGCAGTCTTCTCTCAGACTGTCTCAACACCAGGTACGAAGTGCCGGCCTACGGCTCTGCTATTGACGAACGCTGTGTGCAACCAAGCCACTTCCTGCCCGCCACATATGACATCTACGGATTCGTGGATGAAGCGCTTCGGTTCACTGCGTTCGTTTGCCCGTTTGTTTTTTAGCGGAGGACCGCGTCCGCAAGCTGTTGAGCCATGTTCCGCCAGAGATACAAAAGCAGCAGTACATAACCGCCACAGCAAGATTGTGGCTTCGGGGGACCACTGTGTCAGCTCCCGTACAAGCTCAAGAAGTTGCAATAATTCGGCTGCGCGCGCCGTTGTGTAGTAAGCTGGGGTAACGGGCTGCCGCACAGGTCATACACCAAACAATCGAGTAGTAAAGATCATTCTCAGGAAAAGCATGGCCAGAAAAATAAGGTAAAACTTCCCACGTCAGTATTTGTAGCTCCCAAACGACATAACTTAGTACTTCCCGGGAGTTATTTCTCCTCACTAGACAATGGTCCTTGCAATACAGAGTACTGAAGTAGTATCCTCCTTCCCTGGTAAAACGCCTGAAAACTTCGGATAACCATGACAAATTTTCTTCTACTCCATGTGTACATCTATTTTTTTAAGCACATAATTCAACGGAACTGAGCATTCTGGTCGTGGATGCCGAATGAGCTTGTGCCCCCGGCGGCCCGCGTGGGGTATGCCATATTAGGAAAATTATTGATAAGCTACCAAAGCCGAAAAAAGTGCAAAGAGCGAAAGAACGGGTAATTTATCCTTTTGTGAAGCCCTTTTGCTACTTTTCGAGTGTGTTAGCGGGAAACGGCTTGGCACTGCTTCGTGCTCAAAATTACTGGGTTTCGCTGCGGGATAACCGTGCATTGTGAACTGATCGAATACCTCCTGAGCTTCCCAAGCACTCTGAGAAATTATTCTGTTGAGACACCAGGCTTTGACTTTGACTGTGTTTCTTAATGGAGGCTTTGACCAGCTCGTGGGCTCGTTCGTTTTGCAGAACTGGGGGTGACCTTGCACACCGCAGAGTATGAAAGAATCTCGTATTCAGTTGTTCACACGGTTAATGCTTTGAATTCAATAATTATTTGCTTCATGTATGAATAAGTCACTCCCTAGTACTACTGAGCGGTACCAGTGTGCTCTGTGAAGCCTCTCCCTCGAAATAGGCTCGCAGCCAGAGGTGTCGAAGCTTGGCCGTGGGGTGAGACAAAGTCCTGCTATGCTAATTCCTTCTGAAATATTACCTTTGCATTCAAACATATGTCTGCGTCTCTCTATTGTAGTGGGTCATTTTCTAGCGGGTGTGTCACGAATGTACTGGGCACAGGATCCCCGCAGGTCGGTTAACGAGCTATGGCAATTGCAAGCATCAAAGCCCGGTCAAACGGCGGACCAGCATACTTGAAAGTATCTTGGACAGATAATCATTGGTAATTCTTGAATTGGCGGGCTCTGTCTTGTGCACCAGCCATATGGGCATGACTTAGCTGCCGCTTTGCTAGTACCGGATACAACACAGGCGTGAATTGCCCGCAGTAGGGAGCCAAGAAGTCTAAAGCCAAATTGTCTTTCTTAGTATGTCAGATAGAGGTGACCCCCGTAGGTGGGAACCACGCGGGGGGCGCTTTCGTGAAGAGCGCGCTGGGGGAGTGCGTCGGGAGGAACGAAGGGATGAACGATGGCAAGGAGAGGTTGGAAGAGGACGCTGCCCATGGGAGCACCACCCAAATGGATTTGGTCGGGGAGAAGGCAGAGGATTTGGAAGAGGACGAGGAAGGGGATTTCGAGGAGGAGCTAGACAGCCCCCCCTGCCTGAATACCTTGATCGTGCTCTCGAATCGACGGCTCAGAGGAAGGGTCAAGTGCTCTGCAATGCTTGGAGCATGAAGCTTGAAGACGGTCTAAGTGCATGGGGATACCCTATAAGCATAAGAGAGAGTGGAACTGAGAGACCAGTGAGTTTTGGCGTAGCAGTAAGCCTGCCTGCGCGAGGAATGGTTTCTCACCACACTACCAGGCCCAAAATAGCAAACCACGCAGTGTCAATGCTGTACGACCACAGGTCGAAGAACGAAAAGAACGTAGAAGGGTTCTGGCGGAACTTCTAAAGGCATTGACTGGAGTCCATGAGCCTCCAGGGAGCGCGAGACCCCGACGGGTTGTGTCAAGGGGAGCCCAGCATTCCGAGTTACTGCGATGGTTGATTGTGTACTCTAGCCGCATAAGGGCTCTTATAAAGGAAGAGCCAACACGTGAAGTGGCGCTCCGTGACGGAGAGGCTCCTTCAAGGGTGTACAAAGTTACCTTTGGGGAAGAACGACCGGTAAGCTAAACAAGTTGAACTCTTGCAATTGACTGACACCACATTGTTTGCTCCCCTAACTATTTTCAGAGTAGAGGATCTGGCTTTTATCGTCGTTTGATGTACAAGCTAGAGTCGTGCAGTTCCTCCATTTCATGGTGTCAAACGCATCCTCTTTGTCTCCCCCGGTACGATCACAAGTAATTGTGTGCTTGTCTACCCTTGTGTTCTTGACCATCCTACTACTTCTATGTACATCTAGTTATATTGTGCTTTCAGCTCACTGGAGGTGATTGGCGCTTTTATTTCATGGCGGCCATCATGAGTACGCTGGAAGCGGCAAGTTACCAAAGGGCTTTCGGGCAATCCCAGTACCTTAAGCTAGACCCTCGTTCTCTAAGGACCGAATCACAGCTCCTCGGCATTGATGCAACACTTGTTCAAAGTGAAAAAAGTCAGTTTTCCGCACTGGATACCTTTACTTTAACGTTACGTTAAGATGCCGAGAGTCGAAGGCGCCAGTGCAACTATGCTCCAGTCGATTTCTGTCGAATTTTCTAATTATGCAGCTTGGGTTGCCAGCTGTCTCGACATGGCTGCGTGTATATATACACATATACAAAAGCACATAGATACCTAGTTTCTTGCGTGGGCATGCGTGAATATGTGTCAATGTGTGCGTTTGGATTTGTGCACTATTCTTTATTCGTTTTCATGTTACAGGTTGGCTCCTAAAAATGAGCCGGCACGACCGCAAGCTCGAACTAGGCTGCCTCGAGGATCATCTACGAGATATGGATCACCAGAAAGCCCAGATTACTTACAGGAATCGGCTTTGCGTTGCCGTGCACAAGGGGAATATTTATAGAATTATTAACGTAACCGATACAACGGCCGACCGTGCAACATTTGAAAAAGGCGGCCAGACAATCAATGTTGCCCAGTATTTTAAGGACGCCTACAACGAGCATGTGGAGGGGAAGCTGGTGGTGCAAGCAAAGGAGGTTCGTGGAGGCTCCAGAGTGTGCTTTTTACCTGTTAACCTCTTGAGGGTTATTGCACAGGCCCCGCCAGTAAGCCCTCAGCACGTTCCTCCGCTGCAGGTTATTTTTGCTGCTGAAGCTCTGTAAACGTGCTTTTAGACAGCATGCAAAGTGTTTCACTACTGTACCAGAGAGCTCCGTTAAAGTGAAGAACAGCGTCGGGCTTTGTGAACTTGCAGTCCTGCCAGCTGCTGTCGTGTACTCCCCTGATAGCCAACGGCAGGATCTCGAGCTGTTCTCCGGCCCAAAAGTGCGCAAGAAACTCTCGTCGACTGTGCAGAGCTGGTTGCTGACATCCTCCGCACGCCTGCAGTCCGGAATCAGATGTCGGAGCTCAAACTGCAGATTGGCGACAAGGGCCTGCCACTCGATGTCCAGCAAAATGTACGCGCCACCATGTCTCCCGATGCGTGCACCTGCAGCTTTGAATAGGGGTAGGCAGTCGCGTCTGGAGATGGGTGGTACACGTTGCTTCTCCATTAATGCATTGACTGATGATATTGGACATGCAGGTTACGAATTTAAGAAAGCTTATGGGAGATGTTCGGAGCTTTGGGGAAGCGCGAATCTCGTGGGGTGCAACGGAACGCGAACGCCAGCAAGATACATCAGCGGATCTGTCTCCGGATTTCCGTGCGCGGCTCTGCCAAAACCTCGTGAGGATCCATGTAAAAACACCATAATCCATAGGCTCCTATAGAGTCTACGGGGAAAGCCTGTATGTTATCCATTCCTCGGAGTGACTCGGACGTCCCTTCGGCCTGCATCCTGCCGCAGGAGACCAAGTCTGTATTGCTTTCTTGCTACGGCGCATTTCGTGTGCTGCACTTTAGGTCCTGCGTCATAAGGTGCCCCTAGATAAGCAATGGATGCTCCTTGTTTGCACTGGACGGAGAGAGCATGGAGGCTCTAGGGCCGCAGAGGCAATCAAAAATACGATCGAGCTAACGCGGCAAAGGTGATTCTAATGGACCAGCTGCACTTCTCCGGATACAGGGCGTCTAAACAGACAGCCGTTCACAAGCGACCGTTACAAAGGTGTTAGTACTGCAAAGGTGGCACACTGGAGTGTGGCTGCACACCGATTTGGCCTTGCACGAAACGCATGCTAATTGTGTTTCTAAGCTATTCCGGCCGCATTTACAAGCTTGCTCCTCCGTTAAGTGCGTTCAGATAACAGGCGCACTGTACCAATTTCTCGTTTCGCGCATTCAGAATCCGCTATAAGAACCAGCTCGTGGTTGAGATGGAGGCCCCTGTTTGCTGCGAGCACTTCGTCAAGACTGAGGCTGAATGGAAGAGAGGGAAAGTGGAAGTAACCAAAAGGAGTCTACGAGACCTCTTCAGCCTGCACAGGCAAGGCCTTAGGGGAGCGATTGTTCTGCTTGCTTACGATTCAGATGAGGTCAACAACAGAGTACGCATAGCCGCCAAACAGGTACGCAATTCGGATTCACAATAGATTTTATTGGAGATCCCAGTCCACACAGATGCAAAAGAGTGCACGGACCTACTTACTATGAGCAGTGCAGCGTGCTGAATCCAAGGAGTTTAAACATTGATGTGTGCGACAACCAAATAAGCATTTGTGCCCGACTAATCAATTATGGGTACATTAGACGGAGGGTAGAGGGAAAAGCTGAGTTCCGTGCCTAACCCTTCGAGCTCTCACAGCAAACGATATCGGCTTGTAGGTGAGATTGCATTTGCGCGCAGGTTTCAGTTCAAATGGACTTTCCAGTACAATGCTGCAAGCTGCAAACCCTCCAGAATTTCAAGAACAAGCCGGAGGATAAG
Organism: Cyclospora cayetanensis; assembly: GCF_002999335.1. Lineage (NCBI taxonomy): Eukaryota > Apicomplexa > Conoidasida > Eucoccidiorida > Eimeriidae > Cyclospora > Cyclospora cayetanensis. The sequence continues at coordinate 152,124 of NW_020312092.1, read as the reverse complement.
TCGATGAACATGTGGTGGAATGTCTACCTACAGTTTCAAACAAAAATCACTGACGAGGAATCCCGTGCTGGTGTTCCTTGGGCGGCTGACCAGCCGCTCGCGCCCTTAAGAGAAGCACCTGTTAAGGTCAGTGCTGTTAGCGCATGGGGAGACGCGAGTCTATCAGTGAGTCTCAAAGCTGCAATGCAACATCGTTCGGCTTGAAGCTAGTCATGGATGCTGTGGTGTCACAATGCGGTATACAGATGTCTTCAACTCAGCCATCCCAGGCGCCGCCCACGAAGGTTTCCGAGATCGCGCGGGCCATTGGCATTGCAGTCAACTCTTTCGGGTATTCTTTTTATCAGGGAGTGCTATATGCTATGTTGAGGTGGCTATGGCATGCGCAAGTGCCATTCGTTTGCGTGGGCTACTAAGATGTCAGCCAGCCTTTCAATGTGCTCGAGATCCGGGCTCGTGCACAATTTGAGATTGCGCCTGAGCTGCTCAGCCTCCCACTGTCCATCGCCACATACAATGTCATGTTTTGAGCAGGCCTGCAAGCTCTCGCTGCGCAGTAGTAGGAATCGTCGGCGGGAGGAACGTCGAGCACACGCGGTTCATTAGCCATATTGGAGCATCAGATCCTCCGAACTACCGCGCTGGCGTCGTAAGAGACATGGCTAGGCACTTCCAACTCTTCTGGGAAAAGTTCACTAGGCACTTAGATGTGGCCGCAGGACATTCTAGGCCGGCGCCAGCTCACCTGCTCATATACAGGTCTGCGCCGAGTGGAAATTCGCAGATAAAAGAGGTTCTGGCTCACGAGGTCGCAGCGATTAGGGACGTAATCGAAGCTGATTTGGGTAAAATTGAGTTTTCGTCAGAAAAGCGCGAACTGACTATTGAGCATCCCGTTGCAGCTGCCTTCCCAGAGGGCGTTTTTCAGTGTGCTCTGCGAATGTGTCGGGAAACCGACTTGGAGGCATTTTCTGGCAAAGCGGAAGACATTGGGGCACATATAAATTACAAGGGGGCTATTTTGTCCTGCGATGGACCTACCCTTACCTCACAAGGCCGGAACATCCTCAGGGTCAGGATGGAAGAGGGATTTGTGCCCCTCTACAGGCCGCTTGGACTTCTCATCTGCACTTTTTTCTGGCCTGAATCAGAACCTCACCAGGCAAGTACTCAGGGGACGCTTTCCCATTTTACTTTATCGTTTGATCCCGCGTAGCCGCTGCGTGATAGTTGGCCGCCTTGCTGACTGGCTCTGCTCCTTAAATGAAAAGAAGAATAGCGGAAATACTGGAATAAGAATGCCAACGCGCGGGGCCAATTTCGAGTCATTCCATGTTCTCGGGCAGTGCTTGCTCCGAACAATACTTCTGTGATCAGGTCATTCAAGCAGAAGACAAACTTGGCGTTGTACTCCCAGACACTCATCGTCTCCTGAGTTATGCAAGGTCGAATTATCGATGGCTCCAGCCAATCAAGTTGACGTTCACCGCTACTGCCGACGAACCGACGCCGCACGGTCAGCATTCCTATTTCAGCCCCACTAAGACATCCAATATTGCTTCGTCTAGACGAGTACTTTGCAGATTTGTTGTACAAGACCTTGCTTAATGTGTTGTCATAGATGCTGCTCAGTTTCTATCGGATTTTTGCTTGTGCAGAAGCCAACGGAGTGATTATTGCTCTGGATGGTTACGTTTCCCCAGAAGTCAAATTTCATAAAAACGAGCCTAGGCTAGGCAGTACTGTGTATTTGAGGAAGGCAATTATCTCGCATATAATCCAGGTGCAGCGACAAATAATGATAGTCCCAGCTTTATAAGGTATCCTGCTATGCAACAATGTACTCTTGAACCAGGGCCCCGTCTTCGCGCTTATGACAACTGGTATAACGCATTTAAAGAAGTGGCCATGAGTCTTTTCCCGCTGCTGTGTTCGCCTCAGCGTGTGCACCTCAATGTGCTGGTAAACCCACACCGGCCTGCCAGCCCAATGAGGTTCTTTATGAGGGGCAGGGACGGTGTTCAGGGGCTCCCAGTTGGATCCTACATTGACAGGTTGGTCCATGCGCTCTCAGTTGTATTTATCGAACTCCGCATGCGGGTAACTAACGGTATTTGAGCCAGCCAGCAAATCAAGAACCTCCCGCATTGTGTATACTGTGTTGCTGCGATGGAACAGTGGTCCTATTATTCCAATATCCCCAGACACGGCAACGCTTGAAAAGAAATTCCTTATTGGAACGGCTGATCCAACAAGAGGATCTCCTTCAGCATCTGAATTCCACATTATAGCAAGTACGGGGAACCGTTCGCACAGTATCGACTTGCTGCTGCCGAATACGACTGCCAAGAGAGCCATAAACTGTCAGCGTTAGGAGTAGCTGTGAGAGTGCATGCAATTGTTACGGAGCTAGGTCCATGGCAGTACCCACGTACACGTTTTCTAGGTTGTAGGAGTTTGCAGTTGGTTTGCTTTGCAAAGGCTAGCAACTTACACTAGCCAAACTGAAGCCTTTGCTTAGCGTTTGCAGACGAAAGTGACTGGTCGAGGCACTTCCTTGCAGTAGTTTCCTACAAGCTGTGCCATATGTATTACAATTGGGCTGGTAAGCAAATACTATCTCCATCTGGAGCTCACTTGCATCACAGCGTGACCCTTGTATCTAAGGTCACCCCTCCAGCCTTTACAACGCCTTAACTGATATTGCACTTACCACGCGGTTTGATATTCGCATCGGTTCCTTCGCCGGCTGTCACCCTTTGCGTTGTCATTGTTGGGCATAGGGACTGTAAAGCATCCACACATACTGCAGATGGCATTAGCTATTGTGCGTCAGCATCAAATCTACATCGCCTCGGAAAGCGGATATGGCCTCGATTCCGAATTCAATCTCGACGAGCCTGCAGAAGAGCAGCCCCTGGAACAACAGGAATCCCCAGAGGAAGGCGAAGAAGCGGAAACACGCGAACGCCTTCAAAAGCGGCGACAGGAGGGGGGTTACGCTACACATGTCGGGGGCCGTGAAGGGCTTGAAAGGACGGATGATGCTGCAGAAAGGGAGGCTGGTAAACAGAATCTGAGAGAGCTCAAAGCCAATCTGGAACGCCCAGACAGTGTCCTGATGACTACTGCGTTCATGCTCTGATGGCAGTGGCTATGCTAATTTTGCTATTCCGCCAGGGTGGCGACAGAAAGCCTGGCCCATCGCCTCCTGCAGCAAAACTGCAATAGCTACATGCATGCACCTGTATCTGTGCCCGTTTCTATGTGAATAAATAAAGAGGCGAAACAACAGCCTCTCTCAAATTAGTATCAGGTCCTTTGTCTCGCCGGTTTCTTTGTTTCATTGGTTTTGCCTTGAGGGTGGAATCGGCTACAGAGGAATGTGTGTGAATTTACACGTCAGCTATTTTAATAATAAGCCGATGTATCAGTTAAACAGAAGCTGTACTAGCCAGCAATATTTGAAGCTCTATGTTTGTTAAACTGGAGTTTCAGTTTGTCCTTGAAGCGCTTTCGCTAGTCTGTCCGACTCGACGGTGTGACCTTTACTTCGATCGTTTGAACGTTAACTCGTAATGGCAATGGTGTGTAAGGAGAGCACAGTACATATATATATACCACTCTGGTCCTCGCAGATATCGTAGAGAAGGAGTTCGAAGCTGATGGTCGGCTGGAAGCTATTGGCTGAGCTGTTGTACAGAAGCGTAGATGCTTTGCGCATGACGTCGGCTTTGCAGAGTTAAAGATAGCACACTAGGTGCTTCTCCGCGCAAGAAAATAGCCTGTACCTATATTAAGTTGAAAGCCAAGCTTCCTGCAATTATGCTTGTCTCATAAGTTAACCTGCTATAGTGCGTGAGGAAGAGAGCGGAGTCTGCACACGCCTTCCGGTGTGCCTCTATTTGTCATGTACCATAGAAGAGCTTCTAGTACTCCAGCTCAGCCAGAGCAGATAAGTCTAACGCATCGCTTACAGCAGTATATGATATACGCTCTAAAAGAAAAGCAAAAACGGCACATAGTGGCGCAATTTGTATACGCCGTCCGTTTCTGTGGGGTTGGCGTATACCGCTACGAACAGACAGACATCTGCGGCTAGTCAACGGAGGGCGCCAAGGAAGCTTACGAACGGAAAAGTACGCTGATTATGGAACTAGTAGTACAGCTATCTGAAAGGTCACTACCAGGATTGTGCTCTGCGGGGCCGCCTTGCGTTGCAGGTTCGACTGCGACTCGACAAATGGCTGGTACTTTCATGCTCAAAGGACGCACTTCCGTGTGAAACATGAATTGAACATAGTTGGATTGATTAATGCAAATTTGTGGATATGACCATTGGCTTTGCCACATATGGCGTAGGACGTTTCGGCCGTACCCCTGGTGGCTGCTTTGTGCATGCTCCGCGCAAATGCCATAGGCAGGCTTATCGAATGCACCCATGGGATTCCCAGTGTATGTTACTTCAGCAATTAATGCCTGGAGCTTCATGAGAAATATAAGGAGATCTTCCATTCTGAGCAGAGGATGCGATTCGCTTGCATAGAGGTGCCAAGACATTTATGAGCAGTACTGCCGAAAGCATCCTAGAAGGGTTTCTGTACAAAATTTTCATGCTGAAGGCACCTCATCGAGGCGCCAGCAATGCGTTCTTGGTGTAGGCTGCGCTCTGGCATTCCATCCCTTGGGCATAGAGTGCCTGCGGCGTAGTACGTGTATGCTTCTCGCCAGTCCAAGTAGCTATCTCCACCCATGCTCCATTAAAGTGCCCGTGGTAGTGAGCTTATGTGTAGAATCACAGAACCCCGTGTTGCGGAAGCGTGCAAGTCGCCTCCTTCTAAGCATTCGAGATTCTGGTTCATGGTCTAGTTCGAGCCACGTTGCCTCTCCGACGGACCGAAGGCGCAGGGCGACTGGTGCTCTGAAAGCTACGGTACTTCGACATAGCCATATCCACTCGCATTTGGCCCCTGCAGTGACTGCTCTCCATCGAGATGGGCAACCGGCGAAACCTGCGCCGAGCTTCATCACAAGAGGAAGACGAAGGCGACGTCTTTGATGACAAGTCGGAAAGTGGGTTGTTGGTAATAAGGCAGCGGTACATGCGCGCATTCGAATGGCGCGTGTGTGCACGTAGAAACAGCGCTTGCGTTGGACTGCGTACAGCCCGCAGCACGGCAACTGGTCTTCCATTTCTTTCGGCATTCTCACGTGCTCACTGTACTTATTGCTCCAGGATGTCATCATATCCTTCAAGCTGTTCAGCAGAGCAACTCTTAAGCTATTGCTATGCCATCGCAGACAGTCCATCGCACGCCTACATTGTCACGCGACGCTCGCCTATTCGCTAGTGGTGTATGTCTGCTTCAGTAAGCTCTGGAAGCGACGAAGAGGAGTCGTCTCGTGGTGTCGACGCTCTTGGCGGCAGCTCAGACACCGCAGTTGACGTCGGAGTCTCTTCTTCGACTCGCTGTGTTGCTGAGCCTGCTGTGACGGGTGGGCACTTCGCGGTCAGCACAAACCGTACAAAGGCTTTTGCCGAGGCACCAGCTGATGCAGAAACTCGAAGCAGTAGAAAAGCGGTTCCAGAGACGGACGTTGGCGGACCGCGCCGAGGAATCCCCCGTGGTGATGGTGGCAAGCCTAGAATAAAGACGACATGGCAGGTTGGTCGGTGTTGCTGTTTCCCACTGACATGTCTGCTAGCCCTGGCGTTGGGTGGGAAGCAGCAGCAGCAACATTGAATGCTTTTGCACGCAGCTTATGCAAGAAGACCCTTCATTTGTTCCTAGAGAAACTCGCTACTTCTTACACGACGACCGGCGCGACTGCGACGGCGAAGAGTCTGAGGCATCAAAGCAAACCTCCGATAGCGATCCCGAAACGTCGTTGCCTAAAAGCACGCAGACTCGGTGAGTTCCTCTGCGGCTTGAATGGCGGTTTTAGAGGGCGTTTTAACGTCTTTTTGCAACGCATGGCGATGCGAGATGCCGCACTCCAGCTGCTCGTATCTTGTGCTCAAGTCATGCGCGGTGGCGACCCTTTCTGCGTCTCGTTTTGCAGTGTGGGCCAAAGTAAGAAGCTTTGGACGCCGGATGAAGACAAGGGTGTGTGGAAGCATGATATGTGGGAGCAGCTGCAGAAGGACGATGCTGAGGCCCTTACCACTGCCAGTAGCTGGACCAGAGGACGATCCAGTACGTCTTGTAGTGACAGCCAGTTGCCACGTGCCCTAATGACGTGCACCTAAGCCATCTGACTGCGAAACGGTTCCCTTTGCTCGCATGCGTTTGCAGCACTCCCCGTAGTTTGATGTTGCATCGTATGAGACGCAGGCAGACGGGGTGGATTCTACAGTTTTGGGAGGGGACGCCGGGGAGATAATTGGGGGCCACGCGCTCCCCGTGGCGGCAGGTAATACTGTTGGATGCTTTGTAGCTCCTAAATGCCCCTGCCTCGAGGGCTTCTATCTGTGAGCACTGCAGCTTGATGACGTAGGCTGAGAAACTAAGTGCCTCTATTTCTTCAGTGCTCGAAGTCATATGCCGCCAGATTAGCGTAAAAAGCTGCGTCCCCTGATACTCTTTGCTGCCTTTTGTAGGTCTGGAGGCTCTGATGGCTACAGCCATGAGTCATGTAAGGGACGGCCTTTTTCGTCGTAGAAAATTTCACCACCCACACCTTCGAGAAGTAGCAGTCAGGGCCTGTCTCGGGCATTGGGCGAGAGCTTCTTCAGTTGAACGATGAGTGTCGTGAGTGCATTTGTGGCATTTGCATTCAGGGCGTGGAGGATGGCGGCCGAGAGGCAGGAGCAGAGGGCAGGGCTGGAGTGTCGATGGGCGGAAGCAGTACGTCCCTAGACAGACTGCGGCGGCGGAGTGAGGTTACTTCGTCAACGGCGGCTCTTCAAGCCTATAAAACTGTCTGCACTATCACAAACCAGACCCGCGGAGTAACACTTTATCTTCGCCCACCAAAGCCACATGTGTGCATTTATATAGGCGCAGAGAAGGAATCGAAAATGCCTTTTTATGTTTGCTGTGGTGCCCTCACGGTGGAGAGATGATCTTGTGATAGGGTGTCACACGCGCCAGACGCTTGCGGTGGGGAACAATTGTGTTGCATTCAATATTTTCGCCGTAGTTGCAGTCCTGGCTGAAAGCGCTGCTGCGCATACGGATTGTGTAGTACCTCCAGGCTGGGGTTTTAGGTCACTGGTATCCTTCGGCTATGATGCATCAAGTGAAGCCTGCACATTATCTGTTGCCCCTCTCAATCAACCCTTCAGCTTGTTAACTCGCCTACGTGCGTTGTAGTAAGATCCACATGCCGCCTAGAGACCTACGAATTGTGGCTACGCAGCAAGGCTCCATAATGCAATAGGGCATCGTTTGGGGCTTCCAGGCCCTTGGTCTTCATTCAACGCATTGGGTGCTCATCCTTTGGCTTGCGTCAGGATGGGCGTATGTAGAAATCTAAGTGCCCTTTGGGCACTAGAAGTGAATGACTCGCACGTGAAAAGGCGGTAAATTTGTTTAGTGTTTTTCTCTAATAGTTCCATTTGCTCTGCACAACTGGCGGTATAGGGGTGTCGAACAGGCGTTTGCGGGTGCGAAGAACTCTATGCTGTTGTCTGTAGCTTTAGTGCTTCCTATTAAGCAATGGGCCCCGTGGGTCCGTTTTAAAAAGCACAAATGTGTAAAATTACCCACAGAAAATCCCGTGTATTTTGGCGGCCCCTTCGGATGAGCAGCCACTATACTGTGCTTTTTGTAAAGTTGAAGACGACGGGTGTGCTACGCTAGGTGCAGTCGTGCTGTGTGATTATCATCTTGGTGCCTTGATTGTCACCATTCTTCCTATGGTGCATCTGTGCTCTAGCTCCCTAATTGAGAGTAGGATATGTTAGTAGAGTGAAGAACTTTCCATTGGACATAGCCATTCCTCGTTTAGCCTCTGGGCTAAAATCAGAAGACCACAATAAAAGTGGCGGGGGATCTTCCTATGACAACAGACTGGCCAAAGTCAGACTCTTGGCCAACGCGGGTTCACATCCAACGAGTGCTCCTGTCGCCTCTGTCCGCGGTGGGAAAGCTTCAGTGCTGTGTGGAGAGCAACGAGTGTTGCGCGGGCTCAGTGAGTGCCAAAGTGGGTCATTTAGCTGTCTTCGCCTTCCATATGATCTTTCCTATTACGAATCCATCCAGCCACAATCGGGAGGTCTAAGGGGCAAGCTTCAAGCGTCTCTGGCACACCACGCCTGCCAATTGCGTGGGCAGCAATTCGTTGTTGCTTGTCCTTCACACGGGACAGCAACGCTTGCACATCTGGTACCCGTTGCTTCCACAGCCTTTTTAAAAGATTTGGAAGACAAGTGGGAGATATGCACAGCGAAATGTCAGTGGCGTCCTTGCCCTGAAACATGTAGAGCAAGACAGTTTGCAGGAACTTGACAACAGACTAAACGTTCACTGTTCAAAATGAGCATGTATGTGTGCGAGCCCTACTACGTATGAATTCTGGTGCGCTTATTTCTCAGGTGTCTACCACAAATATCAACTGGTGGCGTACCTCTTCTGGTGTAAGACAGCATGAAAACAAGTGGCGCATTTCTTCGCTACTAACGATATCGAACAAAACTGAACAGACAGTAGCAATTACACTGTTGCTTTCTTTTTGTGCGTTTTTCCCCCAACTTTGTACTAGGTCGCTTAGAATGTGGCTGTTACGCGCCTTCCAAGAGCTTTGCACATTGCGTGCATTCCACTTTTTGTTGGACTTGAGCAATGCCCCACAAGGAAAGGCTTACGGATCGCTCTTAAACTATGCAGCACTCACTGTCATCCGCCATGATAAAGAAATCGCCCTCTTGCACAGACACTTCTTGCTCCACAAGGCCTCGAGAGCTCCATCCATTACCATTTTCCGCCCACTCAATGACTCTGAGCAAGGCCTGCCTGAGGATGCACTTGCAATTGTACACAGAAGCTAGAGAACAACAGTGAAACCTACACTATGACAGAAGGTCTTGGAATGTGAAAACGGCTTTTCTCCAGCCCCTCAAGGCGCTAAAAATTGCCTCAGCATGCAGCTCTCTGCGTCAACACGTCGTGAGAATGTAGCAAAGCTATTGCGCTATAGCTTGCCTTCGCGCTGCAGGGTCCACACTTCCCTTGGAAGTGTCCACTCCACTGGTGTCCTGGCATTCGGCTTGGCGAGCAATATCATCGATCAGCTCCTTTTTTGAGGGCCACTTGAACAACTGCGTCTCTGCAGCGACAGCAGCATTCCTCACTGGTGCCTCAGCCACTCGAGACAAAATTCCAGAAGCAGAAGACCGTCTTAGGACGAGAAGCCTCACGAATCCACAAGTAGCGAAGCGCAATCTTTCTCCTGAAATCGCACCACAATTGTTTCTAACAATTAAATGATCCCACCAATAACGTGTTCTGTGAGATCACATTGGATTAGCAGCTGAGCTTACAGCAACAGATCAGAGGATAAAATGTACCTCTCACGTTGAAAAACTATAGATGCTGTTTGGATTCATACATTCGGAGTGGCACATTCGAGTTATTGGTTGCTGGGTGTAAGACGGGGTGGAGAGTACGCTCAATGCTGGCGATGCTGGTGACCAAATATCATAGCTGTGCTAACCTGCATCGTCGAGTGCTAGCAGGCCCATACTGCACGTGCCAAGTTCTGACGTTCTACGTAAGGCACTCTCAATAATCATGGTAATGCTGCTTGCTTTTCTGGGGTTTGCTTGTTGACCAGATGGAGAAGATTCGTCACACTTCATTCGTTGCTGACTTGCCAGAATATCCTCTTCACACAGCTTAAGGATGTCTACTGCAAATGCTCTGGGATTTTTGCTGCCGTTCCATGGTCGTGAAGTAACGATTCCACACGCCGAGTCGTTTCTGTACACGACATGTCAGAGTCCACAGATATGACGGGATGAAAGCAAGCTATGGAGCAAGGGCGGGAACAAAACCTAAGCTGCATATAGCCAGCTACAGCAAAACTATTTTCTAGGAACAGGTTCTAGTGAAGTGCTACGTAGCTTGATTCATTAAAGGTAGCAACAACGCAGCATAATATCAGTTGAACACTGTCCCCACCACGAGCGTTTATCCACAGGGGTAAGCGTGCACTTACACTAGAAAGGCATTGGCGTGGACTTTGCACGCAGGATCCAGAAGGGTCTCATCAGCAATCGCGGCGTAAAGGGAAAGCCTCGTGGTAGCCTTTCGTCTGTCGCAGATCCGAAGGCGCTGCAATTCAGAAGGAAGTATCACAGTATTGCTGCTAGCGAAACCTTAGCGCTTTCCTCTATTCGATTCTATGTAGGAATGTCCAGTGGAAGCTAAATGAATAGCTTGAATACAGGCCCAAGGACAGCTGGCGTAGCCCGTGTATGAATGGTACTTTAGGATACCTGCAGGGTTTCTAAGGGAGTCAGGAACAAATCGAGATACTGTGGGTATCGCATCTGTTGTTTAATACGGTGGAGTCTCAGAACCGCCTCTCGCGAGAGCAGCGGCTTTTTAGTCGCTTCTATCAGCAGCAATAGTAATGCTGCCTCCTCCTCAGGTAGCTTGTCCTTCACTAGCTGCTCGCAGGCTTCCAAAGTGTCTGCCAGGAAACAAAGCGCCGGTACTCGGCCCACACATTCTGTTCCAAAGTGTTGGAGCAGTCTTAAGCTTGTTTCCAGTTGCGCGTGGTCTGCACTGTGTACCGATGAATGCTTTAAGAGCCGTTGAACTATTTCCATCATGCAGTCGAGAAGCTTTGTGGCTCGTGTCGAGGAGATCTTGTCGCCCGGCAGGAACTGTACTAGTCTATCGTCTTCTGGGGTGCCCCAAGGATCATCTTGGCAAAGGCCTGCAAGCGTCGGTGGCTCTGAAACCATTGAAACGCCGGCTACCGGAGAAGGAGATCTTTCTGTGTATTCTCTGGCGGACGCCACGGTGGCAAAACGAACGCGCCGATTGCGCGCTGCAAGACCTCCGGACACATCAGAGAGTACAGTATTTCTGGCATGTCTAGCGGTTTCTGCTGGTGCTTGAATATTTGATTGGGGTTGCGATGATGCGGAGACAAAGTCGGACTTTCTCCGAAGGATACTAGTTTCAGGGCAAGAAATACGCCGGATGCTTCTGGCTTTATAGGGCTGAGAACCGGAGAAGGCCACTTTGGCGGGCTCGCCAGGCCATCGGGTGCGCTGGTAAACGCGAGATGCTGCCGAGAGCTTCGCAACGGAAGTGTTAAGAGTCATACGGTAACTTGGGAGCTCAGGAAGGTATTCATGACGGATGCAGCCTGTTTCAGCGTCAAACCAGCGTGGGACAGATACCGGCAGCTCCTGGCTTACTGATTCTCCCTCTTTGTGAAGCATTGCTTGCACCTCCTGTGGCAGTGAATCCACTTGCAGTGGTGTTTCGTTAAGCAAAAGAGACAGCTTGCGGCTCCCCAATGCACCGCCTTCTCGATTATAAGAAGGATTCTTGTCTGTATGTAACTCCACAAGACTTTCAGAAGAGTGTACACATTTCCTATGAGGGTGTGCTGGCTCCAAATATGCCGGCTGCGCCTGTGATTCATCAACGTCGCCAGAAGCAGGGCCTTGTTGGGATGGGATCCTAGTTGGCGTCAAGCTGCAGTATAGCGGCGTACAAGTCCCCGGTGTAGTGCTAATTTGGTACTGGCCCCATGCTGGCGACATATCGGGAATGGCCACAGCCTTTGAAGGAAGCCCACCGGAAGCTGAGCTGGAGGACAGAACACCTGGTAAGACACCGACATACTGATGCTTAATTGTGGAAGGCATATCGCCTCTGTTGCTTTTTAAGCTGACATCAGATTCATCAAACGACGACGATAACCTGTTTGTGGAACTGCTAACTGGCTGCACAATGCTTGAGCAGCTGTTGATAGAAGGACCGCCGCTGGAAGTGGATGCCGTGTCCCAAGCACCCGACGGATGATACATAGCACCCAGCTCGCCTAGCCCTTCTGGTTTCATAGCGGCTACTATAGGAGCCTTTACGGGCTCTGTAGGAGCCTTCACAGGCTCTACTGGAGCCTTTATGTGCGGAAGTGGCGTGTGGAGTGTTTGCTCCATAGTATAGAGTACTGCTTCACAACTCACTATAAGGGGAAGCAACAGTTCCCTCCAGCAGCTGAGAGCTTTGTCGCGGTTTTGCCAGAGGAAAGGGGCATGCAGTGCCCTGGTGCTGCGGAAGGTAATTCTTCAAGCAGGTCACTTGGCAGGACGGTCTTCCTGCGAAGTGCAGCTGACCAACATTAATTCAGAAAGAACTTGGCCCATGCGCTAGTTCTCTTTAGTAGGAACTCCGTAACGCAGGCAATCTGTGAAATGCCCTGCAGCTAGCTCCCATACTTGTCGAAAAAGTGAGTCAGGATATACGCCTATCTGCGCAGGGTACATCTGAATATGGGAAGTAGTACATTGCAACAGTGGAAGGATAAGGATTAGCAAGGTATCAGCAGCAATTATAATTCGATTTCCACCATAGTTGAGGGAAAAGGATAATGGTTTTGTGACAGACCGACCGCATGTGCATCGGTCGTCAGACGGTCACCGGGTAGGCTGGCTCCTGCTACTCTACAGGCACTTTGCAGAGCTTGCATCATTCTATACTTCGCAATAATGTATGTCTAGAAGGCGGTAAATAATCGAGTAGCTGATTGGACTACTTAAAGCATACTGGATGGTTTCAAATCCGGAGTTTCTCACCTGGGAGCACTAGCAGTAAATCCTGCGCGCATAGATCCTTGCTCTGGGAAAACGCTTTGTCGATGCTGGATATACACTGGAACATTTAAAAATGACCTCAGTAACATAGTTCAAGCATTAAGGGCTTCATTTCTGGGGTATCTGGTGAGATATTCAGATCACAGATCCACTCCAACCTCAAGGTCGCATATTTGCAGAGCAACAGGATCTCGTTTCTAGACCGGGACATACATATACTAGCCTGCCCGATACAGTTTTTCTGGTGGAAATAGGATTCATACCCTTTTTCCTGAACCCAACTACAAATATCCGTTCAACTCAACAGCTTTTTTCCACCCATGCACCGAAGTTGCATCAACTTATCCAGAATTAGGCACTTTGAATGTACACAGCAAAAGTACAAAAATTGCTGGAGTTGCAAAGGCGCATAGAATTCAATAAAAAGTTAGTGTGCAAGTTAAATCTGATTCACAGGACTTTATATACACTAAAGCGTTTCTATGGGAATGCTGAAAATCTTCGAATTTGCACTTGAATAACATTCACTGTGCTCTTATTGGAAATGAGCTTTGAGTCTGCGTGCTTAATCTCCTTACCAGCTTTGTGGCCTGCTCATTCAGACTAATAGATCACCCAAACCTTGTTGTCGAGTGGAAGAAACGAGTGATGTACAGGGAATGCATGTTTTCACGCATCCACACTCGTACTGCTACACTTGCTCGAATCTTCCTCTCCAGCTCAGGTTATAACGCACGAAACTGCATGAGGTTCCTACTGTGTGAAGCTGTGGCACTATCGGCATAACGGAAAAATCATGATCAATAGGAGTCAATGAGTATCTGAGGGTGCAAATGCCGTAAAGATAATTCGTGGAGGATTGGTGGCTAGCCTAAGCTGCAGGCATATCTCACTTGCTCTAAAAATTCCCTTCAACGGCTCCTTTTTTCATTTTCCTCCCTGTGGACCTTGTTTTCATTGCTTTGAGGGCAATAAAAAGGGAACTCCTCTCCTGTTTGAGCACGTTTTCATCAAAAAGGCATTTTTAGTACTAACTACTGTGCCACATACAACTATTGCCTTGATTACCTTCCCTTTAAGGAGACGCATATCCAGTTGCTTGCACGCATCAAGCTTGGGTGAGAGCTGCGCTTCAGATGCACTGCGTAATGCAAGTAGCGTAACCTTCCTGATGTACATGATAATTTATAGTACAAAAGGTGAGGATCGATCAAGCTTCATTTTCATGAGCTTCCTAGAACCAGCTTCTAGGGTTCAAAAAACGCTGTAAGGCATTTGAGTTAGTAACGTGCGCGAGCCTTGGGCAGCTAAAACCATCAGCACAGCGACGAAGTACGCGGTTACATCTGAAAAAAGAACCCAAACCAGAGAAAATGACAAGCCGTTGTATGAGTACGGCTGTGACGGAGTGTGGCCTGACCTGAAGATGATATGATATCATTTCCCATGCCAAGGTCACGCCCACTCAATTCGAAGTTTGCCATTTCCATGTCTTCATAATTGGGCAAATGACACACTCTCTGAATATTTCAGTGTATCTTTTTTTGGGGTGGCTTAAATGGCATAAGCTCCATTGGAAGAAACAATACTTTCACTCAAGCCGGAATTTCACCCAAACACTGTTTTGTGGAACGCGGATGCCATTCAGATTTCCATGACTAAAAGTGTGAATGTGCGGATTCTTCGCTATCCGCCAAGGCATCATTTGGTAAAGGATATCTGCCATATAATTCAAGGATCACGAAGGACCTCATTGGGAAGGTGCGTTTAGACATGGCGGCTATTGCAACTTGCCTGATACCTCCAACGAAAGGGTTAAACAGCATTCCCGTTTGTTGTAAAAGCAAAACTGTCTTAATTTTGAAGAGTTTCGAATCCATACAAGAAACTGAATTAGCGGGAGTCGGTTATCAGCACTTGCCTAGTCGGTGGGGCTTCTATGACCTTAATACCACTCAACAGTGCAAGGTCACGTTCGACTAGGCCAGCAAAGACCACCTGGAAATTGAGTATCTGAGCACATCAAGCATCCGTACAATAAGTTTGCTTCTCGGAGAGAACCTAGTCAAGTTCACCTATATCACAATTACACGAACTTGTGATTGCCCAGAATCGTCTTAAAGCTGCATATAGTCAGTTTTAGGTGAATTTAGCTTCACAAACAAGGAATCTGTAACCATTATTCCCCCTTATGATATATATTGCCTTTATGCAGAATTTGAATAGGGCAGGAGTAAAGTGCTCTGGCAATCGCTCCGCTTTCTCTGCTTACCCTGACCAATTCTGATAGTAGTGCAAACTTGTTTGAATTCAGCTCGACTACGCACCAAACTAAGGCTAAGCTCAAGACTTTGATGAGATACCTGCCTTTCAATTTTAAATTTGGAGTAGAGATGAGGCTATATTCAAAGCAGACCTTTCAGTAAATACTCAAGCTTGCGTATTTCTGAGCTAGGCATACGCGCACCTTTCAGGCGGATAAATGTTGATATTGTGCCACACATTCCTAGCCTGCTGTCTAAGCTGGACGAAAAAGGAAGTCAGAGGGAGCCCGTGCTTCTAGACAGCCTCAGACAGCCCCTCAACGGCACACTTGCTTGTGTTGTAAGAGTTTAGATAATATTTTATAGCTTAGCACTGCGAACGCATGAAAATGCCAAAAAACTTAACAAGCGAATTGTGCCATGTGGAACTAGACTCGTTGGCAGCAAAGAAGATGCTTCAGGTATATCAAAAGACCCTCACCCCGATATTGGCGCAGGGAATGGGGCTGCAAAGGAAATAGCCACACTTGGGAACCCATCAAGGGTAAACTGTGCACTGACGCAACCTCCGATTGATGGTAAAGCACTGCTAGCGTTACTTGATGCTGCACTTTAAGTGGTAATGTCATTTGAGGAGTTGGCGCAGAAGTGCAGCCTGCTTATTTGCTCGACGGCGCAGTTAATGAGGCTCAGATTTGATGAAGCCCGACAGAACCTAGATAATGGCGACGCTACTACCCTGAAGTGCCACCTCGATCCATAAAGGGCTACCACCTGGTCAGTCCGTGACTCCTACGTTTGATTCATGTATCATGGATATGGCATAGGTGATCCAATGGAAGGCGCGTATTCGTCCACAGCTGCGCGCTGTGAAGATTAATGTGCCAGAGGGCGCCAGAAATCAGGGCCTCCTGGTTCGCTCAACAACGCTTATTTTGTGTATGGTAATCGATATAGAGTTGGTGCCTCAGCCAGAAGAAGCAGAGTCCTTATGCGGACGGCTCAGCAGCGCAGTACAAGAAGGCGGATACGAGCATGCATCCCGTTGTGTTGGCTCTGCCCCTGGATCGTTACTAAGGAATTTAAGTGAGTCATCAGTCAATATACAGCAGGAGTGGGCAAATATCAAGATAGTGTACGCGAATGTGCACTATGAGCAGGCTGGCAACCTGATGATCGAGCAGGCACCGTAATGAGATAATGCCAGCAACACCAGTTTATGTTCTCCCTTATCAAAAGTCCCCAAAGCAGGAAGAATAGCTGAAGAGGCAGGCGGATGGTTTGTCGAGATAGATAAGCAATGGTCCAGCAACACCTTTAAACATTGCCCGGTGTCGGTGCTCAAAAATGGACGAAAGGTAGCGCACGAGCGTGAATTTAAGCCAGAAAACAGGATTTGTGTGGATCAGAAGCTCCCCACGTTTCATATTGGCAGATTGCTGGATAAAATACACGGAACAAGAGCGTACTCGATTGTTAAATTTACAGATACCTTCTCACAAATCCTCAATCACCCACATAACATGCACTTTCAAACGCACTTTTAGACCCAACTATAGATATACGCCGCTGAGAATTGTTAACACTCCAGCAGAACGACGGACGCAAGGGTAGATGGCTGTCTCCAGGGACGACGTCTTCACATTCAACCGAAACTTTCGAGAGATGCACTGCATGGAGTGCGTGAATTTCCAGTTGCTGCCGGGAAAACTGTGGTCTGAAAAGGCACTCAAGTGCTGGGTTTTTGTGGTACAGCGGTTTTCCGGGAGTTGACTGGAGTTGGGCCGTATCCGGCTAAACTAAAACCAATCAAGGCATCGCTTTTACCCAGAAGCACCTGTAAGGACGTTGCAAAGCTGTTTGAGGTTCCATCTTACTGCTTAAAATTTTACTGCTGGTTTTGCTCGGATATATGTATCGAACCGATGCACATAACGCTAAGATGGGTGCGATTTTGCTCTCCGAGGCTGCGACTTATTCAAAATGTTTGTTCTCATGGCTTCATCCCGAACCCAGCACCGTTATCCAGTGCGAGAAAACGGGTCTCTTTGCGGTGTGGTGGAGCATACATGCGTCTACGTCGTTCTTGACACGTTCAGCAAATTTATCCATTTCAACTCACTTCCCAGCCCGGTCACAGCTCATCATGGCTTGTTCTATGCGAACGCGCGTCTAAAGGCTCCACAGGATTCGTAGGAGCTTTATTACTTCCAGGGATCGAAAGCTCATCAGTGCTTTCTGGCGTGCTCTTATTACCCACGTACACACTGACCAAATCATGAGCACTATGACCCGCCCTACGCCAGATGTACAGATGGTGCGCGCCACACACACTCTTATGCAGTATTTGCCACTCCACGGTCACAATAGTCTAATTGCTTGACTTTAGTTTCTTCGCTGTGCTAACTGGGTGTATATTACGGCAGCTTACCCATTTAGCCATTGGTCTCCCTCATTCCTGGTCTACACTGAGGTGCCCCTCCCCGATCCGGGCCTGGACCTGGTGGTCCGGAGTCCGCAGCCAACCTTTTGTAGCGAAGGATTTCATAGGACAGCTGGGTAGGGCATGCGAATGCATGCGCAAAGCTCGAAGAAGAACGAGGATGGAAGTACGATTGCTGACATAGACTGTGTGTTTCGCGGCTTACAAGTGGATCCTGGTGATTAGGTAGGATTTACACGATGCAGTAGAAGGGGAGCACACGAAGACGTTTACGGCTAGCTGGGTAGAACCTAGTTTCCCGAGATTCGGTGCTCCTTCCTGCTCTATCAGCTTCCCTTAAAGTAATAGTTATTATAAAAATTATCAATATTGGCTTCCTATAGCAATTTCAAAATTGTACACATTATCAGCCGACTTTTCTGTGCAGCCAATCGTCCCGTGTGGAGACAAAGCATCCATATGGAGCTGTGGAGGTGCCAGATTCTCGGATTATCGAGCGCCAAGTACACCGTCGTTAGCAGAGAAGCAGTTACAGACTTCGCTGCCTGCAGTGGATTTTCCGGCCCTGCAGTTTGCATCGTTGGGCACCATGGTCGGTTGTCCTGTCTACCCTTCATAGTAGTCGCTCTCCAGCACAAGCTTTGCCTGAAGTTGCTATCTTCATACATGATTGCTTGAATACTTGTTTAAGGTGATTTCTACACCAGAGTAACGCGCTGGAGCTCTCAAGTAAGCTACGCCTTCACTCTTGCCTAAGCTTCTTTTGGGCCTGTAGAATAAAGTTGGCATGAGGACATTGCATTGCGAGCCGCCAGGAACTGCTGAACTGATATGTATTTTGTTGCCCCTTATACATTGTACCTGTTTCGTGTTTACTTGTAACAGGAGTCTCACACAGCAAGGTACTCCGACAACAGCGAGTTATCGCGCTTCCGCGATGGTGTTGGCGTGGGCTCTTGTTTGTTGTTGGTTAGTGCGTGTATCTTTCTCTTCGTTGATTTCGCATATTGATTGATACACCCCTGACTTTTCTCACTAGTACTCCTTTTCTTGCTTTTCCCCCTCAGAGTGGTGAGAGGGTGCACGGCAGCGTTCGAATTCTTGCTGTGTCGGTCTCGACACGTACGTACGGAAGACGAGGGCGTGGGCTTGACACGAGGGAGGCAAGGAAGAACTAGAAGGAAAGGTGGGCTAGCGCACCTTTCCTCCCAGTTCCTCTTTGGAGCGAGCAGACAATTGATTTATTGGTTTGCCAGTTCGCAGCTGTTATTTATTGAAAAGTACTGTAAGCTTGATACAATATGAAGCCATGATGTGTGTGCGTGTGCTAGATGCTGAATGCAGTTAGCTGTGAATGCTTGGAGTGCGTAGAGGGTGCAGCTGCGCTCACTCTATCTGTATTCCTTCTCTTGTGTGAGGAAATGCGTAGCGCGCGGGAAGAGGAAGGCAAGAGCTGCTTAGAGAAAGACTCAATAGGTTTCTACTAAGTTTGTATTAAGTCTGGAGTTCAGCGGAGACCTTAGATGCATCTTTACAGCCCATAGGCCCGCTTTCCAGAGAGTCATGGGCCGCGGATTCATTAATTTCATGCTCGATTGGAATCTGCCCAGAGCTTTGTATGCCTAACGTAGGATTTTCCGTGTTAGTTGATCCGTTTTACAAACTGTTGGAGCGATGTACCCGTCGAGATGATGCTTATCGACTTCAAGCGTAAGTTTTGCTTGTTGGCTGGGGGCCGTTAGTGGCCTGCAAACATGAATTCAGCAAAAAAGCAATAGTCTGTAGTTCAGACGTCTTAATGCGTGGTAAAAGTTTGCTTAGCATAAGGATGTCGCTCAAATCTGCGGTGTCGTTCTACTAGGAGCAATCACATGGCAGAGTAAGCACTGAACAACCCATTTTCGGACCAGGCGTGGATGACTTACGCAGTGATAATGGTAAACACATGCCAAAAAGGCTGGAACTGATGCGATGGAGAAGAACGTCAGTTCAGGCGGTTACACCGTCACCCAAGATCACCAGTTCAAAGCTTTCAAGACATAAAATTTGTTTTATAATGGACCCTTTCAATATTGCTCAACAACTAGACTGTACTAGAAACTATGATACTCCCTAGAGCTTTCAGGGCTTGGTGAAGGGAATATCACATGCGAGAGTGAGCAACAGAGAGAGTTGTCAAATCCTGCTTGCTGCATTGCTGGAAACCCTCGATTAAAGCGTTCCTGTATAGATGGTGAATCACACTATGCGGAATAAAGCTAGTGAGATTGTGATTAACGCGTGGCTGATCAGTATTCTGTCGGAGTGCCACGCTGGTTGCTGCATGGGTCGTCGGCTCCGGCAAGCAGACAAGTATGATCAGATCAAGGGCAATCAATAGCTCCCTTTAGTGCGAAAAGTATGCTTTTTCTTTATGAGCGCTCTGCCTTTGACGCCATAGACAACTACCTGTGTTGTGGCCATCTAGATGCGGCTGGCAAGTTCACAACTCAATAAGGCGATCTGAAGTACTAAGTGTCTTGGTCAGTTCCGCCGCATTGTAAGTAGAATTATATGGAATGCTGTCCTTCAGCGCTTGTAGAGGCTTGAAAGGCCTCCAGTTATCCTTTGATGCCCTGGTGCATGTGCGCTTTCCGCCAGCGCTGGTTTGGCGTCTTGCGTCTGGAGCTGTATTCCTACGAGTTTAGCTGCTTCTGACAAGCCCTAGCCCATGTTCCGTGGCGAACCGTGGCGTACGCCCCCAAATGTGTCAAAGTTCGCTCCATAGAGTCCGCCGGGAAGCCGGCTACACTGCACGTCACGAAGATGGCTAGCGCTATTTCTACCAATCCCTTTGCTTCGCATGATCCACAACAGGCAAACGTCTGTGGATCTGCAGGGGCAGTAGAAGGAACTCAGCTGTCTCGGCAGGAAACCACTGGGAGTTACTGCGATGGCTCCCTCGCCAAGCGTCCACCTAGTGTGCCTTGCGGCCCCTGCAAACAGTCCAACCCTAACGAATCAAAACCAGCGATTCCAGGGCGTTTGCTTTCACAACTCAGCAGCGTTTATGCCACCGGTGCCGATCCTTTCACGGAGACGGAATCATCGGCAGGGGAATGCAGTCAGACACATTCTGGAAATGCAGGCTTTGCGTGCGTTGTTTGGGAGTTGGAAAATCTACCAGTGAAGGGAGATCTCGTATTGAGTGCAGTGACACGGCTGGAGCACTTGAAGGCGTGCAGCGACGAGGTGAGAGTCACGTCATCCCATTCCCCCATGCCCCCCCCCTCGCTCCCAATCCGTCCCTGTGTAAAAAAGGCCGCGGCTCATGAAGACGCAATGCAGCTCGCTGGTTGTGCATGATACAGCGGCACGGGGGTGCCATGAAGGGCTCTCTTTTCTCATGCATGTTAATGCTTTATGGGCAGGCACGTCTGAGTCTGCGAGGCCTTGTGGCTCAGCGGCAAAAAGACTTGACAAAGTCGGTGTCTGTTCTAGGGTGAGTATTTCGGTGGGGGGTTGCTTGACTGTATCGTATTTACCGTCACTACATGGGGTGACTTAGCATCCCTTTTTTCGCCAGCTGTCTGTTGACGCGTGGCATGCTCTCTTGGGCCTGCAATACAGCTGCCACGCTGCTACAAACATTCCTATTGTACGAGCCCGTAAGCCTCACTCGCCTGCACAGCTAAGCCCCCTGCCGTTCGTTGTGATGCAGAGAACTACGCAAAGGGCTAGAACGCTTGCGGCGTGAGTCGACGGCCATTCGTGTAGGGCTCTCACAGTTTCGCCAAGACTGCCTGCTGCCTTCCTTGGACATCACCAAGCAGCAGCACGCCAAGCTTCTCCTGCAGCGCGAAATGCAGCAGTTGCTGCAGATCCAAAGGATGGACGCGATCCTCATGGCGGCGGAGAACAGCTGTGTGAACCGCCAGCTGCCGCTGCAGGCTGCCCTGTTGATGGAAGGCGCAGCACTTTTCCATCCCCCTAAAGGCACAGCGCCCGAGTCCTCTGAGCCGACAGGAGCTGCTCCGCAGGTAGAGCTGGATGCTTTGTTGCGGTCAGGGATACAGAAGGTGCGTTGGTTCTTCCCTCAGGAGGAGCAGTCTGTCTGATCCTGTCGTGCTGGAGCCTCCAACCCTTGAAATTCTGCCAGAAGTGCGTGTGTCGACACAGATGCAACACATGCTGGAAGCTCTCAAGGCGGATTTGAGTGCTGCCCTGCAAGCGGCTGCGCGTTCGCTGCCTCCACCACCATGCGGCTGCGGTTGGCGACTGCCTGAGCCTTTCTCCCGCAGCGCCTCTCATGGAGGTTCGTGGAGGTGTAGGACAAGGTCTGGCACTGCAACAGCAGGCGCCTTCGCGACAGGGGAAGGTGCCTGGCCTTCATATTACTCCGCACTTGCAGCCTTCGCTCTGCTGCCACCTTCCTCTTCCGTCGGATCTGCGCTTTCAGCCGCTGTGGCAGCGGCAGCAGCTGCAGCTACCCGTCAGGTTCTCTGTGCCTTTGTGCCAGCGGACGCTGCTGCCTTCTCGGAGGTGGACACCGAGAGACTCGAGGCTCAGCGTGCTTGCGCGCGTCTACTTCTTTGTCTGGAGTCAAACAAGCCGTCCTCTGGCTGTGCGCTGCTGGGAGCTGATGCCGTTAGTGCGCTTCCCTCTGCGGGGAGCCTCGCATCTTTCGTCGATGAGGCAAACAGTGTTGCTTGCTGCATGACACTGCTGGGGGTTCAGTACAACATGCTTGCGGGTGCATCTTCGCTGATGGTGTGGCACGCGTCTAAAGCTCGACGGCTCCTTGCGCAGGTGCATGCGGAGAGGAAAAACACCGAGAAAAGTCGCTCTGAGGAGAGTCCCTCTGAGGGGGATCTTCTGGAGTTCCTGGGAACTAACCCTGCCTCAGACTGCAGAAACTCAGCCGCCTCTGCTCTATGTTGCGATGCGCCTTTCAAGGATACTTACGACCTCGTCGTGTCTGCGACGCAGCGCCTGAAGGGGCTGCCCTCGAGTCTGCGAATGGCGTTGTTTTTGCTGCAAGTTCGACAGCAGTTTCTGTGCCAGCGCAGCACCCTTTGGCAGCGCATGCAGCAGCAAATGGCCGAAGTGCTGGAGGCGATTGATCTGGACATGAGTGGCCCCACAGCAGTTTGTGATTGTCTCAGTCTTATGCGCGCCGTGCATCTCTTTGTCGGGGTAGGTGAGACTTTTGTTCTTGCAGAAGATGTCGAGGCTGAGCGTTTGCTTGCAGCGGAGGCTGCAGCAGCAGCGGCTGCAGCGGTGGCAGTCGACAAAAAGGCGCCGTCCTCAAGGAGCTCTCAGGCGTTGAGCGCAGCAGCAGTGCTGGCGGCAGATGCCGCAGCTGCTGCTTCTGCCGCTGCGTTATTGGCCCCAGGAGAGTCGAAGCCGCCTGTTGTAGAAGAGGCTGCAGCACACGGGGGCCCTTCCGTTTGTCGGCTCTCAGAAGTGCTGCTTCTCCGTGTGCGAGCAGCGATTGAGTCCTTACAGGAGACTCACGTCCGACAGATGCTGCAATATGTGCGGGCTGAGACATGGCAACGGATACCTGTGTTGCGCCGCATCCCCCTTGTGGTGCTTCGCGCGTCGAAGTTGACGGGGGGGGCACTGCCACTGCTTCCAGAAAGCGTAAATCCTTCTGCCATTGCGACGAGCGAAGGCCATGGGAACGCTGCCGAGGCAGGGGGGGGCATCAGCCGGCTGTGCAGCGGTTGTGGGGAGGTCGTTGTGGGCTTCTCCCGCGGCAATCCGTTCTCTTCCTGGCAGCCAGGGGTGCCCTTGGGATTTTGCGCAAGCCCTGAGGCAGTGCTGGGTAGACAAGAAGCTACGGCTGATGTCGAGTTGGCAGCCATCGAGGAGGAACTGAGAGCAGTGGGAGCTTGCGGCAGCCGCAAAGACGAGCCGCCGGTCTCAGTAGCTGCGTCTCAGGCAGCGGCGAAGGCGTTGATGCAGTACTGGCAGCTGGCTGTTTCTGCCCCTCAACTGGCAGCCGCGGCAGTTCGGGCGATGATCCGATTGATGGGGTTCTATGTGGCTGCTGTTGCCGCGTCGACGCTGCCCGAGGAAACGTGCAGCTTGTTTGTGGCCCCCCCCCCGCAAGTTTCGGCTGTGTTTGTGGATCCAAGCAGTCGCTCGAGAGCTGTGGCGCATGCGGACGCCGCAAGGCTGCGGTGCCGCCTGCCGCACCTCCACTGGCTGCTGTATCAAGTGGACAAAGATCTAGGGCCTCTTCAGAAGAAGCTCCTGAGGGGCGGCAGCATTGCCTGCAACGACCTTAGCGGTAGCCACACCTCCGCTGGATCCAGAGTACAGCAGTCTCCACTCTGCGGCTTCTTCCGGCCTATGGCGAGGCTGGCGAGTCCTGGGGCACTTTGGGGTCTTGCAGAACGCGTCGCAGCCGTTGAGTCTGCGAAAGACTTGCTGGAGGCTCTCTCCCAGCAGCTCCACCTTCAAGGAATCGTTCAAGGGGTCGGAGAGGGCGATGGAGAAAGTCGCGCATGGCGAGGGGAGCAGCTGCGGCGGCTGCCAGCGGCGGTGGGCTGCGAAACGCCGAGGGGCCTCCTTTGCAGCCTACCGCCCGAGGAGCGTCAGCAGCTCTGGAGGTTGCTCGCAGCCACTCGCTGCAGTATCGAGGACTTGCGGGCATTGGTATACCGACAAGCGGCGGCAAGCCTCTGCCAAAGCACCGCCTTTGTTGCTTCTTTCAAGCAAGCGGCTGCTGAAGGCAGCACAGAGGGGACTGCCGCCGTCGCGGCTGCAAGAATGGCTGCGGCGAGCAGCAGCAACGCTGCTGTCCTACCACGTCCTCCGGACTCCATACCGCGTAGCTATGCAGCAGCAGTGCAGCAGCACAGACGGGAGGTGGCAGATCTGTTCTGGAAGATCCGGTGTGCAGGCAGTGGCAGCATCCCAGCAGATGTGCAGCTGCGTATTTGGAGATGTGTGTGGAGTCAAACGGTAGCCGACGCCATAGACGCCCTGAGTGTGGTGCCATTAGCGGCCGACTTCGTTGAGCGTTGTCTGAACCCAGGCCCTCTGGTGGCTGTTGCGGAGGCTTTGCGGCTGGTGATTGCAGAGGCGCGGCTGCAGTATGGCAAGGCTGCAGCCGCTGCAGGCGTGGCCCTCACCACTGAGCACAGCGCGTCTGGATCGCTCACGAATCTTGCATGCGGGCACCCCACCACAGCTCCAGGCGGGGCCGATGTGCAACCCGTGCATGTCACCGCTCCTACGGAATCTCTCCTGGACTTGAGAGACGCAGATTTTGACTGTTTCTTGGATGTTTGCTCGCGCACGGCACCGGAGATTGTGCGGTGGTGTCATGAGCGGCACGAGGGCTCTTCGGGGCATCGCGACGAAGAAGAAAAGTGCAAAACCCTGCCGTTGCGCATCATGGTCCAAATGCTGCAGCGCCTGGAAGACGTAGGGCTTCTGCAAAAGGGGCAAACGGCAGACTTTGAAAGCAAACAAAGTCAAGCCCTCATGCAGATAATGCAGAAGCCCTAGGCCACAGTGCACCCTTGCTTTGAGGGGGTCAGTCGCTCCCGCCTTCAACCCCTCCCGTCTTTTACGACTTGAAGAGTGGTTGTCTGTGAGTACGAAGGTGAGCCTCCGCTCTCGCATGCCTAAAACGGCGCATGGGGCAACAGCAGCTCTTGACAAGCAGCATCCCCATACCTCCCGGAAGCTGGCGTGCGCCGGCACGTTTCTAAGACTGTGCAATGCTCGCGCCTTCCCAGGGGTGCTACTTCGCACGATCGAATGGGCCGGTTCTCAACGCCTAGATGGAATTTGGCTTTAGTCGCTACGCACCACCCCTCCCTCCGTAGCTCCCCAGCCATTGCGCTCCTCGCTCTAGGCTGCCAGTTGGCGGCAGCACGAACGCGCCACCGCGGTAGGATCGAAGGCATTCGCCACTGTAGCGCTGACACATTCACGGAGTTCGCAAGGCTGCGAGGGAGCATCTGCCAGTTCCTGGACAATCGCTGAAGGACCTCGCCAAGAATTGCACGCGGATGCCCTTACAGCCATGGGGCTCCCGTAACTATGCGTGCAGCACTACGCTTTTAGTCGGATACAATGCAGTCCTTAGCTGAGTTACGAGCTTAACATCCAGCATGGTTTTTCATGAGCGAACATCTAGTGGCGCGAAAGCTGGCCTCCCTTCAGGCACACTCAACTGGTGTATGCGTGCGATTGCCCGCCTAAGCAGCTGCCAACGAGATGGGCGCTGTCTTTCCAGTGGAATGTGCACGACCGGCTGGCTCCTTCCACGAGTTCTCCATTGCGTCATCAGGCGCCCGTGAATACACACAGGAGGCCCCCGCAGAAGCCGCTCGTACTACGCAGGGTCAAGGGTGAAAGCTAGGCATTCCTAAACACTTCAAAGTGCATGGCACTACTTCCTCATTCTACTTCCCCCTACCGCTAATTCGCATATCTATAGGAGGCGCGTTACGCAGCCAACCCACGGAAAGCCTTTCCTCTGCGAACATCCATTCATGTCTGCAAGAAAAGTTCGTTCAGCCATTGGCATACCACCAGCAAGGCTACCAGGGCTGCACCAAAACGCGACTCTAGAATTATCTGTAACGCCTGAGCTGCAGCATTTGTCTGCGACGCCAGTTGGCCCTCCTGCTCGGCATGAGCTTTCTGTTGCCCGCTCCTCTGCGGTTGAGCCCGCGGCTCTTCCGGCCTGCTGAGGTGAGGCCGCGAAGTTCTCTGTGCTTCATGACAGGGGCGCAGATCCACTTGTACCTCGGGTCGTTGCGGATTGCCGCGTGCATCGGGTCGATCAGTATAACTTCATAGTACTTGTACACCGAGTCTTGTCCTACCCAGTAGCTGTTGAGCACCCGCAGGTTGCCACAGACGCTGCGTCCGACACGCGCCTCTGCAAGCTGGCGAAGATTGCTGGAGCTCTTCTGCTTGCGCACACCGTGGTGGCAGGGTTTGCCGTAAACGATACCCTTGGCAACGCGCTTCTTGCGATCTCCGCGGCGCACGCGAACACGGTAGATGACAAAGCCTTGCTTCTTCTTGTAGCCCAGTCGGCGGGCCTGCCCACAGAAAAAAGCGCAAACGCACTCGAAATATTGTGGCCGATGCATAGCGAAGCCACGGGAAGTAAGGACCGCTTACGAGACTGCTGAAACGCAAAACCTACCCACGCTACAAAGCCAACAAGAGCCCGGAAGAAAGCGACTAAGGCTGGAACATGCAGAGGCACGGCAGGCAGGAAGCCCGTTTTTTGTTGAATGGCAAAGCCCTGCCAATAGGAAGCATGAATGAAAAGTCGCCACACAGAGGAATGGACGGCCAAATGCCGCGAGCTCCCACTAACCTTGTCGGGACGAGTAGAACGGCTGCATCGGTGGACAGCCGGCAGTTGACGATACTCCCAAGTCCGAACACGGAGGAGGAAACGCAGTACATCGGACTGCTTGCGCTTCCACAGCTCCTCGAGGTACCTGCGCACAAGCGAACATGAATCCGTGATTCGATGGTCATGCCGGCGTATGTACACATGAACGACGACCTCGTGAACATGAATACGTTCAAAAATTATACAAGATCAGGGCGCTGGGGGCGTAAGGACCCCAAGCATCTCCCTGTAGGCCAAAAACGAGCACCCGTTTCGAAATAGATGGACACAGGGGCTGCCGCGCCCCCTCCCAGGCACATTTTCTGTGCGCTTCTCTTCATAAGCGCGGCTATACATGACACATCTCTAACGCTGAAAATCTTGCACGAAAACGCGGTGCGAGGCAGCTGCATTGCCACCTCGCATTACATGCGTGGGGTGCGAGGCGGTCTGCGCGCAACTCTGCTGCTGCCACTTGCCCAGTTGTGCGCCAGTGAACCGTCAGCGCCAGAAATATCGAAGGCTACTACATCGGTCCCGAAATTTGACAAGAAACGCAGCGGCAGAGGACACCCCACAAGCAACCTCAGAGAGGAACCCCGCGCAGGGGTTCACCGGCAGGGGCGTTGCGCATTGCGCTGCTCTCACTTGTAAGCTCCCATCTTCGGAACACGAAAGCGACAGGAAGCAGAAACAAGCCAGCAAAGTGGGAGGACGTGTACCTACAGCTGGCACCGCAAGGCTTCACAACTTTCCAGCCTTCCCCAAGGCATTTGGCCGCCACTCCCGGCAGCTGCGTGGCGCCTCTGGGGTTCGGGGCTGCTCCAGCCCAGCCCCACTCTTACGACTGCTGCTCCTCCGTACGACCAAAGTATTTGTGTATATTTAGTGTACTGTCCAAATTCGATCCCAAGGCACACTTGCAGTCGCCTTTCACTGCAGGCCTCGCTTTTAAAAGGCTGTGCAGCGTGGTCGCTGAGAAGCGGCTTCTTTCACGAAAAGGCCGTTACGCACGCGGTTGCAAGCGTTCAGCCGATTGAGCCTTCTGCAGATTCGTAGAATCCGCGGGTTCGTTCTGTCTGGAGGTGCAGTGGAGACTGGCTGACGCCATCTGTCACACGCAGTATGCATGCAGAAGAAGGATGCGCATGAATGAGAGAGGACCGTACAAGGCAAAACACGCTCCACCACGAAAGCAAAATCGATAGTTGGATGATCACGGTCCCGCCGCACCGACGTGTGTGCGCACATAACAACGGGCCAGGAGCTCTTCAACGCAGCTTTTCCTCCAAGTGCTTTTCCGCGTAGAACCTGTGTCTTCTGTAGGCAGCAATCCCCCTCCCGCCATAGCGGAGCAGAGTTAGGTTCGGAGGGAAAGCGAAGCAAGTTCTACTCGCATTCCCAGCATCATTCGACTTCTCGCTGACTGCCCTACAGTGCATTTTCAAGTGACGCTCCTGATCTCAATGGAGGGTCGGGGGAGGGAAACAGCACAGTCAGCTGGCAGCCGAGTGAAAGGGTCTTCCCGCAAGTCGGAGAAGGGAGAGCTTAAGGCGTCAGCAACGCATGCACCTACCTCCGAACGGGGAGGCAGAGCGGCAGGACGGAGGCCGAGGAAAACCCTAGAGGACGACAGAGACGTTTGCAACAACAAGGGCGGTGAAGAGGCAGCACAGCAGAGCAACAGCAGCAGCGATAGCGACTGCGGAGATGACGAGCTGCAGTTTATCGGAGGCGCAGGCTCAGATGAAGTGCGGGAGGCCATGCCACTGTACAGACCCTTCTGGCAGAGTGCACAGTCTTTCTATAGCCTAGTAGCCTTCCATTCTGTCGGGGTTAAGCAAGACTTTTCCGAAGTGTATCCAGTTGATTCAGGTGCGCTGTTATTCCTGGCCAAGTTGCATGCTGCAGTATGCGCTTTTTGCTCCGCTGGAATCTCAGGAAGACGGGAGCGAGAGCGAAGGCGGGGAGACAGAGAAGGAAGTGGAAGCCACCTTCGAACTCTTTGACCCGCAAGATGAAGATGCAGAACCGTTGTTGCTGCTGATGCGACACTCCAGGATCTATACGCAGCTCGGCTTGCAACCGCAGCAACTGCGAGAGCTAGCGAAAGTCATTGCTGGGCAGGTCAGCCTCGAGGAACGCCCTCTTTTAGGCAGTTTACTTCATGGGAATCTTGAAGTCCACACGCCTTGTATAACGATAACGCTGCATGCGTGTATGTATGTAAATATGTAGTGCATCCGGCTCTCCCGCAATGCCCGTCTGCATGCGCACCCAGGGGCAGCAAACTACAGTTTGTCTGGTAATACCTGTGTGTTGCCACATGTCTTACAAGACGGCTTCTCCTGCTCTGCATGTTTCTGAACACTGCAACGTGGTGTTGGCCATTCGCACTTTCCGCAATAAATGGAACTGGCACTGTATCAGGTGCCGCGTTCACATCGAGTGCTTATATATCAACACATATGAGTCCAGCGCCTAGATTTATCGCACATGTGGTGCATCACCATTTTATGTGTTATAGGGAAATATCGGCAGCATAGCGCGAGCAGGAGTGGGCCCGGAGGGCCGGTCGGAGGCACCAGTGGGGTTGATGACCCTTCTTTCTTGTAGACAATACCCGAAGGCTACGGAGCCAATCGTCAGCAAGATTCTGTCTCTCGCACGGTGAGTATACATGCCCTTCTGGTGGCAGCCCCCCTTTTCCCTGCCGGGCATGTGTGAACCGTCTTGAAGACGTCAGTGGACTTGGCCTTGAGATAAGCTGCGTCGTAGGAGGAGCTTTGTGGCTGCAGGAGCAGCGAGTTTTTATGCAGCACTACTTGGCGTGAAAATGGATGGCAGGCGTTAGAACTGGACTCGTGTTGCTAGAAGAGCCCCCCTTTCATCCTTCGTAGGCACGGGTGTGTGGATGATGCATTGTTTGCAGGGCGCATGCGTCCGAGGAAGCTGCGGCGAAATTGGGTGAGTAAGTTTTGGCAACCGTGTGCGCAAGGAGACTCTGTAAACGCAGTATCTCAAGGTCTTCCTGAGGCATCCTGCGCTCTTGGGCCTGGGTAGGCCCCTGAGGAGTCTGAAACCCTAGTCAACTTCTCGTGAAGGTGGTCTTGGAGCCTTTGAATTGTGACCATGCAAATGTGCAGGCAAACTGCTAAGATCTGAGTCAACTACTAGCTGCGACGGCGCCAGCAAGGCCACAAAAGGAAAGGCAGACACAAGCGAGACGCGGGGGGAGACGATGACCGGCCTGTTGATCGGCTGCAGACTTAGGAACCTGCCCTTGGAAGTGGCTGCCGAAGCGGCGGAAGCGCTCGCGGAAGACGTAAAGTGGTCCCTTGAAACACCAGAGATGGACGAGGAGGAGAGGCCCTGGTATCGTTTTACCCATGTGGTCGGCACTGCACTGTAAGCTATTCCTCCTGTCCGATATCGCATTTTCTTGTAATTTCGCCGTTGCAGGGATGACCCTTTGGTGTTTGCCTTAGAACCAGAGGCAGGCCGTGCACTTGTGGTTGTTGTTACGATGCAGCATCTACCGCGATGCAGAGGCAGAGCAGGTGACTAAGAAGCAGAAGCGTGGCTTGGGCCTGGGTAAGCCAAGACGGGTCTTGCGAGCAGCGGCCAGCACTAAAGAGCGACTATCTTCTGACGCGCCACCCTTTCAGCCGGCGAAATTGCCAGCTACGCGCCTTTCGTGTAGAGTGCCATACCGACTACACGAAGGAGATGTAGCGGTAGAGCTAGCGTCGTGTGGGTGTCACTCAGGATTCGTCCCTGCATTTGCAGAATTGGAGCAAGAAGTTCTTGCGGAGGGCGCTGAAGTTGCATTTGCGGCTCCCACCAACCAAACAGTACGTTCCAACCCGACACCAAGCAACCCCCCGTGGATTCATCTCTGTACCTACAGCATGTGCTGTTTATGTGGATTCCCTTATCCCTTATTTTATGACCAGCCTTTTCCCAAAGCTGCTAAAAGGTGGGTCCTGTGATATGTTTGATGGCGCAGATGCGCTTTAGTGCCGTGCCGAGTGAAGGCGGCAGGGACCAGGAGGCAGGTCGAACCCGCGTTTCAGTAATGAAGTCACTTCAAGAGTTCCTCTTGGTATATGCAATACCGTACGATCATTTTGAACTGAACCAGCGTCGTGTCAAGCAGCGACTGGCTGTAAAGGCGAGCATGGGCCAGCTGTAGCGGGAACAGTTTTGCCCTATCGGCAAAATATCCTGGTTCGCACGTCTCCCAGGTAGTCCTTCAAAACCATTCAGGTATAAACTACAGGACGACCTTGACTCTTGACTGCTTAGTGGCAGCGTGAAAGCACGAGCTGGTCTGCCGGTGCGCTCGGCTGTGAGCTGAAAATACACGTTTGAGAGGAGCCCACCGGATAAACTAGTGGGCAGCCGCGTTTGCGAAATACATTGCGAGAAAAGATGTGCCCATTGCAGCACGTAGGCTGCTCATCCGCCTTGGGGGGGATGCTAGGGAGATGCACCTTGTGCACGGGAAACAGCAGGCCTTTTTTAGATTCTCGTATCTTTGGGGGTTCGGAGTACATTTGCCCAAGGTTTTCTCGGCGTCCCTGGGCCGCTCTACTTGGAATCATCGCAGACTTCGGGGCAATTAAAGAGAATTTCCCCCAACTCTGTTTACCTGGCGTGTTACCCTACAGTGGCCTGAGGCACTTCTGGCAACTGGAATCCAGTTCTCGCACCTATCATCCATAGGCCAAGTAGTACTGCCTGCGAAACCTTCGCTTGGGCTTCCGTAATTGTTTGAACCTTCTGTGCGTGGGGCTGTCCTCATGGGACGTGCCTTGTCTCATCATACTGAACCAATTAGGTATGGTAGTTTTACAAAAGGATGTTGATGCGTTATAATTGGAAGTGCCTGACAACAGCACGCTAAATACAGGCCAAAAGCAGCTTTTAGGAATGCAAATAATTTCGACAGAGCTACACCCCTCAGGCTCTCACGACCGGCTGCTTGCTGGTTTGTAACGCCGGCGGCTCGTTGAGGCTCGAGTCATAAGTGTAGCTTTTGTTCCAGAGTGCAGGTAACGACGGGTGCTCAGTTGGCAGTGCATGCTGCAGTGAACCCGCGCATGCATGTCTAAGAAATGACAGCCTCGACGCCCTTTCTGGTATGCTGTTGCCCTATCGCTCCTTTTATTTGGCCAACACAAAAGAAAATTTCCTTGCACAGTACGCCGCCGTTCTCAGGCAGAATAGCTCTGGTCAGTGGACAGCGAGGCCGTGCCTGCAATTAGAGGTAGCCTACAGTGCATCGTTACGCCCGACGACGAACTGTCTGTGGGATGGTGGTGGCAGTTCGGAATGCATGGTGGCAGCGATGACCGATATGTTGTCACCTGATCCGCGATCATATGCTGTAAGCATGAGACTTCGGAGTGCTCCCACAAGACCACCGTTTGATTCTGCCAACGCAGACTTGAGTACTTCTTCCAAATCTTTGTCTACTGTCTCGAAAAGGCCTGTTTGTACGCAAAGATGGTGTACGTGTGTACGTGAGTACCCATGTACATATACACTTGTACCCATACATTCAAACAAGCAGATCCTTTCAGCATCCGTCATTTTTGGTTTCTATTAAATGCAGAGCCGTAGAAACAGCAAGAAGCAACTACGCAAGCGGTCCATGTCTCTGTTCGGACACCCCAAGGCGAGACATTGTGCGGTGAACATGATCACGGGTTCTCACAGGAAAAAGCCCGTTTCCCTACGAGTCTCCTGCTCACCGTCGCAAGCCAAAAGGATGAGCGATGTAATTGGGATACTTTCCGTACGCTGGCCGGGAACTGCCACAACCTGCTGCTCTGCGGCAGGCCGCGCTGTGTAGTCCTTAAACATCTAGCGGCACAACATCAAACACTATGTAAGCCCCTGCTTGAGGTGGGAAACTGCAGCGACAATATCGGCCCAGTTACTGGCCCCCACATCTAGGCGAGGTCTACACACCTCCGCACAGGCATACAAAGCTCCATATTTAGAGACAACCGTGACGAACCATGCAACGTTGCCTTGCTTGTGGATTTATTTGGACTTACAGCATCTCCAAATGCGCGAGATAGTGCAAGCACCCCTCCTACACGCCACACACCGCCGACCTGATAAACGCCTCCTCCAGCTGCCTCAATACGGGCTGCCTCTTCGGGAAGTTCAGGTTTGTGGTCTTGGGTCAAACTAATTGGGGCCCCATCGAACTTCAATACTATTATGCGGGAGTCGCCTGAGAGTGAGCATTCCAGCAGAAAAGGCCCCTAAAAGGGGCAGTTTTTTCCCGTATGCGCAATCCACGCTTTTCTGCCATAGAGCGAAAGAAGCACGGTTACTGGGAAGGATCATTCGAAGAAAGCCTGCCTACCAACAAAAATCGAGTGAACCTTGAAGCTGTCTGCTGCCAGAATATCTCGCTCCACGACCAACATTGCGGCTGTGAGTGCAGTGCCACATGCGCACGTGCTCACACAAATAACACTTTCATTTGTGCTGCTCAGCTCAGACAGGAGTCGGCTATCTGTCACTCACATTTGGAGAATCAGCAGCTAGCGGCTGCACCCAAGCATCTTAAGTCTGCATTTCCAGGTTCCCTAGTGAACTTACTAGTAAAAGTAAATGTGCTGCATGGAGAGCTCACCTGTGGACCCAGAGTTATTGCATACCCTGTCGGCAATTAATTTCTTGTCCATCTCGGTGCAGGCATCCGCAATTACTTCCTCATCAAATTCAAGTGGTTGTTTGTGTCTTGCATCTACGGCTTTAGCTGGGAGCCCATGGAGAAGCACCAAGCACAGCATACGCGCGTGTCGGGTTATCGCAGGTGTCACGGCAACGAATTGCCCGGCTCAGTAGGATCCAGTGGAGGTCGTGAATACCTGCCTCGTCGCAGTTTGCGTCTATGTGTGGGTAATTCAGGAATGGAAAGCTACATGTAAGTCTTACCAATCATTTGATGAGCATTGTGTTTGAGGTATTCTGCAGTTTCCGCTCCTCCGTGTCCGTCGAAGAGACCTAAAAAAAATGCATTATCATTGAGTTGCTCCAGAGTCGTCAGCCTCTGAGCAACGCAAAATCATCGTAATATCACTAGCATAGTTTTCGATGAGTGGGTTCTGGTGGATGCACCTCGTGGGCTGGCTTGAGGCGCGAGCTATTGCTTGTGTGTGGTTGCGCACGTCCTCGTCTGTCGGCCTTCTTCCCTTCATTGTTGCGGAAACGGCCTGCATGTACCCCACTGTTTTGACTTCAAAATGAATCGCTACATCTTCGTTTGGATCAGGTCCAGATTCCGTGCCGTCTGGATTGGTAGCCTCCTCTTCTTGGAGCTCTTGGGCTTCCTGCCTGCTGTTCTCGATGTCCAACTCTGCCGCCTCGCCATTATCCAAATCAGGGCCCAAATCTCCCCTGTGCAGCTTGCTGGTGAGCTTGCTGCTCATGCGAAGACCGCCTGTGGGGTATGGTTGAAAAATAAGCATTGTCATGAGAAGAGTCATAATACAACTCCGAGTGACCGACGTAGGCGTCATGGCGCCAGCTGCCAGGGAATCCTACAGTTAAAGAAGAAGGCGGCGCTGTCAACACATAGGCCTTGGTTTAGTGTGTAGATCTACACAGGCGAGGCTATTCCAGTGCTCTGCGCTTTTCACTGCCTACTTCCCCGTCTAGTTGCCACCGGCGCTGGATGCTTGAAAAACACTCACAGGGCGATACAGCAGAGAGCGAAGTGACACGCAGCCCCTTGAATTACTAGTAAAGATGTCAACTACTGTGGGAATGCCTGGTTTAGTGCAGGGCTTCGCAGCTGGATAGAGCAATTCGCGCCGCAGCCGACTCATGCCTCAGTGGGCGCACAGGCCTACGAAGGATTGAGCTACATGAAAAAGAATTAAACGCTTTGTCTCCTTGGTTCAAGCAAAAATGGGCTGAAGTTTAATAAGGGGCGGTCATCAAAGAGAGAGCGCCTTGGGGCTATGATGATTGCACAGGTACCTCCTCTCGTGCCGGGAGAATCGGCACTGCTGTAGGCTGGGCTACCCACAGAAAATTATCACCGAACAATTTCCCAAAAAAGAAGCTTTGAATAAAGCGACCACCTAGCTCGGCCTTCTTTTATTATATTCTTTTTGGAGAGCATTTTAGCTCCACATTTCAAGGATTTGTGGCGTAAATTTGTATACCGAGTTACTGCACGCGAATGCTTGAACTGTTGCGTGAAAGAAGCATGTTGTACCCGTATAATCGTCACCTTCCTAATCAGAAGCTTTGTGGGCTGAGAGGAAGATGTTGAGCGGTCCCTCTAGGAAGAACTCTGAGCTCAGCCTCCACTGCGCCAATGCCCGGTCTCGTGTCCCTTTACTGATGCCCGGACGGAGGGTCACAAAGGGTGTACCGCATTGAGCGTGACATACACACTTTCCTCTGCAGTACCTATATTTAACTAAGCATTAGTAAAGATTTGATTAGTTGGTCTGTCTGCTTGTATATCTAAACGATTGAAGAGTGCTGCTTTCAATACAAGAAGAGGCAACGCTCTGTGTGTATTCGCTGGAGGCTGAGTGCAACTAGCTTAGAATGCTTGGAGTGATTAAAGGGTGGAGGCACGCTTGACCTCTTCAGTCGGTAGCACTGCATAGTCCGATGCAACTGCTTTATGCTTATTCATTGGCCGTGCAAGCAGTTGGATGTTGACGCGGTCCATCTAAGTTCCCCGTAGGGGGACACTTAACTCCAAAGTCAATACAAACTTGATAGAGAGCAATTCAGGCATTCCGACATAGCTACCTCGTTCCTCTGCTCGTGCCTCTCAGAGTTTTCCACATTTTGGGGGAGGGACAGCTAAGGTATGCCTATCTGCACCCTTTGAGCACCTCAGGCATTCACAGCTAATTGTCTAGGACATGCACTCCTACCGTTGCTTCTTCTTGTATTGAACTGAGAGTACTATACAATAAATATGACGTACGAACAGACACAGCAGCTCAGCTATACTTTTCCTCATTCCCAGCTAAGTACAACTCGTGTATAGAAAGTCCTCCAGTGTAGCTTAACCCGCTACGCCTTACCCCCCACTTCAGAAAACATGGCCGTGTATTCAGCATTTGTCTGTCTCCACCAACTGCGTGCAGCACAGCAGAAGTTTCTGCACTATCACGCTTTTTTACGCTCTCCAGGCAGGCAAAAGCCCGAAAACATTCCAATTGACAAAAGCGATTGTGTACAGCCGGCCAAAAGTTGGCGAAAACAGAGATACAAACACTAGCAAGCAACGAACGAGGGGCCAACAGTACGACCACGGCGACGCTATCGCTCGCTCTAGTCGGAGGGTTAAATTGTGAGCCTTTTGCCACGTGCAAGCAGAGGACAAACAAGAAGCGCAAGAAAATCAAAATGCACGCTTGTTTAGTAGCGCCTGAGCTCCTCACGGAGTAATGTCCGCATGCCAGCATAGCTAACGCACGCAACATAGTCGATGTGTAGGCTTTGTCAGAGAAATTAGGAAGAATGTAAGACAGAGAGGACTGCGACTCCTGCGCAGGAATCGGAGTCTTGAGATCACTTGACAGAAATAACCGGCAAAAACTAAAGCAACACGCATAGTTAAAGGTAGATCTTTGGGGCGATGGATGTGCTTGGGAACGAAGGTTATGAAGGAGCGTGAGAAATGCCGTTCATAGCGAATAACGTTGCGAACAGAACCGAGCCGCAAAGCGTTTCACAGGCAATGAAGCCCCTAGCTGCTCCTCGGTCAACCAGTAAGGCTGTCGTTTCCTATCTTACTTTACTAGGAACTCCTGCATGGTACCTTCTTGGCGCGCAGCAGCCCTCGAACTCAGCACCTCCACGGCTCTCTATAAATCCCTTGTCTCTGTATCAGTCACTTGCCTGCGCAGCAAAGTCCGCGAATAGGTCGCAAAGTTTTGAAACTTCTCTAGGAAAAAAAATGTTGGTATTTCTTTCGCACCGACAACTTTTAGTGAAGTCGATAGAATAGAAAAGCACATTGAAAAGTGAGCGAACCGCGAATGGTCCCATCCACCTTGCCGCATACTTTGGGCAAGTTAATGGTGCACCAGGTACACCAGCTGATCCACTAGGACTAAATCTCTAGCTTGAGAGTATACAACTGGCCTTTTTCATCACTACTTACTTCTTGTCGCTCTTGAGCTTTGTGCATACAATCACGAGCACTAGTCAGCTGCTGTCCCAATCCTTCATACTCTAGTCGTTGTTGCTGATTCCAAACCCTCAGGTATAGGGGAAAAGGGATCCTCAATGTAAACTAGGGATGGAGGAATCCCCGGATAGACGCTTCTGTTATTGCATTGTAAGCTCACTAAGAACAAGGAAGAAAGTATGCTAAGCAAGTAAACCTTCGTGAGCATGCACTGGCACACACTGCAGAGAACTCCCGTTAATGCGCTTTCTCTGTTCATTTGCTTGGGGTAGGTCGCAGTAGTTACATTGTGCTTAGTGAGTTGATGGCTCACAACGGCGATCGAGAACGCTGTATGGAGCTTTGAATTTCTATTCGTAGTGCTGTTCGGGTGGAATCCGTGAAGAACCAAGATATTCGTTAACCATAGTTGGGCGACTTCCAAAGCTGTGACATTGCTGGAGCCAGGGATGGGATAGGCTTATTTGCTGTCTACCGACGACAAAGTATGTGCTATCCTGTTCTTTGACCTTCGACAGTCCCGCAATAAAGCTTATACTGAGATCTGGCCAAATTTCCTCACGAACTGAAAGCCTCCGCAAAGGCCAGGTTCAACAGCTTTGCGCGGCATGAGCTGCTGAGAATCTGAGCGTAACATTACACGAACCTCGGCCGAGAGGAGCACCTCAGGCAATCCAAAGGGCTCAAGAGCTTTTCCACTGTAGTGTGAATGACAATGTGACCTGAAAAAACATGGTTAGTGCTTTGCGCAGGGCAATACGGAGAGTCGAAGTGTGCATGATACGAACTGCCTGCTTTGTGTTGAACCACAGCGGACCATCCAGAACGTGGTATGATTCACTCTTTGGCTGCTCTGGATTTGAGCAATTATTGCGGATACAAGGGAGTCTCTTTAGGACCACCAACGTCCTGAAAACTCTTTCTCAGGGACACTGTAGAATGCAGGTCGGTTTCAACAGTAAAATAAAGCCTACATAAATGATGCTAGCATTTCTTACACCTTAGCGCCACACAAGAGTTCTCTCCACACTGGACAACGCTGCTGGGTTTTGATAAAGTGTTGATATGTTTTGTAGAGCCCGTATATACCACATCAGCTTGCAGGCCAGCCTGTGCCCCCTCAGCAGCCGTTCTAGCACTGTCTACCTCTACCATCACAGAAATTTCCAAATTGTTGCGTGAATATTTAAATTGCTGAGCTAACAAATGACTTGATCGAGCGCGAGCTCACCGACTCGCTTCGAGGCAACCTACCATTTAACTGCATCCACAGCCAGTGGATGAATGGGGGCCAGCTGCATCGAACCATGCTGCGCTACCAACTGTAAGGCTTCATAAAAAGTATCAGCAGGTAGAAACTTAGCCCCAGACTCAATACAAACCTGATTAAAGTTTGTTGAATGTTCTGTGAATTTGCTTTCGCCTTCCCCTATTGCAATCCTTAGAGGTCCCCACATGGGGGAAGCGGGCCAGCTAAGGTGCACGTAGGTGCACCCCTAAGCATTCCGTTCACAACTGGTTGCACATAGTATATAGGACAGACGCGAAAACGTTGCGTCTCCTTGTCTCGAGCCAAAAGCACTGTGCAGGACATCAGGTACACCCATAGGCAAACCAGCTAGACAGTTGTGACCTAATTCATAGCTAAAAATAACTACTAGTGGAGAATGTGTGAATGTACTTTTGCTCGCTACGAAGTTATTCGGCTCACCATTATAAGTATGGGAGAGGAAACCCCCCGAATACGGTAGGTAGGTGAAGCCTCTACATTGTGACCACTGAGGGGAGCAGGCGTGCAGTTTGTTGCAGGGTAGGGTGAGATCGCGTGGGGGAACGTGGGTAAAAACAGTCAGAGTTTTAGAGAGCCCTTGCTGCAAAAACTCCAACGTCCAGAGAAGAGAGCGCCGCGAAGGCGGATTAACCCAAGCTGCAACCATGCCGCTTCCTGAGAGTACATAACTACGGCCAACTGCGCTGCTGCAAATGCCTGGATTACAAGAAGAGGAACCCGTAGAGACACGCCGTTCTCTAGTGGCACACCACCCCAAGCATTGCCGCTCAAAACGACATCCTGGTGCAGTCCGTTCTCTACGAGGGACGATGCAACGTGTTGAGGGAGCAGTTGCCGTGCCTCCTACCCACGTATCCGAACGGTTCAAGAGATTCTCCTGTCTGGTCTCCTACTGCAGCTTTCAAGCTCTCACTCCTACTCAAGAATTGCTTGGTAGTGCGTGTGCCCCTAATCAACCTAGGCCCGTCCGCGCTAGACCTGGGCGCCCTGTTGGAGAGCGTGGGGTGGATTTATGGGTAGGTCCCCGTTCTGCAGGTGACTTGGTTTTCGCGATGAGCAACTGGTGCTGCTGGTGCGGCAGACCCTGCTGGAGACTAACTAGTACTCCCGGCGGCTGTCCAACGCTACTGGTGGTGTCACGGTCAAGCGCTTCTAATCCTGGCTGCTCAAACTGCACCGCGCTGAGCGTCTGCCCCGGTACAGCATCATTCAGCGCACCCAGCGGCACGACGGAAAGCGAGTCTCTGCCTTTCTTGTGCATGCGGTTCCCACTGCCCCTCACAGATCGCCCTACCGCCATCTGATCCCCATACACCTCGGGAGTCGACAGCGACCCCATCAGAGAATCCGCAGGCTGCGTGGCGGGGAGAGTCGTATTGGGAGGCTGCTTGAAGCGCTTCGCACGGCCACCAGGAAGCCCTTGCTGGGTTGATACTGTGCTGGAACCACATGGGGAGCTCGTAGAAATTCCCACGAAACCACCATCCCCAATGCGCTCCTCCCCCGCACACGGCATCTGCGACCTGCAGTCCTCAGACACACCAGCATACGGAGACGCTTCGCTTGCTTGGTGCTTCTTCGCCGCCGGCCCCCCTGCCGAAGGGGGGTGAGGCCGCTTGATGGCGCTGTTTGCATCCAAGCCGGATGCTGCAGCGCTGTTGCTCCGTGCTGCCTTCTTCTTGATGGGGCGGCTGCGGCTGGTGCCCGCGACCGATGAAGGGGGGGCCCCGCCCGCGGAAAAGGCATAAACTGCATCTGAAGGGACTTCTGGAGGTCCAAGAAGACCAGAGTCGTCTTTGCAGCAAACGGATCCACTTGTAGGCGCAGAAGACAGCCCCAATCGACCTCGAAGAGAGGTTCGTCGAGTAACAAGCGTCCCATGGACCGGTGCCGCAAGGGGCCCTATGCGATGAGCCAAATCTTCCGGGCGATCCGCACAGGGGCCCAAAGTGTCGTCTGACTTCCGCCTCGCGACGCGAGTCATCTCCTCTCCGCCAACCTCTTTCGCCAACTTGGCCAGAGATACCTTGAAGCCCTCCGTTTCCCCACGAAGAACCCGGAGGAGCTGATTCAGCACCACCACCTTTTCTTTCATTAGAGCATGAGCCTCACGACTGCTGTTGCCAGCGGCTCCCGCCTCCGCCTCAAGTTCCGGGTCATTATAGAGAGCCTCGGGCACCTGCTGGCCACTGTATGACTGCAGCTTTGCTCTGGCCATCGCCAGATACCGGCTCCTCCGCCGCTGCGCATCTTCGCTGTATTCTTCGCACTTCGCGTCAAGCTCACGTAGCAACGCAAGAGAGCGCTTGACCCATCGAGGCAAGGAAAGGATATCTTCCAGAAACGCATCCAAGTTGTCACCCATCCTCACCCCCGTTCGCACTCAAACGAGCGGCGGGTGGGGCTCTCGTCAGGCTGCTGTTCCCTTTGAAAGGAAACCAATTGCAGAAAGATCCCAAAATTCAGTTTATAGAGAAAACGCACAAAACTCGCTGCACGCAGCTCTAGCAAATGGCAGGGAAACCAGGAAAAAGACCTCCAAGAGAAATGTGCAGAAGTTCTTGGAAAGCGGTTGCCCTTAAACCTAATAGTATAGCAATTCCATCTCATTCACCGCATTGTACATATCTTGTTACTTATGGGTAAGATTCAATGGTATCAGCTGGATATTGTGCATGCGGAGTGCTTTTGTATCAAGCCAATGTTCAGGAAGCAGCCCCAAAGGCAAGCACTGACCGCGAAGTACGCGCGGTAATCGAGTTGGCTTCCCACCTGGTATCCCGCCAAAGATTTCGTGTATGAAGCTCTTGTTCGCACTTCAAATGTGCTGGGTGCCGAAAGTGGTTAGAAGAGCACTTCACTCGTATAGCGCCTTGAAGTGTAGGTCTTCGGGCTGCAAAGAGGCTGGAAGCCCTTCACTTGGAATAAGGTGCCTTTTAGTTCCTATCTCACGGGAAGGAGGCTGTAGAGGGTTGGAATTTTCCCCCCACTTGATAAAGAACTAACGCCTGTGCGTCTTGGAGGGCCTCGGTAGCCAAATACGGGGTGAAGCTTTCCTGGGCAATCAGGGGTCATTATGGGTCCATACTCAGGGCATTCTTTCCAAGTAATTAGCACTGTGGACAGGTGTAAGAACTGTAGGAGATTCTTCTTGGTCCCAACTTGGCTACTCTGATGCTGCTGTTGTTTGTTGGCCTCTTAAGCACTTCACGTGTGTTGCAGGTTGCTCTTTCTTGATATGTAGAGCTCCCTGTAGACTAATTTACATCATTAGGTTTCCTTACAATTGGCTGTGCAGTTTGGCTGTTCGTGTGTTGCCTTTTGGCGGAGTGGGATTATGGTCACTCTATGTACGGAGTACGTGGATTGCGAATGTGCTGGCTTACATTGTGCAGTTGCGAGCGAATACGTAGACTGTAGAGCAAATGTACTACATGTATCCCTTTTGTCCCTCTATCCGCAGGCTGTAGATATAGCAGGTTGGGCGAACGGAAGAGTGTCAACTTTTTTGGGAGATATGTGACAGCTTTGCTGCAGCTGTTGATAGCCTATTGCCAAAACTATAGACGCCGGAACCAAAGAACCCAGTCGTACATCTGGATGAGCGCTGCTTGTGGGCTTCGTATGATGTTTTCCTTCAAGTTCTATGAACTCAGGGCATCCTCTTCCAAGGGGGCAATGCAACGGGCTGAGGTAAACTCTAAACCTTTATACTATTTATGTTTGATTAAGAGCTAATACAAAAAACTGTCTGGTTGGTTTGCATATTCACTGTCGTTTTTATTCCGGAACTCTGGGAGCTCGATGCACGAGGACGCAATTTTGCGTGCATGTGCCTAGATGCTATGTACAACCAACTGTGATTACTCGGAGTGCCCAGAGGGTCCATGTATGCGCACCCTAGCATTCCCGCTTCCCCATGTAGGGAACTATGAGGGGCGCGAACAAGAAACTGCAAGATTTCCTTTGTAGAGCATTTATTGTTTTCTATTCAGTCTGTCTCCTTGCTGGAGTTGAGCGACTACCCATGGACACCACAGATGAAGCAGCGCAGTTGGTAGCAATGTATCGTTTAATGCGACTGTTCCCCGTTCATTCACTGGCCATAGATGCTATCAAATCTCAGGTTCTCTACAACAGTCTTCCAGCTTCGATTAAGTCATTTGAAAATTCAACACTCTAACTTTTAAACTAATGGCTTCATAAAAGCATGCAATGGAGGTAGACAGTGCTACAACGCCGGTTGAAGGCGGCAGAGGTCTACCTGCAAACAGATTTGAAAGCACTACCTACGCACTGACGAGCTGCAGTCTCCCCGAACTATCTGGTTCCGAATCGAAATGCGCCTGTTTAAGCAGGAAAGGGGGTAAAGGACAACGCACGCAAGTCTATGCGTATGAAGGCATGATTCGTCAGCCGACTGTCTGCTTATACTAGTGTTGATCCTGTTATGCCGACCAGAATAGTACGACGGCTATAAGGATGGGGGAATACTAGAAGATTTCATTACCCGGTTGAAGATGTACTCGCTTTGTCCCACAACAGCACGCAGGGGTACTTTTTGCGGCATGTTCACTGGGAGGCAAAACGTTTCAATTGTGGACCAGTTTATAGAGAGGAAGTCACTTGCTTAGTACAGTTTGAAACTTCCTACTAGTTTTGACTGATCGATTTCGCGGAAAATAGCCCAACAGCAAGCTGTAGCAGAAATGAGACAGCTTTCAACAAGGGGATCTCGATCACTTTAGATGTACACCGAGAAATACGGAATCATGGCTCAAAAAGCCGTAACGCAGACAGCAGCTGCTTCATCAGTAGTTCATCTCGGGTCTGCGTAAAGAGCCACGTCAGAAAAACTCCCGTGCAGTTTAAAACTATTCCAGGCTTTCAGCAGAAGTGCCGTCATAGCAGCATTTCTAATGAGCGCACGTGTCCCGAACAAGTGGCTAACGGACGAAAAAGTACATTCTTGGGGGGACCTGTGGCCCAGTAGAATTCGTTGTTTTCTAACACTACGGTATAAAATCCTTACAGCTTTGAATTTATGGATTGCAGCGTCGAGGACAACAGAAGTGTGCGAGGGGCTAAACAATTTGTCCATTTTAAACTGATTCTTAGCGGAAATTCCCAGGATGTTGCATAATGTTTGTCGCTGAGCCTGTCACGTATGGCCACCGTAGCTAGCCGTGCTGCCATTCAATATGTTTGTACAACTCAACCTTCTAGCGCGCATGATAAGCAGCCAAAGGGAAGCAGCTCTCCCGACCTCCACACAAGGCTCGCTAATTGGCGCGCATGCCATATCGTGTTCTACAAACCTATATTGAACCCTTACGCGAACCCGTCTATGCGGGCTATGCCGCATATGTTAGCACTGCCGAGCTCTAGTACGAATCAATGCAACGCCTACCAAAGAACTCTCCCTTCCGCCCAGAGGCCCCAGTTTCCAAAATCAAGACGCCTTTTCGACTAAGCTTGCTCTAGGAAACGCGGGCGAGCCAAGCAACATTATGGTACGCCACCTCCAACCAAAGCCTAACTCTCTTCGACTGTGCCGCGCGAAGGGCTCGTTCGCTCACATCCAACACCTGTGCCTGCTTAGCAGTGAAGTGTCTACCACCTGGATGCTCGCACGTAGCAGCCGCATTCTACCCTTCATGTAATGCCTCGCTTCGGTCCCAGGCTCTCATCTCACCATGTGGCCCTCTGCAAGCAGATAGAAACAGAACAAGAGTCCGCAGATCCACATATTTAAGACGCTCTACTTCCCGAAGGTTTAGCATATGCAGGTCCATGTTAAGCATTTTCCAAATCTCAAGTATTTTCTCGAAATAGCAGGTACAGGGCATGTACAGTGCCTTCACAGCGGTACATACCCGAGAGCCTATACAAAATTGAGGCTGGATTCGCCTTCAAGGCCAGTGACAGGCGCTGTATGCCCTGCCCCATCATCAAAACCAGAGCCGGCAGTTCCGAGAGCGTCTGGTCTGCTCTCCACCGCTCCTACTGTACTGGTGTGTGCATCTACTGCGGCCTTGAATAAGGCCCCCAAGAGGGAAAGGCACGTCCGCTGGCGACGAACCGCTTCAATGAATACCTGCAATGGGCTTGCCTGCCACAGCACACCCCCACAGAACCTTGAACTTGATTGAGTAGGCACTGTGGTCCTTAAACTACAATCTGATATATGTGGATTCAAGTTGGAATAGAGTAAGAGACCTCACATCAATGGCTTGAATCCGGAGCTCAATGGACGGAGTGAGCGGGTGTGGCTGCCGAAGACCAACAAACTTAACGCGCTTATCCCGCAAAAGGTCGCTGTACCAGCGCACACATGTATGCATAAGCACATATATGCACAAAACGTCCTTCTTCCTGTATAGCTCGTTTCTGGCAGTGCCTGACCTCCATTGCTGCACAAATATGCTGCCAATACCCCGTCCAGCAGGAAGGGAGCGCCAGGACAAAGATGGCGGAGAATTGTGGAGGAGCACTGTCACAGCTTCGCACGAGCGTACTTTCTTAGTAGGTAGCCTACGGTATAATCCTCCAGATACAACGTGAAAGTGCCACA
Source organism: Cyclospora cayetanensis (assembly GCF_002999335.1). Lineage (NCBI taxonomy): Eukaryota > Apicomplexa > Conoidasida > Eucoccidiorida > Eimeriidae > Cyclospora > Cyclospora cayetanensis. The sequence continues at coordinate 107,215 of NW_020312092.1, read as the reverse complement.
AAGTGGAAAGCGCATATCAGGGACCCATTCCACTCTGCACACAGCAAGCAAATATATGACCGAGGAGTTCCTAATGAAAGACTCACGGAGTATCCCGCCAGTGTACACTCAAAATAAGGCGTCTTGATGGCAACAAATGCCCAACATATCATGGAAAAGTGCTGCAAGAATATGCTGGATTCGGATTAACTGCTTACTTGTGCACTCCCGGAGGAAGTTCCAATACATCGGCTGCATCTGGCCTATTGACCGATGTTGATTGCTTCACCATATTCAATCAGGAGACAGGGCTCAGTACGAAGCTTCAGTTATGCAGCCGACTCGACGTGCCATCCACTGCTGAATGCGTATCGTCCATATGATCCCCTCTCCCGAGATCATAAACAAACCTTCCGGCCTCCGTTGCTGGTGCGGCTATCACAACTACTTCAGAATCAATGGCTAATTAGTTTATCCACTGCATCAATTCCAAAAGCCACAGCTATTTGTAGCCGCATACTGAGTTGCTAGGCCACTTGGAACAGCGCTCGCCGCTGGTGTTTGGATGCGTGATGGAGGCCAAGAGGCTACGGTTGTTGCAATGCAGCTACTTTTTCGAGAAATCCCTAGAAAGTTAAAAGCACAAAGGGGTTAACCAACACTGGCCACATGGAACACGCAATTCGCGAGGGCGAGAAACAGAAAGAGAGGAAATCCCGCAGTGGTTGAGGAAGTCAGATCTCTGCAGCTGAACGATGAAGATGCTGCGGAAGCCGTGCAGCCTCAAGCTTCGCTATATTTATAAATGCTCTGCTGCTTTAGTTTGGAACTTCGTAGAGATGAGCTGTGGAAGGCTAGAAGCCTGCATCTGTGTGAAGTCGCGCGGCCGAACGCATGCACGGAGGCTTCTCCTGGTCGTTTGGCAGGGAGAATACTTTCATAATGAGCGGCACACAGGTTGTCGGCCCAAGCATATTTACTGTTTGACAACTTTGCAGCGAATGTTACTCATACTGACTATGTACAGGGGGTAGTTGGCAGACCGATAGCCGCAGCGTGTGTTGCTGACTGTCTACCCAACCCCCCTCGCGAAACCGACCACCACCAGCGACGAATATCCCAAAGCCAGCTCCGTCGGTATCGACCGACTACATTCTCTGCCAGATTTTTTCTTCACCTAGCTCGACATCCGTTGGGCTGAGACGAGGGAGGTTTTCACCACCACGCGTGTCTTCATGCCCTGGGTTGGCGGCGTGGCGCGCCGCAACCGTAAAAGCACCAAAGCGCTGGATAGCGGCGAGTAGAGGAGGGTCGATGCATGCATAGCGGTGAAACTGGGCGCAGCGTTCCTACCATGGAGCCCATCTACAAGTCTCGGCTCCCGGAAGGCCGCCATCCGGTGGGATCGTCTGCGTCTTCCGCCGGTTTGCTTAGTGTTAGCGGACATACAGCGACTAAATTGGCCAGCAGCGGCACGAGTGAGACACACGCTACGAAGGATACGGGGATTTTGTATGGGAAGTCCACCGGCGCAGGTCTGAACAGCCAGCAAGCGGCACCATACGGAACAAGCACTGGCGGTTATTCTTCGTGGAGCTCGTCTGTGAATACATCTCTGAACCCTCCAACTTTATTCCCGCAGCTTCTAAGCACACATCAGGACGGCAGCAAGACAGGTGGGACCGGCATCTATCCTGGACACAGTCCCTCACTCCAACCTATGCAGACCGGCGGATCGTGCAGCGCAACACTCCATGCAGGCCCAAGCCGCGCTTGGGGACTGAATCCAACTGTTTCAACTGTTGCAAGCCTTCTTTCCGATTCTCAGAATGCGCTGCCACCAGGTGATGCAGACTCAGGCTTCCTCAGCAAGCATAGCGTATCGCACTGGTCAGGGAGCGCCGGGCTGGCGACGCACTCGCTGACCAAGACGGCCAAACTGAATTCCTTAGCCGAAAGTCAAGGGTTTCTGACGACGAGCACCCGGAACGGGCCTTTCTCAGCATCTTCAAATATAAATACGCGGCTGCTTCCCTGCGTGCCCCCTTTGACCGTCAAGCGCACTGCTCATGCAGCTCCCCAACCAGAGCCCGTACGAGAGTCAAGGCCAGAATCGTCGGAGGGTTCTAGTCGCCTGCGCGAACTTTCGTCATCGACTCTGAAATTGAGCAGCCTTGGCGAATCTGTAGACATGTGCAGACACTATCCGTCGCCCGCCCTTCGAGCTCCCACTTCCACTTTCTTGACCCAAATTCGTAAAGGTGTGCCCCACGTGCAACGCTCACTGGGGTCGCCCCTCGCCTCCAGCTGCCTCACAGAATCTGCCTCCTCAATGAACCTCCACCGACAAAGCGAGATGTATCTTACTCAGTTGAAGGACAGCAGAGACGGGGCATCGTCGTCTACCTTTGCGCTCCCCACGACTTACACCCCAGCCGAGCGGCTTCTCCTCCTTTCCAGCAAGCGGCACCATTTGCAACCCAATGCAGCGCTTGCAGCACCCTCAGCAGCTTGCACCGGCGCGCAGGAGGCCTTCCACTCCCCAGCGGCTGATTGGGCAGCAGATCAGGACGACCACGCAAATATGGAGAATAAGCAGCAAAATTTTCCACGGTTTACGGGGAGCTCTGTGGAATTTTCCGGCTCCCTTCCAGCGCCTGGCCCAAGGACTGAGCGCGTTAGGGGGTTTGTGGAATTTTTGAGGGAACTCTACATGGATCAAGACCAGATACCGGCATCGAGCGTTGTAGAATGCTTGGCCACGCTTGCCTCGTACGCGCAAGGCCTTCCCGCTCCACAGGGTTCCTCTCTGCCATGGTGTTGCGTTGCGGATCGCGAGATTGCACCGGGTGAAAAGGATCTTATTTGCTTAAAGGACCGCGTCGTTGTGAGGCTGCTGAATACCTTGATGCGCTCCGCTGTTTTGAGCACTACGCAGCTGTCGGCGACTAACTCTTCCTCCAGGAGGGAGGCCGGTGACCCCACAGGAGGAGGGCTTGGCGCAAGTGTAGGGAGCGATCCACTGGTCGTCGTGTTGTCCAGCTGTCCATCTGGTTGGGTGCGTGTTAGTTTGCAGCCGTCAAGCGAGTGCAGTGAATCGGCGGAAGGCGGAACTCCGTCGCTGATCCCGTTGGCGGCATGCAGTTCGGCGGCTCTTTTAGTCTCTGCCATCGAAACCCTCTCCAGACACCACCACATGCGTATGAGTGCAGCGCCTGCGGCGAAGTCGAATTCCCATAGAAGTGTGCATCTCTGCTATTCCTCGCTACTGCGCTGGCTGTGGGATGAGGTGAGGGCCAGGCGGCGGGAGGCCCTGCCGTTCGACGTGAGCACTTCCCTCATTGCCTGCGAAGCCTGCTCTTCGTCCATTTGCAGCGACGCGGAGTGCGCAGCCGTGTTGCCAAACCCAGGGAGTCTCTCTGAATGGCTCAGGAACTGTAACTTCGATTTGGCGCTCTTGCTTCTTCTGGCCCTCGCATCGCGGCCTGTGCGGCCGGCTCTGACTGTCCAGCTCTTGGAACAAACTTCGGCGCACTTGGGCAAATGCTCGGCTGTTGGAGTAGCTGCCTGGCTCCGAGCGAGCGCCGTCATGGGCGTTTCCTCACTGGAAAACCCCGCGATCTTTGGCCGCGTCCTCAATGCAGTCGCAGACCTGTTGCCAGAGATTCCCCTGGGGACTGTTTTGGCCGACGTCTTATGGGCAATGACTCTCTGCCGGATCCCTTCGCGTGATATCTTCCTTCAGGCGGCCTCCGGCATTGGTCGCAACATGCACATGTTTGAGCTAGATGACTTGTGCCTCATCGCCTGTTGCTACGCGCTGCAGAGCAAGGGCTTTGGTGGCGTCTCTGCAGACAGCCGCGGCTGGTCTTACGGGGGCTACCCCCTTCCTTCCGAGTTTCTTCGACGCCCCACAGGCCTTAAGGCGTACTGCCTGCTGGGGGCCGTAAAAATAGCTGACACGGGCCCTACGCCTACTCTGGGATCTACTAACTACACCTTGGAGACTACGCAGCGTGAGGCTAGTGGAAGACGCTTTGAGGAGAACAGGGAGCACAAAGCGCGCTGTCCTATTAAGGGGACGTGGACTCCTGAGGAGTTGATTTGTGCAATTGTGGACACCTGTCAAGGCTCCTACACGCATATTGGCCCGCAGTACAGTCGTGTTCTCGACTTCACGCGCAAGATCATGGGCATTACTGCGGGGAATTCTGCTACTGCAGCTCCCTACCTGCAAGGCGATCGCAGCAGGGGCTTTCTAGGAAGTGCAGCTGGCTCCTCCTCCGACGGGGAGCCTTCGAATCGTGCAGAAGTATTTCATGACCCCGCAAGCGACCGCTTTGGATCAGTCGGTACAGATCGCCTTCCCTCGGATGATGCTGGGGTCGCCGCAGTGCACCCTACAGACGAAGTATCGCGGCTAGCCAGTAGCGCCCTTCGCGCTTCGATGGCTGGGGCGGCAGCAGTTCGTGCGTCCCCAGAGATAGCTGAAAAGAGTCTTCAAACGGAATTCTCTGACAACTTCAGGGCTATTGCGGGTGAAGAACAAGCCTCTACGCGAGAGTGCGGGGCTGTGCATCAAGAACCAGGTAGCGATACTCCGCCATCCAGTCAAGAAATAGGTCCCATGTGGGGTGATCAGTACGTGCCGGCGCCGGCTAGGCTATGTGCACTCCATAACTTTGGAGCTGACGTTCACGCAAAAGGTCCACCTGGGCGCAGGAAGCTCTGCGGGGTTTTCGCTTCCTTCTGTCACACTTTGGCTTTTTGGGAAGGCTGTGTATCCTTTACAGTCCGCGCATTCTTTGGCTATTTGTTCATCGTTTTCGCACTGTACGTCTTTTCCTTGTCATAACGTGTCCTCTTGAATTCCTTTTTGCAAACATGCTTTGCTAGTGTGGCTGTGCGTTCATTGCGGCTGATTCGCTGCTTTTCATCTAAGGAGTTTGTTTACTCAGAAAGGAAAGCGTTTGGGACTCGTCAAGCCCAGTGGGATCTGAATTGCATGCGACCGCTGCAGCGGTGTAGGCCCGGTATCGCGGCTGTCCTCTTTCCTCTAAGGACTTGCCGGAGGGCTGTTGCGCATGAAGTTACTACATTTACTTGCACGCTGTACGACCTTCCCTACTTGCAACTGCTTGATAGGGGGCTGAAAGAGCAAGGTTATTCTCTAGACTGCCGCTGCAGCGCGCACAACAGAGCTCAGCTTCTCACCGTGCCGCCCCAAGATTTCAATGAGCCGAACAACTGTCAAACTCATGGCTAGTTCGCGGATAGTCCGATAGCCGACTCCGTAGGCTGCATCTGAATCCTTTTCCATCTCACCAAGCCTCCTGTTCAGTACTTTTAATTCATATTCCGTCACGTAAAGCTGATATTCTAGGCAGAAGCCAGTCTGCTGAGCTCCCCCAAGAAGCTCCGTGTTAGTCTGTTCCTCCTTAGCCAAGACACTATAGGCCTCCCTTTCGACGAGGGCTTTAAGGAACTCTGCAGTTTGTGGAATTCCTTTCACTTCCTTTTCTCCGGGATTAGTCTTTGGCTTCACTCCGATACGAAGTAGGGCATTGCGAACCGCTTCTCTGCGTGCCTGAAGCGCTTCTACGCGTTGTTGAATAGCGGCCGCCAGAATGCAGTTGCACAGGCCTTCTTCCGCTGCAAGGTCGACCATAACAGAGTTACTGTCCAGGAAGAGCCAGATAAATGCATGGAGCAGTTCGTGGATCAAGTGCCCATATATAAGTCCTTCTGGCATACCCCGAGAAAGCATGATTCGTTGCACAACGCGATATGTTCGCGGAGATTTGCCGGCATTTTCATCTGCTCTTAGGGCGTCCAGGAGAGGAGGAAATGTTAAAGCCCTGCTTTCGCACCGACCGTATACATTTTGGTTCCCATCTTGGGACAGCTGTATGTGCCACACAGGGCCAATGTCAAATGGCAGTTCTGCGACTTCCCCAGAACTTGTCTTCCGGAGGACGCTTGGCTCTCTCTTGGAAATCTCTGAATCCACTCTCATCGTGTAGGGGCCGTTCGAGTCCCCTGCCAGGCGCATTGTTTCTAAACACATTATTACTTCCGGCTTTGTGTGGGCATCGAGCAACTGCTCAGTAAATTTGACTGCAAAAAGCTTTTGCAAGAGGTCCCGTGCCCGTTTGACTAGATCGAGTACTACTGAACGCTCGGTAACAGGATTTATGAGGGCGCACTGACCGCAGATGTTGAGGCCTCCAAAGTTGCAGAGTGGCTCAACCCTTCTTCGAAGACCGTTGGCATCTGTGTAGATGAACGGCACTGCCTTTTTGTTGCATGCGTTGCACTGTGGCAAGCTCTTGCAGTCCTGGCAAAACAGGATTTTTGTCCAAGTCATAATGTAATTTTTCACCCGCCTCAGTGGAGTGTTGCAGTAGGTGCAGCTGTAGACTTTTCTTCCTGAGGAAAATGTTGTTGCCTTTGAGTACTCAACTTCATCCCAGCCAACAATGCAAGGTTCCCTGCGCACAGGCATTGCGGTCTCGGACATCTCGGCCACAGGGGACGGAGCGGCTGCCGGATACCTTACCCCGGAGCCCATGTCTCTCCTATAATAATCAGCTTCCTCCAGAATTCGTTGGTGAGGCAGCTTCGGAGTCGATATGGAGCGTTCCAGCCGGGGTATTGCTTGTCGGGGGTTCCAAGCCACAAACGAAGCATCCTGCCAAGAAGGGGGGGTAAAGGTAAAGGACTGCTGACGAGATATTGATGGGGTGTTCTGACCGCTTGATGCTCGGGAGCTTGATACAGATGCCGATCTGGAAGTAGAGCATGACGCTGGGACCGACTGGAAACCCCGGCAACTAGGCGGAAAAACATTGAAGCGGGGCTCGAATGAAAAGGACCCAAAGGCATGCCTGAGGCTACCCTGGCTGATGGGAACTGCGCCTTTGTGTACCTGATATGACGTTTGGCCCGTAGCTCGAATTCCTTTCTCATGCTCGAAATTGCAAGTGGTGCGGCGAACTCTCCCAATGGCATGGCTGGTTGTCGTGAAATGACCTTCCATTGTCTTCTTCGCAGCAACGCAACCGCAGAGAATACATTAATAATGACGTGGTGGCTGAAACCGCTTTATTGGAATGCAGTGCGCGAGGATTGTCAAAGAAAACTGCGAGGGACACCAAGTACAGCGTCCTAATTGACCCCACCCGAGGCGCAGAGCCGCGGGGAACTCAAATTAAAGGGAATAGAACGCGAATCCTTCGCATAGTACTCTTTACCAAAAGAGATTTAGGTTTTCACTGCTAGGTAAAGGTTGATATTTCTGCACTCCTGGAACGCATGACGCCTCCTCGCCTCCAATCCCAGGCGGCACCGGAAGTAACTTTTGTCCCCCAGGAGCTGTGCTGCTCCCGAATGGTTCACACCAGGGCTATCAGACCACTAACACTAAACCTACACCTTTAAAAATGAATATGCAATTGTCTGGAGAACTATACGTGCTGAAGCTCATGGAGCACCCCCGGAAATACTGTTGCGCTATTTTATAGCCTGCTGATTGACCCCAGGGGACCGCGACCAGAAAAATGCCCAGAGCTTCGCAGTGGACTCCATGGGAGCATCCATCAAGCAATTATGGAGGTGCTGCAAGCAAACATCTTCAGTAAAGCGGAAGTGCTTCAATGAATTTCTGGGTCAACTTGGTGGGGTGCATCGATCTCCATTTGAAGACTATTTGACCAAGGGCAGTAAGGCGCGTGTGCAAAAAAACGGCCCCGACACGGTTTTACCAGTGTAAATGAGCATTTTAATCAATTATACGCGTTCATTAGCTACGCAACGCACTCAGTGCCACTGTTTGTAGCCAAGCCCTGGTCTTGCTTACTGAACTATTAGAAGAACCGCTGCAATACCGTTGTTGGCACCAGCGCTGCCAGCCTGTACTTTTTGTAAGTAGGTCCCCTCCTGAGAATGCATATATAGCGCATTTATTAGCACACTTTAAATACACTCCGGCGAATGGCCCTGGACGACACTTATAGCTTAGGGAAAAACTGTGTTGTCAACCTATACAAGCCGCCTGGAGCATTGCATTCAAACCCGAGGTATACCCACTAGAGTGCTCCAGCTTCTGTGTAGGCCGACCAGCAATTATATTTGAAATGATTGTATGCTCACTTGGGTTTTGAGTTATTCTGCATTCCAAACATTGCACGTGGTGTGGCTTGAATTTTGCGGGAACCCTCATTGAGTTGTTTTGGCTTCAAAAGTTACACTAATCTTCACAAAACCACTATCAGGGCCCAAAAAGTTTTTGTTTACATGCTCGAAAATAGCTGTGCTCCAGCTACCCTGTGCCAACATGGGATTCCGTCCAAAAGGATGTGGGTCAGTTGGGGAGCAAGAACTTCCATCTCCAAACTTCAGTGGCAGTCACACCTTGTCAATCTTCCGAAAGGCATCATGGCAGACTACGTTCCATTTTGGTGCTTTATGCTACAACTAGTGACGCTGACATTACAATAGGTAAAGAATGAACAATTGGGTTCGAGTATTAGTATAATATTTGCTGCAGAAGAGAGCTAGCTACATTCAAAAAATTGAATCAACAATATTAGCCTACTTGAAGAAATGGCTTGCTCCATGTAACTTCATGAAAGCGATTGCTTGAAGAGTGCTTAGAAATGCTAGGGCAAAGCCACAGACATGGCAGAGGGCTTCTACAGGGACAGTGAAGAACGTTTCATCAGGCTTTTCTACTGTGTATCAGGCCAGAAAGGTCTCCCAATGCGAAATTGTAGAACGACACATCTAAGGTCGCTACAGGGACAAGCTCAACCGCATACTAAAGGCAACTTTAACAGAACATTTTTTCGAATTTCTCTAACGAACTCCAACCTTGCCTTGCCCTCGCCCCTCAGAGGTCCCATGTAAGGAGAGGACAGCTAGCGTGGGAGAGCTGCACTAGCTGATCACTTTAACCATTCGCATCTAATTTCAAGTGATATCTACAGCATAGATGTATGTCCGTGGCATTGCCTCGCCCAGTAAACTCCATTGAATCAGATGCACAAAGAAACAAACCAATTCGTCAATTATTGAGTGACTCTTAGCTCAATAGGACCGGTGTAATAGAGTGCATTTGAGCGTATTTTAGCCCGCTACACCTTCCACCCCCAATCACAGCGTGTGCCCTCGTTTTCCACTCCTCGCGCAAAACGAGCTGCGTGCGGGACTGGAATAGAGCTCACGCCCGCTCGTCACTCCAGAGGCAGGCAGAAAGCAGAAGCACGTTTCAATCAGAAATGCGAATGTGTGCATCAACCAAAATTAATTGACTGGGATAAAGATACACATATGACCCACCAGCGAACGAGGGACCAAGCTACCATGACCGCTGAGGCGCGGTGGCTCGCTGTCCCTGTGAGAGCTTCCGGTTGCGTGGAAGCAGAGGACAAATAGAAGGTTCGAAAGGCATCAAAATACACACTAGCTTAGCAGTACGTCATCACGTAGTAGAGAAACGTCTGCATGCCAGTGCAGCTCGCCCATACAGCTCAGTCGAGATCCAATCCTAGACTGAGACAAATGGAAGAACGTAACAGAAAGGTAACTGGGAGTGCCTGCCAACCAACCTGGAGGCAGAGAACATGTGGACAACAATGAACGGCAACTTTCCAGGCATCAGATATTCATGAAGGCAGCTAGTTGAGGCCAAGCCTTTGCTGGGGAAGGACAACTAAAGAGAAGCACGAGATTTTCTTTGCGTGGAGACTAGCGTTGTAAGCCAAGCAAGAACGCAAAGTCTTCCGCAGGTAATGAAGCCCGCAACTGCTCCTCCGTCAGCCATTAGGGCTGGCATGCCCTACCCTATTTTTACTAGGAACTCGTGCCAAATGTTTCCTCGGTGCTCGTTTGTCCTAGCATCCAGCACATCCACGGTTACATACTACCCCGTTGCCTACAAACATGTCACTTGTCAGCGTAGCGAAGTCCAAGAATTAGTGAGAGTTTTGGAGCGCTCCGTTCGGAAGCAATATTGATATTTCTGCGGCACCGCCATTTTGCGGCGAAGTCCATAGAGGAAGAAAAGGATTATTTGTGGCTCACTACCTATTCAGTGCAACTTAACTGGCCTCAAACGTCTTTCTCTGGCAAGTTATTGGTGCACCTAGTAAGCCTGGTGATCTGCCTCAAACAATCCAGCCTCGAATTACACAGCCAACCTCCGCTTACCATTATTCGCTGCTTGGCTCTCTTGAGCTTTACGCATACATTCGCGTGCGTAATTCAGTTTCTTTTCTAAACCCTGCTGCATCTTAGGGTGGCTGCTGATCCCAGGTTACCAGTACAGCCGCGGATAGGAAAGGGGCTCCTCGCTATAAAGCAGGGATGGAAGCGATTAACGGGTAGACCCGTTCACTGCTCTTTTATAGCCCCTACTCAGCACAAGGGAGGAATCGAGGGACCTCACTGACGTTCATGAGCATGGAGTTGCAAACGCTGCAGAAGAGTTAGGTAGGTGCTCTCTCTCTTTGCGCCTTGGAGTAGTTTGCAGGGGTCACACGAATGGTCTATTGGTAGTCCCACGCCAAAAAAGACTACCAACGAGCTGCGCACCTCTAGCGGTCGCGCTACGTCGATGGAATCGAAAAAGCCATCAGACATGAGCCAAGAATAGTTGGAGACTCCCTGAGCCGTCACAGAGCTTAAGCTAGAGGGCGAAACGAACGTTTTTGCTGGGTCCTCTACGAGTCCTGCAAGTAAGTTCATAATCAATTCTGTCCAGATTCTTTTCACGAAATGGAGGCTTTGCAAAGGCCCAATCAGGAAAACTTGACACTTAAGGTGCTGATAATATGAGCATGTCAGTGCATAATCCTTTTCCGTGGGACACATCCCAGGCCGCCAGAAGGACCGAACGGCTTTTGCATGGTGGTGTAGATTCCAGTGTGGCCTGAAAGTGCATGGTCGTGTTTTTAAGCAAAGCAGCCCGTAGAAAACTTGAAATGTACGGGCTACGGATTTTTCGATTTGTGTTACATCATAGCAGGCCATCCACAACGTGTCAGTGCTTCACCCCGTTGCCTGGCTGAATTTGGGCACTAGTCGCGGATGCATGAGCGGCGAGAGCTTGAGAAGAACGCAATCGCGATATAAATTTGAACCATCACCGACAAAGGCATTTGCGCTGCACATTAGAGAATTGCTGGGGCATCACGGGAGCTAATCGGCAACCAAAGTGGCTGCACCCGTGATCAACTTCGCTGTAACGCAGTGCAGAAAGCTCCCAAGCGAGCGAGCCACTCTAGGGTTATCAATGTCCTGGAAGTTCCTCATAGGAGACATTAAATACTGAAAGTCCGTCTAAAGAGCAAGATATAGCCATCATCAATAATGTCGGCATTCTCTTCGCGCCTCACTACACCGCGTAAATTTTTCTGCATTAGACACTGCTGCTGTTTTTTGGTGAAACAATGATAAGAACAAGTAATTTTGCTGCTTTTAAAAACCCGTAGCTTACTGGGAGCTAAGTGGTCTCACCGCTGTGTCACTAGTATCCGGAAATCGGAAATATAAGACGCTTTTAAGCTGGCAATGCACCTGTGGGAGAAGCAGTAAGGCGGCCCCAAAGCGTCCTAGCTGCGGCATCAGTCTCTTCTATCTATCTCACAGCCTGCGCGTTCTTGCACCCACCGACATGTTACTAGCATCTGAGGACCGAAATTTTGGCGCGCATAAGCCGGCAAAGCAAATGTAATAGAATAAGGCGGCTTATAACCATTCTGCGGCATCAGGCTTCTGCCCGCCTCATAGCATGCGCTTCCATAAGTATATTAGCCAAAGGAGCAGCTGTAAGATCAAATATAGGGTAAACTTACTGTAATAGGCTACCATCATATTGAATTTTGCTTCGTCCTTGCAGGTGCGCAGAGGTAATAGCCACGTTTTTCTTTTGCTTCATTTCTTGCCAGAACTGCCTCAATTCCTGCGCCCAAAATACGGAGTCACAAAACCACAATCGTCTTTATCAACTACTAACACTTGGTTCCCTCACTTACCATTTCTTGCCCCGCGACGGCTGAAGCTCACGCCGTAGGCGAAGTACGCTCTATTGAATATTTCAGCTGAATATCAAAACGCTAGCATGTAGACAGCCATCCACCCGAGCTTGATTTGCTCAGAAGGAGCCCGATCTGCGTGCTCCTGCGGCTCAGCTGGGGCATTAACATGCCCATTCGACGGACAGGAATACCCCCCTTTTTAAGTGCGACGGTAGGCCACAGTTTCATGTTCGGTTATCAAGGTAAAAGGAGATAAGTAAAGAGGAATGAGATTTCAAGTGGCAAGTCAACTGCTGATCCATGTAGTTTCTCGGGTAATAAGCCAATATTATACATCGAGGACTGCTTCACAGTAATCTTGTAGAGGGGCCAACGCTAACGCACGTGTACAAATCATATTCCTATCAGTGCATCTCCTCCGTATGCTATGGAGCTCCTACATATCGCCGAGCATAGCATGGTAACGACCCGTGGATTTAGGTCCGACGGTGGGCTTGACTGCCATCAGGAAGTTAGCCTGCTTGCAGCTTGTCACTACTTGGAACATTTGCGAACCTTCATGTGTGCCATTCGCGCTGTTCTCAGCCAAAATCTCGATCAAATTCCCTAGTAAAGATTCAGTTACAGAGTCACAAAGACGGGATGCATGCTCACTACCGTCTTTTCTTATTGCGCTGCTGAGGTGCCCGCACAAAGGTTCTGCTTCACCTTGGTAAGGCGTTGACTCTACCCCGCTCATCATAGCTTAAGAGAGGCTATGCAAGAAACCAGGAAGCGTCGCTTCCTATCGCATTCCAGCACGCAGACCTCCACAGCGTGCAGCTGTGGACGCATGCGCGCCTTCCATTGAGTCACCCATGGCACACTTAGAATTACGGCCTGGCACACGGGTTCAATAGAAACGTCACCGACCTACTGCTAGGACCAATGCCGAGTCGAGCTGGCATTTAACTGAAGTAGCCTTGCCAGTCCTTGCGTTCTGCTGGCTCTCAGCGACTATGAGGCTTATGGACTGCACTAGCAAGTAAACAGCCTAAATACAATCGGGCACGGTTTCCTTGATTAGCGAATCCACTTCGCATCCAGTGTCAAATTCTATATTGCTGGCAATTTTTCACCACTACGTGGACTCGTACAAGTGCAGAATCGACCGGTGGTGAGTACTTGTAAGCGACTCAGTCCTCTTTAGCCCCCTTTACCCTGTCACCGCCTGGGTGGAATGTTTTGCACTTCACTAATGCACCTTCTTTGCTCACCAAGCAGCATGGTTCCGCCGGGACGAGTCCCGTGGATTAAGTTGTTTGGTTCTTCGCATGCGGTTGCACTTCCTGATTTCCCAGAATAGCAGATTCGTTGTGGGGTTTATCTTTTGCTGCTAGGAGCACGGGTTGCCTCTGGCTCCCTTTTCCCGTCGGCATTACACCGTAGACTAGAGCTTGTTAATGCATCATTGAAATCCATATGTTCTACATCCTGATTTGGCTTTTCTTTTGTCCAAAGACGCAGGAAGTGGGCGTCTCTTCTCCGGAACCTAACTTAGTTTATCATATGAAAGAGCTACATCCTTTGAGTGTTTACATGCTGGATCGTTGCCCACATCGGACCGACTGACCTGACACATCAGGTAGACCTGAGATTAACCATTGATAAAGCAACTGTTGTTTGCGTCACGGCTATTGAAAACAACATTTCATATTTCTCGGTTGAACGAGTTCGTGATAGCGACTCCCTCGGTGAGACTGTCTCACTTCTGCCAGAGCCTTCTGTTGAGCAGATCTCCGCAAAACCCGATGAGTCAAGGCTCGTATGGTTTGTACTGTAGTAAGCTTTGCAGACGACTTTCCCTTTATGAATTAGTTCACAATTGAAACGCTGTGCCTCCTATCAAAGCCGCGAAGGGCATCCCTTTGTCTTTCTCTGGTGGGACAGAGTGAGGTACGTCTTTGACCCCCTGAGGAAAACTGTCAGTCCTTGCCCATCCTTAAAACCGTGATACTTTTCTGGTCGGCTTAGCCTCGTGGACGCATCCATTACCGCTTATCGACCAACAAGTCATGCCTTGCTACCAGCTTTGTAGCTACTGCATTCATTACTTTTCAGTCAGGTCTCTGCTGCCCTTCACGTGCGTGATAGAATCGTCTGTCTCCGTCTATGGAGAGATAGTACCAACCTATTGCCAAAATCAAATTGCTGAATTAACAAATGACTTAATCATAGCCATATAACTGCTGTGCTGGAGGCCTAATGTTGCACTGCATTCACTGCCAGTGGATGAGCGCGGAGCAGCTGCATTTGAGCCATACACTGCAGCCACCGGAAAAGCTCCTACCAAGACCTCTGTGTGAAGACTTTTAACAACAAACACCGGCCATGCTTGATAGAATATTTTTGAGTCTTCCTTAGAAAACTTGCGCCTTCCGCTCTTCGTCGCACTCAGAGCTCCGACACAATGAACCCTCTAAGCAGTCTGAGCATTCCCAGTTTGTCTCCCACATCATCTAGCGTGCACAAAAACACACATTGCGTCTTCTTGTATTGAGCTTATAGGCTCCTGTATTAAATTCGATATACGGACAGGAACATTAATGAGCAAATTCGTTGCTAACTGTCAGTTGTACATTATATCTGGTTAAATGCGTGCAGGTGTAATTCAAGCCGCTAAAACGGCAGAAGATAACGATAGGAGCAACGATTTCCGCACGTCCACAGCTTGTACCGACACTTGTGGTAACAAAACGTATACCGCACTGTGTACCCTGGTGGAAGGCCCCATTTTGTTACCCTGCACGCAAGAAGAGATTTAGGATTTTCTTCTATTGGCCGTGGGAGGATGTGCGTGCTTACATCTGCGGTGTACCTGGTATCACTCCAGCGACTTATAAGGCATTTTGCTGCTTATCCATGCCCTAGACATGGCAAATAATGATGGAAGTCACCCATACACTGTGAACTTCGAGACGGCTTGTTTCACGAGAAGGGACACAGAACTGTGGAATGGTCAGAGAAGGCAGTCTCTGCATCAACCTGGTCCCATTTTTGCAGTTTGTAAGCATTTAAATACATCAAGATTCTGAGCGGCGATGGTGGCATGCAGCTTTGGGTGTATATTAGGAGAGGCCCTGGGACTCTTCCAGGGTGACTTCGAGAGCGACATCCAATATCTAAGACGGAGTCGAAAGCTGGGATCCAACATGAAAGTACCCAGTAAGCTCAAAGACTTTGGTCCACAGATCACAGCACTTTTTGCAACTGCAGTTCAGAATCCCTCAAATGCTTCCACGGCATGCGAGGGAGAGGTGACTGCCTGAAGCAGTCTGCGAACGCATACACAAGTGAACACGCCTCGTTTGTGGGACATGTTGCAACAAACAATACAATGCGCAGAAACATTTTTGCTTGAAGGCTCTGTATTCAGCTAAAGAAAAGGGGCATATCCGTGCCCTCTACCCCACCTAGAGGTATTACGTGGTCCTCTCCCGCGAGCTCCGATCAATTTAGTCCTGATGAGTCGCAATTTATGGAAATTCTGATGATTGCACAAAACCATGTGCTCCGTCGCTGCTTTGTCGCCGCTCCTAAAGCTTGATGTTGAAGAAGTCATTGCTTACGCCCCACGGCGGCGATGCCACTTGGTGTCGTTTGCGACTTCCACTCTTCACTCGGCACTGTGTCAACAGCATATTAAATGTGCTGGATGCAGCTCCCCACGGACCATACAGAAGCCGTCGAAGGCCTTGCCTGTAAGCAGGGACCACAACCTCCTTAAGGCGTTTACTTGCCGTGGTGGCCGGTATTCAGCACTCGAAGGCAAAGCTTCGTGCTTCTCTTGTAGGCAGTGGCTTTTCCCTGTCACTCTAACGAGACTAGACTCTAAGATATGGGGGATCGCTGCAGGCAGCAGTGTAGCTTGCAAACTCGGATGGGACGAATACGTTCAAAGGAGGCGGATCAGGCAGATGAGCACTGGTTTGGGAGGGCAATCAGAATCTGATGGGCCCTCTTCTAGTTGTGGATTCAGTTACTCACAGTTTGTCAGGCAGTGTTCAGAGTGCCTCACCGACCGCCAGCTTGAGCGCGTGGCTATGCGCCTGAAGGCGTACAAGGGGCTAAAGAAGACTCCACGTGCGCAGAACAAGCTTACTGTTATTCGAGATATCGGGAAAATCGTGCCACGTATGTGAGAGTCACTTTGGAGGCTTTTACTTACCCGCTACGTCTTTGAACTTGCTTTGCTTATGCACCACCCCGCAAGCATTGGGCAACCGACGCAAAGGAAAGGATCTGACTGGCTTGTGTGTGTGTGTGTGTATGTGTGTGTGTGTGTGTGTGTGTGTGTGCGTGTTTCCTCAGAGGAGCATCGGGACTCTCTCACGAAGCTCCTTTCGGATAGCCTCGATATTGTGGATCCGCATCATTTTCTACGGCTTTCCAAAGTATCAGCAGAGCGTATCTGCATCGTACGCCCACTACAGCCCTTTGCCTTGTGCCCATGAATGAATACATGTCGAACAGGGGCACCGACGGTTTCTTATGCTCGGCAAACTATTAGTTTAGGGCTCTTTGCAGATGCTGAATGCACATTACTCGCTGATACTCAATCTTGCCTCTCTTCTGTTTGTCAGCAAGATGAAGTTGGCGACGGCATTCCGCAGTCGATTATGGGCGACTATACCGTAGGGGCCCAGATCTTGAGCGCTCAACGAGCCCAGCAGAATTTAAGGCGTCTAGACCGCACGGGCTCAGCAACGTGTGAGAGTGAGCTGCAGAGGCGATTTAAATATACAGCCCCTCTAGCGGAAGATTCACAGGGATACTTGAGGGAAATCGCTACAAGGCCGCCAACGCCGACACGTCTGACCGAGGCAAGTGATGCATAAGCTTCTGCGAACTCAGTGGAAATGTAATTTTGAGGCCCTTACTCTATTTTTAGATATGGTAGGGAGTGGAGACCGTTTCACCCACCCATCCTGTTCACCTCTTACGCACTGTCTTCTCAGAAACGAATTGGGGAATTGGTGGTTGATTGGCAGGATCCCTCGATTCCTACACCTGGCACCAGATCGAAGAATCTTGTGTTTCTTTCAAACCTTCCGCACGCCCCCCGCAACATCCTAACGGATGTCATATGCAAGGTGTGAAGCCCCACGGACTCTGGTACTTTTTTTCACCGGCAGTGCCCGTCTTTTAAAAGGATTAAGAGGTTCTGGTTGTTATTCGTTTGCTTCGCAGGCATTTTCCGGCTGTGGAACGATTGTAAACTTGGAGATTTTTGATGACCGCTTGCGAACTCTTGATCAAACAGATGACGTACGTACCCGTTCGTTATTTATTTGCATTCTTGAAGGTGTAGTACACAGATTATTTGACGCCGAACTCACCCTATCCCACTGCGATTGGTAATGTGTGTTTAGAATACCATGCAAGCTAAGGGGGAACAGGCCATTAAGGATAAGCTGGAGAGACGCTTTTCCCCCATTTTCGCTTTAGCAGGTATGCTACAACCGGTTTACAACCCTTTAGTTTTGCCAACGCCATTGAAACTAAAATCGACAATCATGGTAGAGCATGAACACAGGATGCCTGAACACATTTGCGCTTTTCATTTCCGCTCCTGTACTGCCGCTGGTGTTTGTATTTGCCAACGGCTACCCTGCAGAATTCAGCTCAACTCAGGAAAAAGAGAACGCGTGCAGTACATATCTTCGGACATTTGGAGTACCCTGCATCGATCGCCTTGTATATCCCGAAGATGCTGCAGTCAAGAAGACACTCATCGCAACAAACTTGCCTTTTGTTCTGACTCCTGATGGTATGGAACTTGGCTATAATTTCAACAGATCTGATGTGTGGCATTTTTGGCTGTGGTGGATTTTGACGCTATGGGGGATGTAGTGTTTATTTCACAGCAATGTGTGTTTCTGTGTCCCCAGAAATTGCTCGCATATTGGCATTTGCATTAGTCCAGGATTCGGAAAATAACAGACAAAAGCCTGGCACCTGCCGCATCCGCATGACCAATCCAGGCCTGTTTGGCTATGACCAACTCCTTGTTGAAGCGCGCTCGGACGCACCAGAGCCGTTCTTTGTCTTGCCATTGCACGAGAAAGTGCCTTCTGTAGACGCTGTTCCTAATGTGCCAGGGAGCGAGACACTAAACTACGGAAGCAGCGATACTACACTAGATTGCCGTTTTGGGACGAGCAAGGGAAAAATAGATATTGCTGACCTCGACAGAGTCCGGTTTTCCGACGAGCGCGAGCACAAGGCCAAGGGAATATCGCTATGTGCAGGGGCTAACGATGAGTCATACCAGTGGCAGAATACTGTCTCTGTCTTTACTGATGAAAACGTGTTTGTACCTCGCGCACTAAGGCCACCGATGGAGGTAAGTTCCACATATTCGCATGCAGTTTTTCCATTGCATCGTGCACCGGTGGTACCGATTCGTAGGAGTTGACAACAAAATGCACGTGCAGCCGAAGCCCTGCCCCCTATGAGGACAGCTTGTGCGCTCAGGAAGGCATAGGCGATCGGCAGAATTTCGGCAGCCTGTTCGGCTTGACTACAAACAACTGTGACCTGGGTCATCATGTAGTTAAGAAGTAGGCTTCGTTGAGTTCTGAACTCCATGTCCACCAATGGCCATGCTGTTGTATCAGATTTTCAGTACTTTGTAGTACACTGACTCTCAGTGCCCCTTATTTGCTGTGCGGTTTTGCCTTGATGCAGATTTTTCATGAATCGTTTGGTGCTGAATAATGATGGGCTTTTCGTCCTTCGTTTTGGATCATTTGAAGCTGCCGAGGCTGCCGTGCGCAGATGTAGAGGGACCGTAATTTATGACTCCAAGGCACTTTTGCTTTTTTCACCGCGTCGTTGTGTTTATCATAATGGTATGCGGCTATCCTCGCACGCGTCCGTTACAGGGTTTGCATCAGAAAGTTGTACTATGCTGCATGGCTTGTTTCTTTTCGTTGGGTGAAGCGAAGTAGTAATGTCGTGTGCATATGAAACTCCTCAGGTCATCTCGTCGATTTTGTAATACCAGAGGGGAACTTCGCGAGTGGAGGTAAACAACCAACTATGCGCATGTAGTGTAATATTATGTGTATTGGTACCATAAAGGCGCAGAGCGCATCAGCTGATATGCGCGCGAGTGCACTTTTGCCCAAGATGTGTAGAATCAATCACTGTTGCAACATGCAACCGCTGTATTGTTTTATTATAGTGGCATTTTGTTAATGGGATAGCAGGTAAAGGGGTACATCGAATAGCGTTGCGAAACATTGTCGCATGTCGACAATAAATTCGTGTTGTTAGTTACAATATCTGTGGGGTTCTCCCTCCAGCTAAGAACATTGGTATAAGGACGATAGACAAGAGGAAGAAGACACCCCCAATCGCACCACACCAGAACAGAGAGACCTGCTCTCGCGTTTTTTGGCGGCTTGAATTCGTTAACAACACCTATGCATACCTACCGTGACAAACGTGCTCCACCAAAGTAGCGGCGCGGTAACCTCACAAGTTGTAGACATGTTTATCTGCACAGGGCTTGTTTGGCACCTTCTTTGTCTTCCCATTGCATATTTGAACTGACCATAACTGTCCCCGCGCTCATCCAAATAAAAGCGAGTGCTAACAGGGACACTTCAAACCACAGCTGAAGTTGAGCTCCTGATACCTGGCGAAAAATGGGAGTGAAGCAAATGTCGCCGTACGCTTGCTGGGAATCCGAGCTGCTTCATCTTGTCGGCTGTGTATGTGGCCGGCAAGCTCTGTGACAATATGGTTTCCCATTGCTATATGCTCGGGGGCTCCTGCAGTCTTACAAGAAGAATGGCGCCAATGAGCCAAAGATCTGAATATCGCGAGTCTATTGCGTGTAGAAGGAAACAAGCTTTGTTAAACCTACTCAGTGGAACATCGCATGGTCGCATGATGCTAACAGCGACAACGCCGGCAAAGTAGACAGCTGTCGCTCCTGAGACAGCCGTCAAAATTGTCGCCTGGTGGATTCAACCAAAAATGCAGGTAGACATTCCGAACAAGGCGCCACATTGGTGAGACCCCTCCACAATTCGGGCGGCTGGGGCTACATGGTTTTCTTACCGCATCTGTTTATGGAATAGAATAGGATTGTTTACAAATATATTTGGGCAAACAGCCTACATCTGAATGTTTCGACTTTGGCCTTCGCCCCAGATTGGTCTCTCATCTCAAGGGAGATATGCCGCCAAAGGGATCAAGCAGTGGGGGATCCAGCAATAATCTGTACACGATGTAGAAATCGTGCTAAATGTCAAGGCAGAACTCAAGCCCAGCATTGGGAATTGTGATGCAAGTTGGTGCACATGGCACCCGCTGTGCTGTGGCTGTCATTACACCTGGCTAACTGTGTACGGTTCTGTACTGGTATACAGTTTCCGATGAGACATGCCTTCTGTGCCCAGAAACGCCGCGATGCCATGCAAAAAAGCCGCACGAGTATTCTGTTTTCGCTGTTTCTTTGCTACGAAACTTCGGGAAACGATGGAAGGGCAGATCTGTTTAGGAACGCCGTGCTGCATTCGCACGAGGCAGTGTGCTGCGGAGCATGCTTCGGACGGGCTTGCTCAACACACATTCAGCACGCAGGTTGAGATGGGCATAGTGCCTCTGTCTCTCTACTTTGCTTGCTATCGTATGGAAAGGATCTAAGTTTCAACACCACATCAGCGTGGCATTGCTACATGGGATACAGAGCTGTGAACCATTCGGAATGATCTGGATGACAACGCTACAGGACAAGCAAGTCTTAAGTCTTTCTCGCCTCCCAAGTTCACCTAGAGCCACGAAGAACTACAAAAGAGATTCGACGTAAGAAGACGTATATGGTGCGGTTGCCTGGGTTTGCACACAAGTGTCCTTGTGCTCGGTTTTTCGAGTGCATGCTTACATGCCTCTGAAGTACCATCCTTCTCGCAATTCAATTTCGCAGTAAAATTTCTAGTATTAGATGGAAGATGATGGGCCCCCTCGGACCTGCAAAGCTGCGCCTTTCATGAGTCGCTGACTCGGCCAAGTTCCTTCCAGTTCGCACTGCTCCCAGAACACTACTTCCCTGCTCTATTAGTAGCTAAAAATATGATTAGTAGGGGAAGAACGTCTTATAAAATGTAAAAAGGCGAGCCATTTGAAGAAACTTGGCGCTTTGAACTATGACAGCCACCTGCTACACAGTCTGGTAGCATGCCACAAATACCGCACACTGCGTATACCAGACTAACGTTTGCATAACTAACAAATCCCAAAGAGCTGGTAACTCCTCGACAAATAGATTGACTGCTTCAATTTGTACAGCCATGCAGGTCAGCATCGCCTACTGGCGATAAACTTTGAAGCAATTATGTTCGACGGCTACCACGCACTGGAAGCATCGGCGTACGGCCGTGCATGCAGTTAGCACTCATCCTAGAAGGCAGCCACATGCGCGCTGCAAGTGTTGAACGGTTGCAGAGAACGTTCCAGCTGGAGTTAACTCCAATTCATCGAAATCTATCTGGAACCGATCTTCTTCAGTGAGTGCACGCCCCCCCAGAATGGCAGCATATACATCTGGTTGTTCGTCTGTGCGATGCGTAGGTAGCAAAATGTCGCGAGGATCCTGATCCCAAGAATTCTCAGCTTCCCAGCCAAGGCCCCGCGTGGTTTTGGTCGCACGCTGCGCCAGACTGTTACGCACTGAGGGGTAGTTGTGGGCCTGGCTCTTTCGAAAGAAATTCGGAGGGTTCCTCTTCCTGCGACACAATTTGAGGAAATCCATCAAAAATTTGTCAATATCAATAACTATCTTCTGACCACACACCTTACGTGCTTATTGAGCCATGATAACATATTCAGGTGTGTTGGATGCGTGCGGCGTAACATACAGGTTGCGTAAAGCATCTCGGCGCTCTGGAGGGAGCGATATGTCCACGTTTAGAACACTGTCTGCACGCAGCAAGAAAAAACCTATAAATGGAGGACTGGATGCTCATTGATTGCATTAGCTTTATGAAGCCTGGATGTATGATACTGCTGCTCCTTATGCTGCCTAGGGCAGATCTAGAAAGCTTTGTAGCAGAGGATATTCCTGTGCATTGTTTAAAGTGGAGGCTTCCCGACCCCCATGTGGAACCAAGCAAAGGTGTACTCTAAATTTCATGACCATTTGTACTCATCAGGAGAGGCGCGTCGCCAACATCGATCAGTGAAGTCATACTGTGATATGATGTGAATTCATGACGTACCCACGCATAGGGCTACCGAAACTTCCATGTTTTTCTCAGAAAACTGAAGAATTTGACGCATTAGCTCTTCTTCTTTCGTAGTTGCCACGCGTAAAGTCTCTTGCTCACTATCATCCGTGTCATGACTTTGCAAAAACTCTCGTTCCAGAGAGTGCCTGCAGGAACATCCTTTCATGACCATAACTACGGCATGCACTGCCCTTCAAAAAACATAGGAAAGTTCAATTGGGCCACATTTAGGATTTACGGCCGACGCAAGGGAGCTGGGAGTGAATGTGGTGGATAAATACGGTGCCAGATGCCTTCCTAAGGTACCTCATATCCTTTATTTCGTCCTCGGCCTCAAGGCGAGCTCTGCTCATCAAGATTTCGCGTTCACCCCTTGCAGCCTCAATTATCCCTTTTGCACGATCTGTGGCGCTCTGAAGCATCTTCATCACTTCCGCCTCGAACTCTGCTGCAGAAGGGCCATCATGATGGGTGGCCTGGTGGTGTGACCTGCTTTCAAGGATGTGCGGCAAGTGAAGATGTGGTAAATGAAGTGGCATATGAGCCGGATGCACCCCATGTTCTCCTGAGTCCTCATTGGTTGCGGCTCCAGGAGTTTGCTGGTGATGCGCTCCGTAGAATCGGGGAAGGAAATTGTGCAATGCGTGTGCCCTCTTGGCCATACCAGATTCGGCTCGTACATTATTTTCCACTAAGTTCTTGGAGCCCTCTGCTTCGTTACCACGCTTGTCACCACCTTGATCATTCCCACAAGGTTCAGAACTGTCAGCGTTCACTTTTGGTGCAATTTTTGGCGAGAGGTTCGACAGCGTCCTCCTGAACAGCGATGGCTTGGAATCCATCGTGACACACGGGGATGCGCCATGAGCACTGGAAGGCTGCACGAAAATAGTTTCTGCGAGGACTCTACCTGCGTTAGCTTCGCATTGTTCATCTTTAGGGCCCTCAATAAGGCTCCCTCGATCCTTTGGGTACCCATGTTCCGCGACGGACTTTTGGCTCGCGATTTGCGTAGCCTTTGAGCGCCTCCATCTCAGCCGGAAAGGCATCTTTACAAGAATATAGCCTACGAACTCTTTGAATACATCAGATGTGGTACCCCGAACACTTGATACAGGGTCAAGGAACGAACCGCTGCACCTGGCCACTTGCAACAAGGCCTGGAATCGCCCAGGCTAAATGGTTGTGTGAATAACCTGCTAAAACGAAAAAACGCAGCTATCACAATAAAACAAATGGCAGGGTTGACAGAAGGCTGATTCAAAGAACTTCCTTCCAGCTTCTCTGTAGCACAAGTCCTTGCTTGAACAAGCACGTACAGGGGGGCATTGAACCAAAGGGTCCACACCCGCTGCTGATTCAGGCCTAAACGATACAGCTCTACGACACTTCAATATAGTCAGTACACGTGGGTTCAGAATGGCAACAAAAAGTCGAAACGGAATCCCGTTGGAGCACGTGGCCTGCCCACAAGAACTAACTGGTGGGCTCACGGTTTCGTATGGGCCATTGGGCAAGCCTCCGGGTGATAAGAATGAGCACCGTTATTCTCGGAAGAAGCTCAGTTTGCCTCATTTTATCTCCTTTTTGTACCCAAAGGACTAGACGAAGCCTTAGCTCTCATGGTGACGGGCTGCAGCCACCAAAACGTCCGTGATTGCGCAGCCCGACTGAAGAGGTCATTCCCTCACACCATGCTCAATACGCCTCCTTTTGATTATCCCATCATTTCTCAGTTTTGCTACCAATGAAAAGACTGTAGAGGCGACGAACTCGACTTTGGCTAGGCGAAGATGCTGGGCGGATATAGGGCATGTACAGTTCTAGATAAACCAATGGTATCTGCTGGTACGGCAAGCCCAAGCAAAGCTATCCACGTGCGCTGGTCTTCCTCTAATTGAGCTCACTTCCATTCCTCTGCCATATCCGGCAATGATTTTCGATCAATGGTGCGCCTCATGATAACCCTCTCTGTCCATCAAACGTTAGATACTTATTTCTTAGAGTAAGTATTTATTTCCCTATGCATGGTGAGGATTTACCCTTTCCTGTAAAAAAACGTTGGAAAGAATGTGCTCACGCAGTACAAACGCACTCTAGGCCGATGAGAAGCAGGAAAGCGGCACTGACAGAAGAGGGAACGGCCGTCGAGAGAAAAATCGATGTAAAATACACGTCGCTTCGAGAGAGACTTTAGTTGTTCATGTTTTATCACTAAAAGGACTGGGGGCAACAAAGTGCCCAGTAGTTTTCCAAATACGACCCCTGGGTGCTGCTACAAAGTCTGGGCACCTCTTGGGAATCCGGGTGGCAAAAAGTTTATATGCCACCTGGGTACCACATGATTTATTGGTGCCTCAAATGGTGTGCTAAGCTACCTACTGGATTAACATAAGGCTGCTAGACGCACGGCTTTGTAATTTGAGACGAAAAGATAAGAGCGCCGAAATGCACCAGCCACTGCGTTACCGCCTGTCTTCTTTAGAGGAATAAAACGGTATATACCAAAATAGGTTGCCAAGAAAGAAGCGAATACAAAGCCATGGACAGCTCCAATCGCCAAGCAAAGCATTACTCTCATGGTTTACACCTTGAGTATGGTGCAACACATGCAGCAGCCGGACATCGGGGTCACCACAGTCCGCTTTTCCACTAGCGGAATGGCGAACTGTGCTGGCAATGTGCCTCTACATAAAGGACCACGGGCTTCGGCCGTATTCATTGGGTACAATAGAGCGGTTGTGGGGGAGTAGGAGGAATAGTGCATCAAAAGCTGTTGGAAACCCTTGAAACCAGGGAGGCACATGCCGCAGTCTCATGCTGCTATGTACAGGGTTTTCATATGGTCACCTATCAATCTAGAAAAGAACCGAACAGAATTCTTTCCTCTTCACAGCAGAAGTCCTCGTAGAGCAAGAAGTCTTTAGCAATGTCTTGGTAAATCTGAACGCTTTCAAAGCCTTCATCTGCCGATGGAAGTTCCACGTGAGCATAAAACATGTTAACTACAACCTTTGAAACCTTCTCCACACGATAGCGTGTTCGAGACAAAGTAGACCTTTCCAACATCATCGAAGGGCGCTCAACAAGGTGCCTACTCCGTAGCGTTGCCGCTAGACTTCGGAACTGTCCAAGGTGTAGGCAGAGCTCTTTTGGCCACAGCAGAGCTATGCTGCGCAAACTGCACGCAGGTGCATGCTTGCGGGCCAGATCTATGAATAACTGGCGCTCCTTCCGGGTTGCGTTTTGCCGGTCAATTACCACACTCTTACCCTCTTTTAGAAGTCGAATGCATAGATCTATGCACTTGACCTTTGCTTTTAGGTCATCCTGGTTCACAACAGCGTAGTTAGAGAAGAAGCGCTCTACGATGGTGCTCTTGCCGCTTCCGGGAGCACCCACAAGTATGACCAGTTCTTGGGGTGGACGTTGCGCTTGCTGCACTTCTCGTGCTTTAGTTACCGAAATTTCCTTTGTCTCTCCTAGGCGCTCATTATGTGCCTCGGACAGCCGAACTGCTTGCACGTCCTTAACCAGATCAAACGGATCCCACGTGCAGCACGCTTTCGCCTGTTTACCCCGCTGAAGTTTTCCATCTTCCCCCCAAAGCATCTGCCCCTTTGCTTTCACCTCCTCACTCGTGGGGCAGGTATTTGTAGTTAACTGGAGCCGGCGAATAACAAGGGGCAGAGAGGGAGCTCTATGGTTTAAAAAAAATTCTTCCGGCGTGAAGAAGTGCATACCCGTATTTATTGCAAACTTCAGGTCCGCAGAACTGTGGTCTCCTAGACGTCCCGCAGAATCACCAACAAAAAATATCCGAGGATAACTACATTTGCTATGCGTACCAACATCTTGGTGCTGAGAGGCCCCCCCAGTGACGAAAGAAACAGAGCCAGTTGCTTGAAGCACTCGAGGAAGTAACTCCCGGAAGAGCAGGGCAGCTGCTGGTGGCCGAGGCTTCCTATACAAGTCATCACAACAGCAAATGCAGCTGGTAAGTGGCACTCGGAGTGCGCGCTGAATGGCATCCAGCTTAGCGGTCATATCCGTGAGTGTGACATGGCCGAGACCTACGCCCAGCTGATTTGACAAAATGAATATGGTATATCCCTGCAGAGCGCAGCAGACTACTTACAAACCACATAGTGTACTCTAAATGATTAGTACGACTGTCTTCATAGGAGTTGCCTGAAGTGAGCGGTGACAACGGAGCCAGCTTGATGTAAATAGGTTTAACCGACTCGCTATACGAAAGTGTATCCGACGGCGCGGTAACAGAGGTGCGCGGTAAGAGCCTCTCAAAGCAGAGGGATGAGCAACGTTTACTATACACTGATAAACAAAAAGCAGAGTTAGGCCTCACTTCGTTATGCAGCCGATGGAGTTGGGCAGGCACGCGATCCTCACATAGGAGTTTCCAGTCATTCGAGTCTATTGGAAACTTCTTGCCACTTCGTGTCAGAATGAGGGTGCCGTCTAAATCAAAGATTGCAACGGGACTGCACTTGCATTGTTCCTCTTTGACACTGATGCTATCGGAGGAGCAGGGATGGTATGTGGCCCTGCAACACTCCGGCACGCGAAAGACGCCTTGGGAAGCGTGCAAATTGTGCAGTTCGCAACAGGGTGTTTCACCAGCTGCACGATGTTTCTCGATACACTGCCCATACAATCCTGCGGACTTCTCGCCATAACATCTCCACCATAGGGAATTTCCGCCTGCTGGATGCCAATGAGGTGATGAAGGCAGTGTTGCGGTCTGGGTGGAATGAGACCGTTTAGTCATTTTATTAATTGCTTGCCTGGACCGTCTAAGCGTATTGAAATGCCATGCAGAATACTACCTCTATCGGTCAGGCAGGGAAAAATGCAGAAAAGGGCACGTAGCGAAGGCACACTCCGACAGTGATCACAGAGCAAGTAGGGCAGTGTAATACGCATTGGTGCTATCCACAAGAAAAAGGGAGTTCCTTTGCAACACGATGAGAGAAATCGTTAAGCTGCCACATCGACCTTG
This sequence comes from Cyclospora cayetanensis, assembly GCF_002999335.1. Classification (NCBI taxonomy): domain Eukaryota; phylum Apicomplexa; class Conoidasida; order Eucoccidiorida; family Eimeriidae; genus Cyclospora; species Cyclospora cayetanensis. The sequence goes on along the minus strand of NW_020312092.1, from coordinate 79,898 downwards.
AAGGCTTAATGAAAAGACAGGGCATGGAACACCAGTGTGCCCGGAGTGCGCATTGTATTGCAAGGCGTTTGGGGCTTAAAATGACGCAACAACAGACTGAGAAAGCCAATTTTGTACGCTTTGGTATAAAGAACGCGATTTGTTGCTTGTGAAAGATGCGATTACCGAATTGCCTCTGGTTTGTGGTTATTTCTATGCTGCTGTCGATTGAACGTAAGGAGCTGTCCTACCACGTGTCACGAAACTAAATTGAAAAGGACTACTACGGATACTGAAACTTATTCGAATAAAGGCATTGAAACTTTTACATGTTACGGATTCGATGTGTTAAACTAGTCTCAATTCTCGCAAATCGATGAGCATATGCAAACAACGTGATAAGTAGCAGGGCACTAGCTGCTAAGTCGGTAGCAAAATGCTTGTATACCGGATAACCATTAGAGCCACTCCCCAACCGTCCGTGTAGTAGTATGCACAGAGGCAATTGCATTGCATTCTCCTCTATGCATATCATCACACTAACTAGGGGGCCCACTCAAAGAAAAATGCCTGCTATTGAAGCCACTTCGAGTAGCACCATGCTTCAACAGGGTAGCTTAGGCCACGGCCTGTTCCAAGGCTACCTTCCTTTCGATGCCCACTGAAAATGTACGGGTTTCCAACCATCAGAGCCATATAATAGGGTTCAAAGTAGGTCAGTCGAATTTCGGCCTTCACGGGGCGAACCAACTGGCAAGAGAAGTCGCATCATATAAACAAAAAGCTGACTTGGAATCAGCCTGTCAGAACCTAAAATTCACTTTGCAGCAGTTATATCAGCCAGAAATACCCTTCTATTGACTCAGGTGGGATACTTCCTTGCTAAGAAGTTACTTCGCCTATCCCAACCTTCGACCGACGACGCACACCAAGTGTCATACCATTAATATCGAGCCATTAACAGAGTTCTTTTGACTTCGGTGTTGCCGTAGGCGGACGACGTTGCGAGCTTACTTATATATGAAATGTATAAGGAAGCTTATGTGTTTTCCAACTGATCTCTGCGGCGACTGTGCTTATTAACGATAAGGGCAGAGCAACCTCCAGTGTATTACCCAACTTCATGCATGATCCCTAGCTGTGAGTTAAGCATTTATTAGTGTGCGTGACCTAAGTTATTAGACGATATGCGAGGCACAGCTGTGGCACCGGTTTCTAGTGATATCAGCCAAGACACCAGCACGTGAAGGTGGTGCATCAGTTCAGACATCTTTCAAAATTAAAGTAACTTCTATACGGGACTAGCAGGCCGTTGCGATATGATATTCACGGATTTTCAGAGCCTGACAGAATCATGCTGCCACGGTGGGGTCTTACTGAATGTGCCACTCTAAATAACCTCCGCTACCTCCTGCCCGACGGTAAAGGCTGAACATTTGAAATATACAGCCTGTGTACAGTCTCAAATCTTGTGCATTTATATGAGGCCTGCTTTCTTCTTTGCACAAAGAAGCAAGAAATATTCAGCGCTCCCCGCTGTATGATGGATATGACGCTTACCGTGACCACTTTACAATGAATGTGCTACTCAAACGGATGTCCAACTTATTTCTTTTATTCTTCTCGTAGTTGAGTCGATTGCCTATACCAGTGTGGCTTTGTGCAAATACAAAAAATTAGCGCTGCTTTTTCCTTCTACGAGGTAGCATCCTAAATTCCTCGCCACCTACTTCGAAGGTCTGTAGATTGATATTGGCCCGCCGGCTTCCCTGTGTCTGGGGGTAAGGCCGTTGAGACGGCTGGCGCACTGTTGTCAGATCTATAGCACGACCCTCTGCAATATCCGGAGCGTTGGTCATTGGCCGTGGCTCCTCTTCCTCCGCAAAGGAGTCTGTTTGGGGAACAGGCGGGGCCTCCCTTAGAGCGACGGGTGCAGCGGAAGAAGCTGAGGTGCCTTCGCCTGGATATTGTGTGTACTCTTCACCTTCCCGCTCGGCTTCTGGCTGCTGGACAGACGCCTGAGCAGCTCGCTTACGAGGAGTCCCTATAAAAGCTGGAGGAAGTGCCATAGCTGGAGGTTCTGGGGTTGGCTTTATCAACACTGTGTTTCCGTCTTTATCGTGAAATTCAAATGTCCCCTGATGATCTCCCCCATAGTGCTGCCTCACAGTGTCCCAGTCTTCATCATCACTGTCCACGGATCTAGGAAGAACAGGGAAACGTGCTCGCGCTCCCGGTGAGCGGCGTCCACCTCGGCCAAAAGGAGTGGAAACAGATTCACCTACATTCGCAATAGCCAGGCGTGTACTGAAGGCCGGAGGGGACTGTTCTTCGTGCCTTCGCTTCTCGCTATCCTTTTCTCGCCTTCTCTGTTGTCTATGCCGCGCTGGTGGCTGTGAATTTTCTTTGCGATGCTGCTCGCGTTGCTCCTCGATGAGTTGCTGGCGAATCGGATCCTCCCACCGAGCCACATCTAGTAGTTCCGGTGGGATGTAAGCACGAGGGTCAGCTGCGAGTCCGGGCCCACAAACAAACACCTTCACACCGCTTGCGAAAGAGTCACCGCCAAACCACCCAATAAACCTGCAGACCGGTACTACCAAAACTCAATATATGTGTTCACCAGATTTAAAAGCAGCATACCACCCATCTGAGCGTATTATACTGCTGCCCCTCACAAAACCATGATGCGTACCAACTGCCCTCCGAGCACCTTCACGACCGGCGTCCATCCCAAGATCGAGTAGCTGCTGCTGCTCTAGTTGTTGCTTCGTGTGCAATGGATCCTGTTGGTTGTAGTACGTAATGAACGCTTTGCGCGTTTGCACTTCTTCAATCTGTCTGTTTACGTGTTGTATCGCCGCTTCCACGCCGGAAACATATTTCCCTTGTCTTCGAATTACCTGTCGAAGCACGCGCATGTGTTCAGCTGCAATTCGCCAACACAGACATTGGACACGATTCTGGAGAATGAACTCCGCGTAGCAATACCTTAACTGTGCTGGACAGCTGCTTTCCAGCAGTGCCTTCCTGATGTATTCCTGTGGCTCAAGAAGCACTCGACACACGAAAACAGCATGCGGAATTTGTACTGTTTCTGCGAAAACTCAAGACATAACAGAATTTTCGGCCATACCAATAACTCCAAGGTCATGCAGAATAAGGAAGTGCTTGGCTCGCAAGAACTCAATATCCGTAAGACACTGCTGCAGCCTCACGATTTGAGTGGAAAGCAGTGCCTTGCTGATGTATTCCTGTGGTACAAGAAACACTCAAAACGCAGAAATGGCATGAGGGAGTCAGAGTTTTCGTATTCTGGAGAGACTTTCAGAGGAGGTCACTGGACTATAAAGTTCCAGTATTTTAAGAAAACTTTTGCTGCGGCAAGCCGTTTGCTTGTCTTCAGTAACGTGCCTGTGTACTTTGTGGTTCCTTAACCATCAGTGGAAGCTCCTTCAGGGAAATGAAGAAGTCGTCTTTTAGGCTAGCAAAGTCCGAATTTACAGGCTCCTCTCCGTCAAGAGTCACTCCCCAAGCTTGAAGGGTAAGGCACTTAACAAAAGCCTGGGATTGCACACATTTGAAAACCCACGCTATCTTTGATTGCGAAAACAAACACAATGGCCGTCTTACAAGTTAGGCTTCCATAGCTCACCTTAAAATATAGAATTACCGTGTCATTGACCATCAGAGGCACACGTTTCCTCTTCTTAACGCCATATTTTGCTTCCAAGACGTTCTGCATCTCCGCTGCCTCTTCACCCTTCATTGACTCATATCTAAACATGCAACAAGGCAGTTCAACATGGTCAATTCCTAAGTTTAAATAGCAAATGAAGTAGAGGGAATGCCGACGGAAATACCCACTATGTGCACGCTGGACCTAACTATATTTCACGGGCCCAAGCGCAAACCCCTCTCAATCGTAGGCACAAGCCTCCCCGTCCTACAGGCTCTGCCTACGAAGTAGCTGACTACTTTTGTACGAAAGGAAAGTCGCTTTATTCGAGGAATTAAATTCAACATATTATCAACTGAAGCTTCGACATGAGCCCCGCAGGCACGGACCTAACGTAAATCATTGAGAGAACAATATAGTTCAGGAAACCAAAGAAAAACATGCACGTCAAAAGTGTGAAAACTTGGAAAAGCCATCCAATACTTCGACCCTGCTGAGATACTGTGATGATTGTGTTAAAATTCCACTTGGATTGCGTCAGCATCACACACGATACGAGTGCATTTGCAAAGCTAGAAAATCCATTGTACGATCCTCCTAGAACGCAGTATCCTGCAGTAGAGCAGCGGAGAGACAACACACAGTGCCAGAATGCACATTAAGCCCCTGCTAAATTGACGATATGTCGGCGCACCTCCTTGGAGACAGTGATGCTGCTCCCACTCCGCGAAAACCATGCAGCAAATGCATTTACAAGCTATCTAAATTTGATATTTCGCATTACAGCAGCAGCTGCTGCATACACATTTGAGCCACCCATCAATCGCTCCGGTTGCTTCTGAGAACATAAAATATCAGAGCGCGAGTAGTAGCGTACCAACAAAGCAAAATAGCAAGAATGAGCTGAAAAGTGAGCCCAAAGTACACGCTGTTTGCATTTTTGCTGCATTCAGGTGTGAAAGGAGCTTCCGAAGGCCCTGCATCTTCTCTGGAATAGCGGGCACCATTGTAATGAACCGGATCACGGCTACGATGAACAGTAGCCCCGCGCAGATCTTGCAATATAAGAGGTAATCTGCCAATATTTCAATGTGATTCTGAATGCGAAGAAAACGTGGGAAAGACTCGGCTGTAGGCGGTGGCTCAGACCTTGATGGAGCTGCAATTTTCACGCGTAAGCGCACAACGAAATGCGAGTACATGGCTTACGATGAAAAATATTGTCAAGTAGAATAAAAAGGGAGAGGCTATAGCTCGTGGGCGGCACAATCGGCGGAGCGGTGGCACTGTGCTACTACGAGATGCACTCTGAACAGGATACAACCGACTATGGAGAAATTTTCAGCTCCGCTTGCTTACTACTGGAGCTTCCGGGAAGCCACTGCCAAGGTTGAACTGGACCTGGGACAAATTTAGGTAGGTGGCCGGTACTTGATGCGGCGTTCCCCGCTACTAGGGAGCTTAGTTCCGCGGTCCAACCAGGGTCAAACGCGACATTATACATGCACAGTAGGAAGAAACAACAGCAAGCGAAAGCCAGTACAAGAGGCAGATCCAGTACAATGAGGTACATAGAAGGCAGCCGACGCTCCTGTACTGCGCGATACGATAGGTAAAGGTAAAGTAGTAGGCATACAAGACACAGTGGCATCAGTACCACTTCTGGCCGAATGCCGTCCCCGAGTGGGTTTATATGCCACGAAGGAGCAACAGTCACATGCACGGCAGTTTTCAAATTGCCTTCGTCCATTGCTACAGTAACCTGAGGTCGCAGTTGGAAGGGGAGAACAGGGATCGGTGGAAGAGCGTTGTAGCGAGCTCCTGCCTTACGCATCAGACGGGGATCACACCTCTTTAAAGCACACCAAAAATCTGCGGGTTATTGTTAGGGGCCTCACCTTTTTGTAGGGAATTTTTGACAGCCAGCAGACGTACTTTGTTCAGAGCAAACATGCTCGCATCTCCGTTGTACGTCATCCATGTTGCTTCTAGCTCAAGTAGCTGCCAATCTAGGAAGCCTGCTGAGCGGAGTTGCTTCATCTTGGTTCTCATGGAACTAGGGCCTACATATATCTCTTGAAAGTCCGATGCAGTCCAATTCTCGTCACTCGCTTGCATGTCTTCCATGGAACTTTCCGAGAGCCGCCTAGTGTCTGGGAATTCATTCTGTTGTTGCCGAATTGCTGATGGCTGTTCGCCTCCGGAATCCACTGTATTGAATGCAGATTGGCTTTTTGCGTCTACGAAAGTCGTTAGTGAACCATCACCAGAAAAGGATATGGGTACTCTGTAGACGCGTTCTGGAGTTGGATTAAATTTGCTGTTTCCAAAAGCGTCAGAAGACCAGTTGCGAAATGCGTCGCTCTTGCGCCTGACTGGGTAGAGCTCAGTCACTATAAAAGTTTCACAGCGCAAAAGCAGCACTTCGTTTGGCACCTTGTGATGTGGCAGCCGCAGTGGATGATTGGGACTGTGGCTATGTAACAGTGCAAAATGTTGATGGCCAGCAGGAAACGCTTCACCACAAGCTGACCGGGACAGGAATGGCATATGCACTCAGGCCCACAACTTACGAGGCTCGAAACTTTGGCATTCTAAATTTACCCTCGTGAGAAAAAGCACTGCACCAGGGTTTGTAAGTGGGATTGCGTTTGTAGTGGACGGCAAATTGAAGGCAGCGTTGAGTATCTGGCCTGCTAGTATTTGCTCCAACCAATCGTAGACGCCCCCGAGCGACGTGACATTGGTAATTCGAAGTGGACGTTTTATTCCCTGCAGCAACGCATCCGCATGCATTGCAAGTACGATTACGCATCACTTCACAAGTAGCAAGCAAAAGCCCTACGGGAATGGTGGTAATGCGAAATCACCGTTTACCAAGTGCAGGGGTCTGATTTCTTGCAACGAAAGTGCTGCCGACACTCCGTAAACTAACCGGTGGCTGGGTAGCAGGAAAGGATTTGGGGGTCGGGTTGCACTCATTATGGGGAATCATCCAAACAGGCGGGGTACGTTCATTGTCCTCCGGTGACATGAACGGATCAGTAGTGTTGAATGGTTGGAGTATTTGCGCCATAGACTTCTCAAACTCGCGATTGACACGCGGCGTGTCACAGATTAAGCACATGGACATTGTAAAAAAAAGAATAAACGGAGCAAACGCCATCACTAGCTTCCTACACTCGAGCGCAACGTTGTCCACTGCCTGAGAGATCTCTGACTTTCCTTCTTCGTGTTGACAAAAATCGGCAGCGTCAGTCTCGCGCATATCTCTCAGGCGAGCTTGCAGTTCCTACCGCACACATGTACCGACGTGTTTCACAAGGTCATAAAAGTGCCAGTCTACCTAACGCCACCACGGATGCAGCACAAGCCACACCTGGGGCCCCGAACGCTGCATCAGGTTGAATGGAGCACCAAAGAACAAATTAGCTTGCGAATTTTGCCAAAGAATTGAAAGCGGGTATTCTGCATCCTTTCAGAGGAACCACTTGTCAATCGCACAATACCTCTTCCTTAATACTGTGATCCGTTGGTTCAGGCGTGCAGAAAAACAAGTTGTTTTGCATCCATTCCCGAGTTCGGCCAATGACTTCATATCCTGATCAGGAAACCACAACAGTGCTGGCACTGCTGAACAGGCTTTTATGCCAAGTAATACCATGAACCCTTGAGGATCTCACATGGCTGCTTGAATATAGGCAAACTGTAGATTATTAGGTACCCCAATGCTGGGCCGCATTCTGAATATTGCACAAAGTACAGTGCATAGACCTTATTTTTCGCGGCTAATATCACGGTGACGCCTGTGACTCACCCAAGTTCTCCCTTTCTTCTGAGCGGACCTTTTTTACAACGGTGTAGAGCGCCTGAATGTTGATCGCCACTAAGAGGGGGACGATTACAGCCCAGAATACCATTAAACAAAAAGAAAAAACTATGAATGCGGCAGGCGGCATTGAATGAGTGAACGGTGCGCCAAAGACCATGCAGACCGTGTAAAAGATTGACGATCCGAAGTTCTGAAATTGCTCAACTCGCGGCCCTGGAACGCCATCATACGGAGGAAGACAGCAAATAACTCGCTTATAGTGTAAAAATTTAGTCATACTCATCATAGCTTCGGTAAGGCAGCATGCTAGACAATGGGTAGCAAAACATCCTAAAAAGCCTTTGCTCTCTTCATGAACCACGTACATCAGGAGGGACTGAGGAGCCAATCATAACATGCAGCTAGAAGCTTTAGTTAGCATCCTGTAAACGCAAGCCTGGTCAAGTAGGAACTTCTAAGAGGCCAATCAAAGAGCTAGCTCACCTAGAAGGATGTAGTTGCATGTCGATGCACCGAGCAGCAAGAGGATCGTTATGGCAAAGATTCCCCCAAACTCGTTTACAGCAACGGCAGTGCTTTTCTCCAGAACCAAGAAAAAGATACTTGCGCCAGAAAGAGAATGCAGAAGCCGCAAAATGAACGCCCAGCCGTTTACCATTAATAAAACACCCATTATGCTCTCCAGCACTGCAGCGTACGCACAAAATCTGAGCCGTTACATTTCTGAAACTCACAGGTAACTATATCTTGGGCTTTGGGGCAAATCTGCTGCCTTAAACTGGTTAGGAAAAAATTTTGTAAGCCGATATTAAAGCGCCAGAAGGCAAGAACCAAGTGACTGACCTTCTAGTGCATGCAGCATTACGGTGTTGTACTCAGATTTGGCGATGAAAACGCTCAACATGCAGCATGTCAGCATTAGTGTACCGCTGGTAAGACTTGTAGCAGCTACCAGTGTGCAGGGCCAACGGTCTTCCAAATAGCGGTACAAGGGACCATGCTCCTCCCCGAATCTGCATGGCATCCCAAAAGGCCCATATATAGTTTCTATTTCAGGATTCCAGAAACATTTTGACGCTCTTCTGAGGGAAATTTGTCTTTTTCAGCTTATAGGCAATGCGAATGGCACTCCATGGTGTCGAGGCGCCCGACTGAGGAAACTGGAAGCTACGGCCACTGCATAAAGCTGACCGAGACTAGAGAGCAAATAGAACTTTAGTCTGGATCTCAAGAGCTAAATGTGCATAGCAGTCTCCCAGTGCTATAGAGGGAGAGCTGACGCGCTTGCCGAACACGCAGAGCAAGCCGTTCACGCGGGCCCTCTCTTACCTGCGTGTTCTCTTCGTCTGTTCAAAGGCAAGCCATTCTACGACACTGTAACCAATGCTCGCAGCTAAGAACAAAGCTGCGAACACCAGTGCCAAGGTGCTTTCAGATACTAAGGTTGTCATAACGTCAACTCGCCCAGAGACCAAGCCGGACTGGGATTGCTCGAAGCAAACCTCAGCAGCTGCATCAAAAAGCAGTCGCACTGCATTATCTAGAGTCTAGAAGAGCGCTTTCTGCTAAAAAGCGAGCTGCATCGATGGCCTCTCCGGCGAGTGCTTGCTTCGGGTGTTAAGAAGCACTTTGCAAACGACGCTACTAGCTGCCAAAATCACGACTCGAAAAACATACTGCAATCATTTCCGTTGCCATCCCTTCCTCGAATTATAAGTGTTGCCTTTGTAGTAAGTGGGGTCCACCAGCCGTCAGTACCAAGTGCCTGTATTGTACTCGTAGCGTCAACTCCATACGTTCCGCCGAGGATCTCTCCAAAGTCGACAGTCTTCTCTTCAGCAACTGAAAAACCAACGTTCACATAGAAACCAGTACTGGAAACTTGAAAGAATCCATCAATATGTCCTGCACAAACTTCAGTTTTGAAAAGTTGTTGGTGCCAGGGCCAACTGGAAGCGAAAGTCGGCAGCCCTGGCGGGTGATTGCACTCACACAGGGGCTGTGGCCTACCAGAAAATTCTAATCTTTTGTATACAAGGCCTTTTGTGTAGGTATCTGTATTTTCCTCAAGACTTCCTTTAACAAGATGCAGCTTGGCTAGTTGCACTACGACGGCGCCCCCCAAGTTGCCCGTGTAAAGGGTAGGGGCCAGGACCTTAAGAAGCCAGGCCTCCACATCTGCCCAGGTCATTATGGCGCCTGCAGCTATGGTAAAACTCCTCTTATCTGGCTGAACAAGTGTACTTGCCTTCACGTTGTGAATTTCCACAGCTCTGGAGAAGGTCGAGCTACTCAACCATCCCCCCGCCCACGAACTGGGTAGGGAAAAGACACCCTCTTTGAAAGGTGTGCTGGAAAGGTGCGTACGCACGGCCGTTGTCAGTTCGTGGCGCAAAGGAACTGAGTAGTAAAAGATACCGGCGCAGGTAGTAGACCCTCCTAGCAGCACGAGAAGCAACAGCCAATTGAGAAACGAGTTATTCTTCTCAAATGACAAATTTGTGTTTTCCGCCAACCCCACTTGTATATAACCGCTGCTGGGAGTGGAAGAGCTTCTAACAGAAGAATCTCTCTCGGAATCCGAGGAGGAGGACCGCGCAGAGGGCACCATGGCTGTACCCGTTCAACCTTTACGAGCTAAGCCATGGACATACGTATCAGCAATGGCTGCGACGCAACATGCCGTGGTTAATACACCATATATCTGTCGCCGTCCGCGGGCCTGAAGCACAAGGAGATGCCTTTGCATTGAAGGCAGAGCCGCTTAGTGTCCGAGCCCTCATCTATGCTGGTGTGGTACGTAATTCTGGAACGGATGAGTCAACCAGAAGGGCCGGGCACAGAAGATTTCTGTGTTTGTCATTGCAAAGCGGCTCGTTGATGACCGATTCGCATATAGCTGAGCAAATGGGCTCTTCCTAGGACTAGACGGTAGCTTTCGCCCAAATATACCATGTAAGGTTTATTCAAGCTTCCCAACTCAAGAATTTAATCAACACCTGTGGTTGGTATTTTCATGCTTGCGCATTGGACACACTCACGGAAAACTGGAAATTCACTGAATTCTTTCCAAATTCTGAGCAAAGGCACATACGACGCGTTGGCTTATGAGCCAGTTTACACACAAGGCAAAAGGCTGGCGACGAGGGGCCATGCAGATGCGCGGCCCTGCTCGGGAAAGGTGAGAAGAAGATGCGAAGGAATAGTATTATCGATATTTCACGGAATTCAAAGAAAGCGAGCTCAAACATTAATTCTTTGGCCGCACTGCGTAGCCCAAAAGTATGTGTCTGCACATCAACGCCCTTGAGTGGCGTGTGGCAACGGCGGTCATGCGAGGTCCACGAGGTCTCCACAGAGAAAAACTCTGAGCCTTTTCACACACCCTATTTCCTGAATGGCCGTAAGATGTATTCATTTATAATGATACGCTTTTGTTATTTGATATTTTTAGTGCTTACCCATATAATGCCTCACAGGTTTTCATAACTTGGCAATCCAGGACAGCAAATCTGTCGTACCACTTGTTCGGGCGGGAGGAGGCGCGTTGTCTCGAGACCGATTTCGTTGCTGCTACTTCACTCATTAGCGGTCTTCTAGCTTCCTCGGAATAACGTGCATATTTCAGTTCATCCCACTAGCCGTCACGGATACTCACCAAATAGCCAAGCACAAGAGCAAGTTATCTTGGGTTCAACAGATAGTGCACTTTCAGTCTTCGCAAACAGTCCTGAAATTGTAATGTATTAGCGAGAAACATCACTTGCCTTCGAACAGCGAACCCATTAGCCTGTGAGTAGTGGGACATTGGGGCTTTGCTATGCCGCTTGGATATATGCCTGGCTTGTGCAGTAGTTGCCCTGTGACACGGCTCTATTCATCGTCTCATGAAGACAGCAGCAGGCCTCACCGGTTGCACTGCAGGTTTTTTGGGGTAAATCAAGGAGACGAAGGTAGCAGACACTGAAGGCTCGGGTTATGGACCTGGTTTATTCCCGGGTCCAGTGGCGATCCCCCGTAAGTGCCGCCACTGCAACAAATGTTCCTCCTCAACCTTCAGAGCAAAGGTCCATAATAGAGCCTCCTTATCAAGCACAGAGAATCCACTATAACCCTTGCAACGGAGCAAGAGCCCATGGAACTTACTAATGCACTCGCTGGTCATGCGGGGCACGGGTGCCTAATACCAGAAAGTAACGCACACAAGGTGACTAACCGAGATACACTTCACAAGGATTTCAGACATTTGAGCACCGAATGCCCTGGTGTCATGAGACGTGCCTCCTTCTGCACGGATTGCTCGGGAGAAGAGGCAAATAGTGTCGAAAGGACCTGCCACCTTGACGGAGAATGATTGCTGGCGGATACTCTGCAGGAAAGGCGGGGACAGGGAGTGCACACAGTAGCTCCACTGCGCTGTGCCTCCCACTGGACCAGGGCAGGAGTGATGTTCAAGCAGCAGGGCGCTCCAGCAGGGCAAGCAGTGGAGGGATGAACGCTGGAGGGGTGCATATCGTGGCTTAGACTTAATGGTGCTTGGAACACCACGTGCTGCGATTTGCACTACTCAGACAGCTTTTCTGAATAGACAGAGAATGCAGCATTCCTTCAGGTAGGAATTAGCGTCCTTGCCCATGGCCGCAAGTGTGAAGTGTCGAGCATTGAAGGGAATGTGACCAGTGTAACTAAAAGTTCAGAGCTCTGGCATTCCGTGTGTTGCTTTCATGGTATTGAAGAAAATGGTACACACACATGTCTGCACCTTCTTTCAATAGTGGACCCAACCTACCTGATGCAGAAGAATGGATAGACGTTGGGCACCTATTTTCCTCTTCTTGAGCTGAGGAGAGCTGCAGCTGCATAGGTGCGCAGCTCTGTACTCAACCAGATATATCAGAAGAACGGCCACAAGAATTTGCCGAGGAGGTCACACTGCTGAAGCCACTGGAGAGAAAAAAGCCTTTGGCGGAAAGGGGAGTAACCTTGGCAGACGTATGCTGCTACAGATCGGCAAAAGCTCAGGAGCGGTTGGAGCCGGTTCTTGAGTTGTAGCAGCGGCGGAGGAAGATGCAATATTCACCAGGATCAGGCGTACAAAGCGACTCCTCTGCTGCGGATTTTGGCAGAGGTGAAATTAAGGAGGTGATGGCGATGCTGGAAAGGCAACCGTGGCTAAGGATGGTGCGGGCCAAACCCAACTTTAGGGGTTGGACTTCCTTGGCCTAGAGTCGCAGCGTATCTTACTGCCGTGTTGAGTGTCTCATGAGATGCTTAGCGGAGAAAGGCACAGCGGGTTCACAAGGTGCTGGTACAGCTATTCGTCTGCGACGAGGCAGGCCCTGTGCGCCTGTGGAGGCCCAATTGGCTCTGCGAGGATGTCTGAACGCCCTGGCATCATGGGAAATGCTCAAAACTTCGAATTCCTTCATTAGCGCTAAGCCGTATCCGTTGTTTGTTTCTGGTTACTACGGGAAGCTGCACAACCCTCCAGTCTCCAAGGCGTTTTGGACACCAAACACGAGTTCATGCAATGTGCACCCCTGTTAGCAGCGTATGCGCTGTTCGCATATCCACTTCATTGTGCTTCAGTGTTGGTTAAGCTGGGGCGCAAGTTTTTCGAACACCTACTCACGAGGCATGCAGTGGCTGCTTGCACGGGGATAGGCCTGGGGACGTCAATATCTGTAACACTGTATGCATATGCCTGCGTTGCCGCTGTGAACTTGCGGCCTCTGTTGCTTAAGCAGTGCAGCCTAGTGTGTCGGGGTTGACTGACTGCCGAAGATAACACGGGCAAGGGGTTTCGAATGGGGCCCTGCTGCACTGCTGTGGGGGCCTTGCTGGGTTCTATTGGCCCCCTTTGCAAGGCCAACTAAATGTTTCATCGGCAGCTTCGCCAGAGCTCCATGCCTTCTGGCACTCTACCCACGGCACACTACAAATTGTGCGCTGAGTACATGGTGTCTAGGGAGTCTAGATATACAGCATCGGCAAACGCGGTGAAGCTTGCACTGAGCAGCATGCTGCGTTCGGTTGGTGTCGTACGGCGGAGTTACTGCCAGACACAATTGCGGAAGAGATGGCTAGCACGATTGAAAGTCGCTGACGTCTGAGCCAGAGAGCCCCTCAAGGCTTCTCCAACAGGTCAGCGTGCAATGGGCAGGCCTATTGCTACAGCAACACTTACAATACCATACCTGACATTCGCCAACACTGGCTCCAGCACCGCGGCAAACCAGAGAAAGCGCAGCATTTCCACTGCAGGTGCGCGTCGATGATGTGGTCCATAGCCAAACTGGCCGTGTTTCCACCTGCGTGCACCTGTTGCTGTCTCAACCGAGCGCCCAACCTCTAGTAAGCACTACGGGAAACGATTGAATTGAATGACAAGAGGCGCTGGAAGCCACGTGATGTTCGGCTTGAAACCATGCACACTTAGCACGTCTTCTGATCGTTGAGTTTGTCGGCCCCCTTCTCTCCGCATGCAGCCATCCTACGAAAGGAAATACGCGATTGTGGCTCTACGAATTCGTCTGGCACCCCCTGCAAGTCCCACTGCGCGTGGGTGAGCCAATCCCTGCTGCGAACATGTCCTCTCACAGAGGTCACATCCCGGTAGTGGTCCATCAGCACAGCCAAAAGACAAAAGGCGTCGACTGTTATAATCAATGACGGCTGCGGCAGCTGGCTTTATCAAGCAGCTGGGGCGTCGTCGAACAACACAGAAACTGCCGGCTGTCCGTAAACATCCACTCTCAGTCCCGTTCCCTGTTGTACGCGCAACCCTGGTGCCGAAACAAGGGCCTCTTCGGCCTCTGCCAATGCAGCGGGATGATCAAACCACGGCAGCATGGAAGGCGCGCCGAGTGGCGCACAGAAGCAACAAAGGGCTGCATGCAGTCTAAAGGCGGCGTCGATTTGCCTGCGCTAGTGGGAAGCTGCGAAGCTCCTGTCGCGGGCCATGGGTGGGACGCTGACGACGGGGGCAGAAGAAGAGCCTGCCTTTATGGATTGCACGAAACCTTTTAGAGCCTCATGAAGCTGATCGGTGCTGATGCTCGTGTCAACTGCGCGGTCTGGCCTGCTCCCCTGGATGCTGAGGAGTCGCTCCTCTGCAGCTGCAGCCTGGCGCTGCAGAGCCGCCCACTGATGCAAAGTGCCTCTCAAGACGCTTTCTCCCGAGGCAAGATCCGCCGCGCCCGCGTCCCTCGTGTGCGCGTTTTCCCACTGATCGGCGGCGGCATGCGAAGCGTCCAAACTCGTTGCGGGAAGCTCTCCCCTCGCCAGTCGCTTAACTGGCCTGTAAGGAACCGCGGAGTCATCCTGTCCCTGATCCATCCCCGCAAGAGCTGCGTAGCTGACATTTCGAGTGGCGCGTCTGACTGCGCCAGCCCTCCCCCCGCTGCTGCTCTGCCTGGCGGATGCTGCCGCAGTCCTCACGGATGGCTGGAAGTCCTCCTCTTCTTCCCGCTGGGGAAGCGTCCTGCGGCGTGCTGCTGTCGCCGCTGCAGGAGAGGCGCTAACTGCTGCTGCTGCAAAGGCTGCCGAGGTGGGCAGAATCCCACGCACCCTCGCACTGCCCCCCCCCAGACCAGCCGCCGCTGCCTCCTCCGGTTGAGACCTAAGGACGCCAGATCCAGTCGTGCGGCGGGTAGTGTGGTGTTCTCCCTCTGCCCCCAGAGCACCTCTCGCGAGATAGGGGCTGTCCTCTCCGCGACAGCGCGCTTCGGAGGGGTTCAATTCGGAAGTCGATCCCCTGCGGGAGTCCTGAGACAGGAGACTCGCGACGGCTCCCAGCGGCCTTCGCCTGCCAGCACCCCCCAGGGGTCCCCCTGCTGCTTCTCCCGAAGCAAACACCGGCTCGCCGCCAAGGCTTCTGCCAGCCGTCGAGCCCATGGCATGGCCAGACGTGCGAAGAAGGAAGCGCGAAATGTCGCTGCTCGTGGGGTAGCGACTCCCCGAACTACCCGCCCACTCCCAGGAGTCGCCGCTGTCTGCCTCTGCCGCGGTACCAACCGCCTCTGTCCCTCTGTGGCTCCGCATCCCCTGCGCGCAACACACGGATGGAGACAGCATAGGAGAGGGCTCAGGCGCAGCCACGATCGCAAAAAGGCACGCGTCGGATGCACACGAGCCGCTGCCTAAAGCGATATCCTGCGACAAGTCTGCTGGGGAGGCCGCAAGAAGCGCTGCTGCGCTGCCGCGCAGCTTCACCGTACCTCGGTTCCACCACCACTGCCAACCAGAGATCCTGTAAAGGCTATTCCCTGGAGCCTCAGCTTCTCGGCCTCCGTTTCTTGCTCTTCAACATACAGTTCCTTTGCCTGTTCAGCCGCCCTCAGAGCCGAGCGCGCAACGTCCAGCTGCCAATTGGAGGAATGAGCCCCCAGATGGGGGAGGACGCCTCTAAAGAAGGGAATGGCTCGCGCCAGCAGCTCCTTGGAGGGTGCAGAGTCCCCTCCTCCACTGCAGAGAAGACTGGCAAGATGGTTGATGCTCAAGACAGTGCCCCTGCCCGCAGAGTCTCCGCTGCCGCTCTGAGCGCCGCCAACAGGCTGAGGCGGCTCGCAAGCATGCGTGACGAGGAGGGAGTCTGCCAGCTCGTCGCTGCTCAAAGCAGTGCGGCCCTCGACTCCCGCCAAGAAAGCGCCCACGCCGCTGCTCCGCGCATACGGGCTTTCCAGAACAATGGCGTTCTCAGCGGCTGCATCGCCAGCCTCGGGCCTGAGTGCTCCCGCCTTCTCTGCTGGCGGCAAGTCGCTAGGATGAGGCAAAAGCACGGGCAACTCCTTCGGGTGCTCGTACTGTGGAAGACAAAGCCGCCAAGAGCCGTGAGACAAAGCAGCCAAGTCAAGCTCCGGCTGCAGATAGCGCTGCAGGAGAGGGTGCGTCTCTGTGTACTGCGCCGAGCCGTCAAACTCCAAATACACCACAACGAACGGAGGGAACGCAATCCAGTCCCTGCTATCGGCCTGCGTCTTGTATTTCCAGCGCTTCGCAACGGCGTCCACGTCCTCGCCACCGAGGCTCGCGCTGGCACTCCCGCCACTCGCCCCCCTCCCCCTGATCTGTTCAGGAGTCGCCGGAGTAAGGGCTCTGGGGATCGCCCACACAAGGCGGGGCCCTCCCTGCTGACGCTGCTTCCAAGGAGACTCCTTGAGAACTCCACTGCCGCCGTTGTAAAGGTCGTACGGCAACTTGTACACGACACGGCCGGATACCAGAGCGAACTCGTTGGCTGCCCCCCCCGTTCGCAGTACCATCACCCGCATGGCGCGCACTGCGCAGTTCGGTCGAAGCCCCTCCGGGGGGCCGCTTTCTCCCCCACTGTCTGCGCCTCCTAGGCTTTTCCTCCCGATTGCCGTCAAAGCCTGCTTGAGTGCAAGAGGGGGGGTGTCTTCGTGCTCTCGCGCCTCTGCAACCGCCTGCTTCGCCCGCGAAGCCTGCTCCAACGAGAAGTAGACGTCCTGGACGACCACGTCAACAAAATAGGCGCGTGCCGCATTCTCGCCGTGAGGCTGCTGCTCCTGCTGCGGGGAGCTCGCCACGGCAAGACCAACCGAGAGACATGCGCCAGGATATATGTCGCGCAGAGGATCCGCCTCCACTGGCACGAGACGCCACGCGCACTCGTTCGGAGACGGACTCGGCACTCGCGGCGCCACAAAGTCGCGTATTTGACAAGTGAACTCCTGTACACAAACAATCAACATAGATGGATAGATGTATGGACACAGATAGATCGGCGTATGGACATACATAGATATGTGGACTAGATAGATATACATGGACTAGATAGATAGATACATGTACATATTTGAATAGACACATGTGGAGAGATAGATATATATGGACTACATAGAGAGATACAAGTACATAGATAGATATATATATATGGACTAGATAGATATATATGGACTAGATAGATAGATACATGTACATGTATAGATAGATACATGTGGAGAGATAGATATATGGACTAGATAGAGAGATACAAGTACATAGATAGATATATATGGACTAGATAGATAGATACATGTACATGTATAGATAGATACATGTACATACACATGGAAATACATAAACACGTACACATATGCACATGTACACACACATACACATCAAGACACATGTACATGGACATACGCACTATTGCATACGTACATACACAAACACATTCATACAGATACATAAAGATACAAACAGGCAAATACACATGTATACAAATACAAAAATGGACAAACACACACACAAATGCACACATTCACATGCACATCCGTACTTGCTTGTGCATGCACGAGTATTACATGTGCATGTGCATGAAGCACACAGACTTCTACACATGGATAGCAAGCCCAATCCACGAGAAGCCCCACGCACCAAGGTACTACATGGATTGCCTGTGGGCTCGGGGTACCCGGTTTGCCTACAGGGTGTCGCTGATCGAGCAGGAGTCTGTGCTACCCGCTAGACGCGCAGATTTAGACAGGAACCGCATCTCGCTGCTTCAACTCTAAGCACGCGCAGCAAACGCGATTGAGCACCTTGTCTAATTGAATCCTAAGCGCCCCTCGCGTCTCACCTTGGGATCCCCAGGGAAGAAGCAAGTGGCTCTAAAGGCACCGCCTGGCAGCAGCTGCGAGACTTCACAGTCTCTCCACAGCATGCGGCCAGTATCCCCCCTGTCGCTGCGCCCCCACCCCACCCACGTTGCCACTTGCACGGGGAGACCTGCAGTCGCATCACACCCACCCCAGACGTCAGCAAGGCGGACTGTGTGTCGCTATTGAGAGGCTCCGTGCATGCGTAATGGAGCCATCATCGAGCACCTGGGCTGCTCGTACATTTTGGAGCAGAAGGACCGACTTCAGCACCCCACCCACCCGACGACCCCCCTTTCGGCCCCACAAAGCGTGAATCATCCAGCACCTCAAGCGACTACGCTTTGCATGCAATCCGCCAACGTAGGCTGCCTGCCGTTCGTCGTGCTCACACGCGCGCCTCCCCCCCATGCACGGGACGGCACGGTCGTTTTCGGAAGCAACTGCAAAACTTTTCAGCGAAACTTTTCAGCGAAACTTTTCAGCCAACCTCCTGAATACACTGCTACGTGGCCCCCTTCGCGATTGCGAACCCCACCACCTCACACAGGCGGCATGACGGCTGCTTCCCTGCCAGCTCGCGCCCTGTAGGAAGAACGCACCGACAAAAATTCTCTCAGGGAGAGCCGCAATTTTTGGCCACATTTTTGGCGCGGCTGCAACCCCATATTCCTCGAGCTTCAACTCGAGAAGCTCTTCCTTGCTGGCTGCTCCCTCTCCCCTCGAAGCCTCCGAAGGAATGCGCAGATGCCGCTGTTGCAAAGCCCACCGCCGATCGATCGTGCCCCCAACGAAGCGGGTGAAATGGCGCTCGAAGCCGATCGTTTGTTGCCCCTTTTGCAGCTGCCTCTGCAGAGTCATAGCCGCGCTCAGTCCGGGCACAACAAGCGCTTGCTCGCCTGCAGTTTCTCCAGGAGCTTCTTCTCTGACGTTCATGGACGAAGGGGCCTCTTCCTCAGCCTCCGCCCACTCGTCATTCGCCCCTGGGCTGTAGCCGCCGAGGGGGGGGGGCCCCGCAGGGGCCCCCGCCCCGGCGGCGCGCGCTGCTCCGCTGCGGTCTAACAGGAAGGCATGCCGCACTGAGCGGCGACCCTTGGAAGTGGCTACGCTTTCTCGCTGCAGACGCCGTCTGCGCATCCCTGCATCCCCTGCAGCAGAGACACCGGGAGCCTGTGCGTTGTTGCTCCCCCCCTGCTGCGGGGAGGCGTGCTGCTGCCCCCCGCTGACTTGCCGATCGTGCTGCTCTGCCAAGTACAGCAGGCAGCGCCACGCGAGCAGCCGCCCCTGCGCGGAAAGCAGGCCCATGCGAACGTCGCCTTGAAACAACCCAAAGATGAAAAGTGCCACACGGCCCAGTGTCATGGGGCCCCTGTGTTGACTGATCGCATCCGCGCTGACGAAGGACGATGCGGGAAGCAGCAAATCGCAGCCGCCCGAAGCCCACGGATCCAAATCTTCGGAGGGAAGGAGAAAGAGAGACGCCACATCGAGCGGCTCTCCTTGTTGCGCAGCCTCGCTTCCCTCGGCGCTCCCGCAAGGAACACACGCCGCAGGAGCAGTGCTGGAGCCTCCCGCCACAGATGCGAAATCCTGATTCGCCAGAAAATCGGGAGACCTCCTGGTTCGATCGTCTTGCGGCGCTTCTTCCGCCGTGCAGCCCAGGGGGGGGGGACCCTGTCGCTGAGAGGAGCTACTCGCTGCAGCAGCGTGGCTGCTGCGCATCGAGCTGTCGACCGCGTTGTCTGCATGGGGAAGCGCTTGAAGCTGCGCAGTACCTTCATCTTGTGGTATGTCTAGTCCATCTCCACGAGGGTCGTCATCGCCCGAGGTTCGGCTGCTCCCCCCGCTGGATTTCTCGGGGGGGCCCATTGCTGGAGGAGCAGCAACGGGCACAGGGGGCACATCAGTGGGTTCAGATCCTGTCGGGAATTTTTTCCGTCTGCCCTCTGCCGCTGCAGCTGAATCTCCGGAAGCAACCGAATCAGCAGCCGCCTCGGGAGGGGTCTCTGTGCGCCCTAATGCCGCAGACGCCATGGCGCAGGGGACCGCTTCTCGCACTGCCGAATGGGCACCAGGCTGCAGATCAGTCCCTAAAGCGCCAAAAAGCCCCTAGGGAGAAGCGCCGCTGGCCGTTAAGGGCCGAAATAGAGGTCGTACGGGCGGCGTGGGCCCCGGTGTACCGGGAGGCCCCTGGAGAGACGGGAGGGGGCAGCAGAGCGGTGTCAAGGAAGCAAGATTTCGGAATGCGGAAGGGTTGACTTTCTTGGCAGCTGTTTGTTCAAGACGAAAGAGTGGCAGGTGGCGAGCCCGGTGCTGCTGCACGACTGCACACGCAATGACTGCACCTTGGGACGGGCTGGGAGGGGGAGCCTGAAAGCCGACTTCCTCGCCGCGCTCAACTAAACCGTGAATGATAAAGTAAGGAATATCACAACATTAGCTGCTGAAGTCGCAGCCAGCGCGCACCCCAGTGGGGGTGGGGGGCGGGTAAGGACGTTGCTTGCGCCGCCTTGGCGAGGGAGGCAACGCCTGCAAAGAGGGAGCAGCGCCTTCTGCCAGCAAGGGGGAGAGCGCTTCTGACACTATCCAGAGGAAGGTGAAGAAACATTGGTCCAGGGAAGACAGGGTTCCTCTGGCTTAGAGCAGCCCCATGCCCTCGCGGTCGGGCGACTGCGGCGGCAGCAGGGTAGCAGCGGTATGCTCTGGGAGAAGCGAAGGGCCCAGCAAGGATGCTCGAGGGGGATAACCACAGAGACAAACTAGAACGCACGGAGGCGCAGCCTGGGCCCTATGAAACTGGAGGGCTAAAGCGGGGGGCGACAGAGGGGCAGAGTCGCGATCAGCTCGCAGAGTCTCCCGCGCCGAAGACCGCCTACCAAGCAGTTGGCGGAGATACTGCAGGACGCAGTTTGATCAGGTAAAGCGAAATTAGCGAGGCAAGATTCAGAGAAAGAAGAGACATAGGGGCTGTTTGAGTGTCTCAACACCTTGGCCACCCGCAAATGAACTTCGCTACCTTTCACGCAGTGGAGCTAGTGGCAGCAGGCGCCGCGGCCCCTCGTCCATCTCTTACGAACACAAAAGCTGGTCCCTTATTTTTATTTCAAGAAGCTGTATATTCTGGCTTCATCTGGTTCTTAGTGAAGCATTGCTGCAGCAGTTGTTGCCGCAACTTGCCACTAGCGCTCTCCGCTGCCTCTACCCTAGTGCATTTTCCGCCGAAACAAGAGGCCAGTTTACGCGTAAGGAGCTCCTTCGACCAAATGTATATCTGCTCGAGGTTTATTCATGTATTGGACGCTGGTCTGATTATTTTCTCCGTCTTGTTTTGCTGCAGAGCAGGATTGGCTCCATATTACGAGAGTGAATGCGCGTGTGTAACGCTCCTCCTAGGGTCCTCATAATGAGACCCACAGCTTCAAAGCCCTATCAGTGCCCCTTTAAAGTCTTTTCTCCATATTATTTAAGGGGATCCTGCTTCTTCTGGCCCTGAACCCAAAGGATTCTAGCACGAGGGGAACAGACACAGTAGGGGTGTAATAGCTAACAGCCCTGAGCAGTTCCGGCATTTGCAGAGAGGTGCACATGGTAGCTCTGTGCACAGAAAAATAGGATGTGTTTTATTAGGCTTGGCTAATTCGGCTCGGCGACGTATAATTACATGTAGCTTATATTTTGTTCAGTATGAATTGCTTGGTTTGGCTGTCCTTTTAGTGCACTTGAAAAGCTCCTTTTCTGGCCAGAAGAAAAAAGATCCTGGACCATTAAACCATATTCAAGCTAGGATAAAGCTGTGAAGTGCCCCCCTAAAAGAGCTCTTTTATCGCTGGCCGCATCTCAAGGTGGCTCAAGCACGAGAGGACATAGGCAGCCAGCGAGAGAAGCACTTCTTATGTCCACTATTTCAACATGCATTGCGCCATAAGGATAATGAAAAAACCATATTGAACTCGAATGTACCCTTTACACAGGCCACAGCTGTGAGCCACTTATCCATTCTTCAATTTCTACTCCATCTATGATCTGTTGCATTCCATCTGTCTCCGCAGGGACACATTTAACTGTAGTCTCAGCTGAAACTCATTTCAAAATTCTTTGACCGGTTATTAAACGAATGCGGCTCGCCCCTGTCAGTGCTTTATGATTTCGATATCAGTGCAGAGGGACAATTAGAAATGTAGGGGCCGGACAGTCTGAGCACTCCCAGCATTCACAGCTAGCTGGACGTAGCATTTGGTGTGCACGCACATAACATTCTATCTTATAGTCCTGCGTTCCCTGCAATAAACAGGATTGCCGAACATGCAAGCCAATTCGTCAAATTTGACCAAGCTCTGGTTAATAATCGCAACTGCAGTGCAAAGTGGTGGCATAGCTTAACCCACAATATCGCCTATCAATAGTCGTAGAGAAAAACCGAGTGTACGGTTTTATATGAATTTCCTGTCAGCACATTGGTCGCTCATATGCGCGGCAAAGCCCGCGAATAAGATAGCGAGCTTTTAAACTTCAGGAAGCTAGTGTTCATAGTTCTGTGACACCTTCAAATATTAGAGGAATCAATTGAAGAAACGACAGCATTAATTCATCAAACAGCCTGCGAATGACCCTAAACTCCTGGCCGCAAATTTCTTCGTCTGGCTACTTCTGGTGCACCTAGGAAAGCCTGTCGATCCACCAAGACCAAATATAGAGCCTTGAAGCACACATCCAGCTACTGTTCAGCACACTTGCGTGCTTTTTTCTCGTTAGCTGTGCGCAAACATTCACGTGCACTAGCCAGCTGCTCTCCAAATCTTTTACTACTAAGGGTGGCTGCTAATGCCAATCCCCCAGGTCCAGGCTTGGATTGTAAGGGCCCCTCAGTGTACAGAATCTGTGGGGGAGAGAAACCGGTTGACCAGTGTACTGTTGTATTAGAAACGTACTCAACAGAAGCGAGAACATTGAACCAAGCGATTAGTTTTGTATGAGTATACAGCGGCAAATATGGCGGTTATCTGGGGTTGCCCTGCTGTCTGTCCGTCTACGTTGGGATGGCGCGCAGTGGTCATCTTGTGGCAGGTGTGTAGGCGATTCATCAAGGCACGCCAGAACGCACTAATGAACTTCGAATCTTCATTCTCAGCAATGCCCCTGACACTTAAAGCCTGTTGTACTGGGTAAAGAATAGTTGAGACACTCTTTTGAGCCGTGAAAGAAGTGGATCAACGGATTAGATGGGCATCAGAGCTGAGTGCGTCGACATCGACGTAGATGCTCTCCTGGCCCCAACCCGGTAGTTGAAATCGTCCACTGTTAGATCCGTACAAACCTTTGAAGGAACAGTAGGAATTTCAAGTGGCCGGGTTTGGAAGAATTCCCGGCTTGCAATGCTGACGATCTGAGCATCACGGTGCCTCGTCCTCTGCCGCAGTACACATTTTGGTCACCCAGAAGAACTATGATAGCCTTTCAAGTCAAGGCCCAAAAGAGCATAATCATATGCTTCGTCTACAGCCCCATTGTGGAGCTAAGCCATACTGTACAGTTGCCCCAGTTCTCTCTTTGCTTTCGAACCATGTCAGAACATCCACACCGCTTCAATGCTTTACCCTTTTCCTATTCTGGATTTTGACAATAGTAGCGGAACTATGGCTGTCAGCACATCAGAATCACGCAGATGCAATGAAAAACGAGAAAAAACATTGTGTGGCGCGACTGCACCGCACAATATTGGACCGCTGGGGCGTCGGGAGAGTGCGTTAGCGGCCGCTGCAATCGCGCTTCTGGTGTGCTTCAGTGTGAAGTCCTGTGGGAGGCGTCCAAGCCAGCGAGCGAATTCGGGGTTATCAAAGTATAGAAAACAAACGACTGATACACAGTCTAGGCACTCTGTTGACGTCCATAATCATTGCGGCCATTATTTCACTTCCTGCCACCTCACATAATGTTTCTTTCTCCGCTTTGGATACGGCTGCTCGGTTTCGGTAACGCGATAAGAATGTCGATCCATACTTTCGGTGCTTTAAAGAACCAGCAAACCACCGCTGAGTAGGTTTTGGTTCATAAGAAAAAATGATGCTCCAAATCGGACGGTGCGAGTACCGGAAAGAGTTGTAAGGCGGCCGGCGAGTGTTCTTGCTGCAGCATCAGCCTCCTCCGTACAAGTTACAGAGTGCGTGTTCTTCAGTTGCTAAGTCAACGGAGTAGGGCTCCGAGCAAACCCTGGAACGAAATCTGGGATAAGTCATGCAAGCCCATAGAACTTCGCAACGTGCTTGCCGGTGTGTAAAAATAATGGACACCCCTTCATCTCACAAAGTGTGGAACGCGGCTTTTCAGAGCCAGTAAGTACTTATAGGAGTGTCTGTGACGTCAAACGTCGAGAATAATGTTAATTTGAGTAATTTATCAATTCTTCAAAATAAGGCTTCGACAGCTGATGTTTCACAGTGACCTTTAGAGGCTTGAACTTACACAACCGCAAACAGGCCACCCTCTGGCCCTTCCCGGCACCAAAACCGGGTTGTGCCTTAAAACACCGGTCGATTTATGCATGTTCCCAGCAAATTATCTGCCTGTCGCTCAATCTACTCTTCGTGCTGTGGAGGCTTCCAATACCGCAACATAGCATGGTGCCGAGACCCAGTTATTCGCTTCGTGCGGTGCGCTAGACGACCAAAAGGTGGCCAACTCGCTGAGAGTTTCTCATTATTGCGCACAACCGCTACGAACTCCCCCTGATTTGCGCTCCCCTGCTGTCCCTTGGCGAAAGTTTCAACTGGAAAACTTTAAAAGCTGCCTACATAGCCATATGTGGAATGCATACTGAGAACAGTCTTTACTTGTTGCTCTGCTGAACAGCCCCGAATAAAAACTCTGCCTCAGCTTGTCCAGGTACCAAGTATTTCCCGCTCACCGAACACTTCATAAGCCTTAGTAGCTGGATTGGTAAAGGCCTATTTTTGGGGCTTCACGGCACACTAGCCTTCACAGTGAGCAGCTGTATCCTCACGCACTCCTTCAATAAGCCACCCATGGCATGCCTAGAACAATGCCACGGTGCACGAGTCCAAGAGAAACGTTATGTACCATGCACGTAGGACACTGCTTTGCTCTGAAGTAGCATTTAAATGCATATCCTTGCCAATATTTGCTCCACGCCGCCCTTCGGCAGACATAATCAGGAAGGACTCTGCAAACGTTTCACACGCAGATTGCGCTTCTCCGCCGTCCCCTTGGATATAACAGATCCACTTTGCGTCCAGTAGCAAGGAGAGGGATCAACCAGTGAACAGTACTGGAGGCCTTTCTCAACGCATTTTTGACCCATGGTGGGTCTCCAACTGGGGCTTCAGCCTCCCTGGCCGCTTAATTGCG
Source organism: Cyclospora cayetanensis (assembly GCF_002999335.1). NCBI lineage: Eukaryota > Apicomplexa > Conoidasida > Eucoccidiorida > Eimeriidae > Cyclospora > Cyclospora cayetanensis. The sequence continues at coordinate 54,445 of NW_020312092.1, read as the reverse complement.
ACGCCAGGTGAGTGCAGGGACTTTCTATTTGTCGTCTCGGCGTTATTTTCTATACTGTTTCCGTGTGTCTGGGGCTGTCTAGGGCTTCTTGGAAGTGCGGTTGTCCTCTGGTTTGCGTTCACCATAGGCTGTAGGCTAGGGCCGGTTGACATAGCTCCAATATCCATAGGTTCTAATGTTCAGTTTGACTCCTCCTTTTCACCTTAAGACCCAAGAGACGCTCTCACTTGCCCCGAAAATCTCAAGTACCTGATTAGTTGCTTTTTGCTCCCTGAATCGGCTGTTCGATTGCTGAATCGTTGCCAATTCTGCGACTACCGGACTTTAGATTTCTGTTAGTCCTGTCGTTCGCACTGATAAAGCCACTGTTTGTCTCTGCCGTAGCTTTTGCAGGCCAAAGCTTCATGCTTTTCGACATCTGAATCCGATGATTGATTCATTCTCTCAGTTTTTCTCAACTTTCTTCATGCGTGCTGTTAAGCTGATATCCGCATGAGCTGATTAGCCGGGACTTATACGAGGACTTGAACTGTAGTAATTCCCGCAAGTAGCTGACTTTCTCTGAACAGATGGAGGCAACTTTTGAAATGCTTTTCCCTTCAACAAACATGCTGGACGTAGGGCTCAACATGCTCTATAAGGACGGAAGATGAGGTCCATCACAAATCAGCTGATCAAATTTGCGAGTACTTGCCCCTTCTTACGGCGACCATACCTGTCTGGAGATAGAGAACCAGTTTTTTTCTTGAAAACCTTTAGAAAGACCTACGCAAGCAGCTGCATGCATGCCCTACCCCTCTCACAGGACCTGCCGTTGCGGGAGACTCAAAACGACATGCTGTGAGAGCAGATTTGCACTACTTTACGCATGCGTCCAAGAACAGCTTGTCAAGTGGAAAATCATGACTCTCTACCAACTGTGAAGTCACTGCATATACTTCAGCTTGCAGGCCACCATTGGTGCATCAGCACGCGCTGTGCCACAGTCTAACTCGATTGTCACGGGGTTTTTCTCTACCAGGCTTGCGCCATATAAACTCAGCCTACTGAATTACCAAATATATTCCTCGAAGGCAGACAACCACCTTGTGGAAACCTGAAATGCTACCGATTCCGGCACCACTGGATGAGTGGGCGAACAGCTTTCGTGAATCATGTTGCATTGCAGGACTGTAACTCTGAGCATTTCGACCTAGTTGCACACAGCATCTCGCGCACTCTCACACAACAATGCGCCATCTTGTATAGTGCTGGAAGTACTGTCCAAAAAACAAGATTTACGAACTGACATGTCACCCACTTTCCATTGAAAGCTTCTGTTTCCACTATCCGGGGATCTTAAAATCTGGGTTATAGAGTTGCGTGACAGCTGATTTGCAGCTGGCTGCGCCATCAGCACACTCAAGAGAATCGTACAGATAACTAGCGAGAAGCCCTAGTGAATGTATCCTTGTAGCCGGGGGTGGCCCTGTCTAACAAGAGCCAGATGCTTTTTTTGTGTTCAGGCCACTTAGGAATTTATTAGCCTCCAACCCCTGAATAATTTTGTTTTCAGTCAGTATCTGCTAAGAACACCACAGCTTGCCACGCCACTTTGCAACCGAGCTCTCAGTAAGTAAGGAACAATGCTACGAAGTATGCAGTGCCCAGCTTTTAGTAAGATGATTCACGCCGAAAATGCGTATTTGGATATTGTAATTTGGGTTCCTCGCATATCACTGCTTTCTATCGAAGCACATGCAGCTTGACCTGCAACATTCAGTGTGCACGCGGCCCGAGCATCTGGTAAGTCTTGTGGGGGTACAGGAAGTCCGAAACTAAGAGTTCAAAGACCCAAGTCAAACACCCTCTGAAATTTGCGTTCATAGCCAATAGTTTTGCGATGTGGATCGTCCATCCGGCTGCCGACTACGGGGCCGTAGTCACCTCGCATGCGTCCGGCAAGGCGCCTCCTAGTTCTGTGGGAGAACACTGAGATGCTGCCCCTTTCTTCCGTATGACGGAGCGTTCTTAGGTGCCATGTAATCTGTGACAGCTGTGCCACTCTCCTGCAACGAACAGTGCGGCCGTTGGGTCTTCCTTGGCTGCTTCTGCATGTAAGGGGTAACGTGCGTGCTGGGTTGGCATTGACCAGTTTTTCCTCTTTACGTCAGTGTTATTGGGGCAGTAAAGTGGCACTATCTGAGAATCGAAATTGGGGAGCCAAGCACCATAGCTTCTGGGCCGCTTCGCGTAGCCTTGCATTTTCCAAAGGCGGAACTGAGGAAACCTGCATCGCGTTGAGCGATTATCATGACGCAACACCAACATGTCGGTTGCTGCCGGGACGCGGCGTTCACTCCTGCACGATGTGCTGTCTCACGCAGAGGTCGTGGAGCTTGGCTTGGATGGCTCCATTGACGATCTGCCTCCCCTCACCACGCGTTTGACCCCTTCGTCTGCTCGCGCTGTAGCAGTCTTCTCTTGGTGCTATTTTCTGTGCTTCTGGTCCGAAGTTGCTGCTTTGGCACGCCATGTAGCGCTCTCGGACTCCCAGACGCTCCTGCCAGGTCCCCGTCATTTTATCTTTGTAGCGCTATGTACGGGGTTCCTAGTGGCTGCTGAGTTCGGAATGTATTGCTACCTGAAGACATCAAACACCGTACCAGATGGCGGGGGCGCTGGAGTCAATCAGTTTAACCCCAGCGTGACTTGCGCCGTGGCGCACTTTGCACTGTCTGCAGCAGCGCGTATGTGTCTTTTCCTGGAGCTGCTATTCCTGCTTCACGCCTTCGTTCTCCCCACCCCAATGCTGCTATGCGCATCGTTTACCGTGTGCCTGACAGCTGGAGTTGTTCCGTTTCTCCTTCAACTCCGCCTGCTCGTGGGGTGCCTGTGCGGCGATGCATTCGACCCTCTGCAGTGGTCCACCTGCATTCCTCTTTCTTCTCTCGGAGCTGTTCTCAGCCGCACTTTGCGCCTTTGCAGTGCTGTGGCCTTTAAAGGCCTTCATGGGATGCTACAGGTGGCAAGGAGGGCTAGATGCCGAGTCGTTTCCGTCGTAGGGCGCTGTGGAGGGAGAGTTGTGCCTCGCCAGGTCACTGCAGCCTCTAGCAGACGTCCAGATCTGTCATGCTGCGCACCCGGCAGCGACAGCAGCGCGTGTGAAGACTTCGACAGTCGTGAGCCTGGGGCGCCTGCAGGGTCAGGCAGGGACGAGGAGGAGGCAACGCACAAAGAGCTTCCCACCGGCGCTGGCACCAGCCGCCTTGGGGCTTGGGAGCCAGCGCTTGCCTCGGGTGAGTCTGGACGCGATGAACTGAATAGAGCGAACGCGAGCTTGCCATCTTCGTCATGCACCGTCTCGATGAGAATGGAATGGCCAAACGGGCCAGCTGAAGAGAGCCAGGGCGCTGCAGCACGAGCTGCACTGCTTGACAGATGCAGCGCAGAAGATCCTTCTAGAGGAGGCCACACAGCCTCCACACGAGAACCTTCCGTAGAGCGTCAGAGGCCACCAGTGCATTCGGAAACAAGAAACAGGGACAGCTCCCGGATGTTCGTGTCTCCGCCCGACGCCCTGAGGCTGGCAAACTGCTTGCTTTTTCTCGGCGTTCCGGCCCTTACTCTTCAATTTAAGGTAGTAAGGGGGAGGCATGCACAGCGTTTTCACCTCCTCAGCTGCTGAATTGCAGCCATTCAGATCTGCACCCTATGAGGGGACGCGACTGATGGCAGCTGTGCTTTGCTCCTTTTCGATGACCGCCGTCGCAGCATGGCATGGGCTGAACGATGTGCAACACGAACGACCTAATGTTCTTTTCTCTTTTATGCCTAGCCTAGAGTGCTTCTCTGGTACTACACGCGGTTGCCTGTATTGACGAATCCATAGGGCTGTGCCCGGTAGGTGGTTATTGATGTATGACTAGTGTGTGCGTTTGGCCATTACTCTGTTTTCGCAGAATTTCTTGCCTCTGGAGCAGCTAGAGGCCCACGAGTTTTTGACTTCAATGGTTTCGCTCGTGTAAGCAAAGAACCTGCAATGGTGGAGACAGACGCTGATGTCTCCCTTGACAGCAGTGTTCTCGAATCTACAGCCAATTTCATGTAAATTAAATCGTACTGTTTCGAAATTGGGGTAAAAGTGCGCCGGAAAGATGATTACTAGGGCTGTGCATACATAGGATGTTCAGCACAGTTATTTTCGCGCCCCTTCTGATTTTTTGCATTGTGGGAGATGCACTTTGACGACTTGGGCTGTGCTTTTGCACCTCAGGCGCCTTTATAGTGGCGAATTCTGCATGATGCTTTACGTCATTTTCGGCCTGTGCACCTTCGGTGGAAACTGGTTATTCTTCATCCTGCTAGCCTTCCTGCTGCTTAAACTCAAATCTTCCTGTTTCGCCACGGTCCTCGCCCACGTTGCCTCGGTCTTTAGTTTGTGGGATGCGGACTAAAAATTTGCTGTGGAGCGTGCTTTTAGTCAGCGCTTCGATCCCGTTTTCTCCTTGGGCCTTGTCATATGCACCAAGGTGGGGCTCTCTGCTTTCCGTCCACCGCGATGTATCAGCATAAGTCAGACGAAAATCCATGTGGCACGGCTTCTGACAGCTTAACAGGCTTGGCCTGCACGAAATCGTCCTTATATTTTGTGCTCCGCGCCATCCGTCGGAAGTGGCGGTGTTGAGAGGGCGGACACTTGCTAATACTTACAGCCGCTAACAGAAAAAGAAAGGTAGATTCGCATACTTTGGGCGCGAATCGGCATTCTCGATAGTGGTACAATTTTTCTCCAAGACTTTGAGTCATGCTTTTATTCACTACCTCCAGAGAGATAGCTATGCGTATCGTTTTGGGGTTTATTCACATCGCTTCCCCCTGGAAGCATTGTGTTACTGCCATCATGTTTAGACGAGCCTTGAAGACTCACTACATGCACACTCCCCTACAAAAACTCCAGCCACAACCCGCTTTGGATCCCCCCGCCTTTGTGCATTTGTGCGTCCTTGCTGGCACTGTTCAGTCCCCTTCAGTGCTGCTTCAGTATGGCTCCTAGGGCTCGAGAATTGTTTGCTGCTCAGCCGAAGGGGCATGTGGTATTGCTGGAACGGATTACTAGAAAGTTACGACCTATGACTTCATGCTGGAATATTTTGGTCCACTCTCTTTGAAACAAAACACTAGGTTCCACAGGACCACGGAGTTTCCGCTCAGATTGTGGTACAGTGCTGGTGACTACGCACTTTCCATCGAAACCCCAGTTTTGAACAGCTACGAAAACGTCAAACTGACAGCAGCCTGATACTGCGGCCTTTGGCTGCTGTAATCCAAGTGCTGTATATGTGTTATGCAAACCGAATAAGCTGGAGGCTCACCACTGCAGAGAACGGGGGTTACGGTCTTCCATGCACTTCAAGCAAGCTCGCCTAAGATTCTCGACCCATCCTACAGGCGCGCGGGCTGCTGTAGAATTTATAAGCCACTGCAAAAGCAGACCAAACCAAAGGCATCACAGCCGTGCCCTCGCAGCACTGCTTGCCTTGTGCTGTGTTTTCGCACTTCTGGCGCTAGACTCTGTGGAGGGCTGGAGCTCATTCATAGTCGTCCCTAGCAACTGCTGTAAGACACAGTACCTTAGGAATCAGACCCTTAACATCGGTCTGCGCTACAAGAAACAATGTGGAGGAGTTCGGGTCATTCTGGCACTGCCGCATGAGGTATCCTGCGGGCAGATAAAGGCACCCGAAAGTGTCTCGCGCATTCAGATGCAATATTATGACTTTCCTGACATGCGGAAAAGATTTAGGCAAGTCTGCAGTCTTACCTGACATCAGGGTTTCTGCACGCACACACCCTGGCCGCTCTGGGACGGACGGATGGTCGGCCGACCTGCGGCAAGGGAAGGGGAAGGCTTAAAGTCTTTCGATCAAGACCGACGCCAGTGCTGTGTTCAAGGATGAAAAAGGCAACATTTTCAGGTGGATTTTCTTGGGGGCAGAAGTATTCAGAGGAGCAGCTTAGCTCGCCTCATCATCATTTTAACAAATCCTTCTTGTGGGCAACTAAGCGTTCGCCTCCACTGCACGTCAGCCACAAGAAAGGAACAGAAGAATTTTGATGAGTCAAACACTTAGAACCAGAAACTGCTAGCGCATTCAATCATTTTCTCCTAGGCTGATTTTTCAAGCTCAGCTTAACTACTATTAGTAGGATTCGTAAATCAAGACGGGTGCACTGCCTGTGCGAACAGCTGGAAGATATTTACCTGGAGGAAATCACGGTTGGCAACTGGAAATGGGGCTTTCATAACGCAGTATATAATCTCGCAGCCGTCTATATCATGTTCTATGATGCGATAGTCTGCGAACGTGGTATCCCTAGAGACGAGCCACACATCTACCACGCGTGTGGTGAACAGTTCAGCTGTCCTCTCAAGGCGGAGATTCCCCTCTTCTTTGCCATTGACATGAGCATATTCACAGCAGAGCCAAAGCCTGGTTTAACTCACCAAAGGAGGCGGCAGCTGACTTCCTGGATGTTGTGTCTGAGAACAGCCAGAGGAATTCCTTCGAAATTCGCGTATGCCTTGACGATTACCACGGGGGAATTGGGAGAGATGTACTTGTAAACCTGAATCGAAGGCTGGTTAACCGTTTGTTCCCACGAAGTATCTGCAGGGTCGTGTTGCTCGCGCTCATCGAGGAATTGGAATTCGTAGGGAGCACTGAAACGAACACCTCCAAACCCAACCGCGCCAACTTTGTTGCCAGGCGGAGCAAGCATTCGAGTTCATAAGGGGTAAATTTCATGATTCCTGACACTGCGGCTGCGATGTGCCTTTTGCACTATAAGCACAGCTGTAGTCAGGGCCTCAAGCCGGCTGGATGATCTATTTTACATAGGAGTCTGATGCTTTAGTGTGGTGTCAAAATTGATCAAATCTTCGTAGTTCTTGAACAAACGTGCTGAGGCAACCATATTATTACCGCAAGCACATAATGGAGCCGATGGCATCCCAACTTTCGCTGTTAAATGATAAGTGAGCTCGACCTTCCAATGTTGTAATTAGAAGGTCACGCTGCGGTGGCACTCTTCTCTAAAATTTGTTCCCCCGACCATTGGGTTTGACGCATTGAGTAGATTGTCAGGGCAGGGCGTCGCTGCCTGAAAAGATGGAGTGTTATGGAATCAGAGGAGGTTTCCAGGTTCGCACATTGCACTCATAAGGAGCTGGCCATATATAAAAATACGATTTCACATGCGTGATGCGCAGTATTGACTGACCACTTGTTGCATTAGTGTGATCTCGCTGCTGACTCGATGTTACCGGGGTTTCCTTGACTGCAGTTCCACTCGAAGAGTTCCCTTGGCCCTGCTGCTTTGTTGGTGATGCACCATTAGTGGTCACGAGATGTTTCGTCGGCGGAAGTACTACTGAGGAGTTCGTGCCTTCAATGCTACAAGGCACTACACGTTCAATCGATACTCCGTAGGTAAACGCCACATTGAAGTTCTCCAGAGGCCGCAGCTCCCCCTGATATTCCATAAAAGTACAAGGATAAGTGGGATGCATCGCAGTTTGGTGTTAGACTGGATTCCTTCATCATGCTGTCACGGACACGCAAAAACCCCACCATTCCGTGGCACTGCAGTCGACTACAACACCTTGTGATCCATAAACTTTAGCCGTCACACAGTACCGATGGGAAACTTTGATGAGACAGCCCTCTTAGGCGCTATGCATTTTGTATGAAGCATAGGAAATGCTTTCTTATTGCCATCCCTACGAAATTTCGCATATCCTGACATTTTGCGCTGCTCTTACACGAAGTGCACTTTGAGTTACATCTTCTTTGACCAGGGGTTCTTTTGATGCATCTGACTCCATGCTCTCTGAAAACGCGTCTGTAAATGAATCGCTGCCGGAATTCAGCAAATTCCTCCCAGCTGTACAGTCTTTGTGAAGAGCTGAAGCAAGTCCACAGCCACAAAATCTTCCTTCACAGATTGCGAACAATCTCCCATTATACGTGGGATACTATGCTAGACAGCTCTATCTCGGTAAACTGTTTATGTTCGCGTATATTCAGACAATATGCACCAAGCCTTGAATAAGGTTTCGCGTCGGAGATATTCGGATTTGTCTTGCGGTATTCACACTGAGGAGCATCCATCTACAGCATGGCGCTGCACCGCATGTCTTACATTCAAAGAGGTAGCGACCCCTCATCACAAACGCCTGCACTTCCTGACTATTGTCCGCGTAGAAGAGGCACCTCTCCGTCCGTTCATCCTGTGCAAGAGTGGTACGCAAAAAATGTTATCTTGATATTTTTCTGTAAAAGGTATTCCTGGCAGGATAGGGACAGAATGGCAGATATGAATTCAATCTTTATCGTACCTATCGCTTTAATGATTTTTTCTGCTACGTTGCTCGCATGTCCCTTCTTCTGGAAATAGGCAGGTGTATAGTGTACAGTTTGAGTTATGCATTCCTTACATTTCTTGCTTGTCTAGGGTTTGGCGCTTTCGCCTTTTGGAAGACTTGTCTAATGTTGGGATGGTTCATCATGTTTGCCATGCGCTCAACTACGGGGGGCTTGGTTCTCGGCCTGCAGAAAGCATAGAAGCGACACCATGGGACCTCCATGCAAGACTTTGAAAAACGCATCTGAAGAGCTTCTTGACGTGTTCTAGCTGTGCCATTTGCCCTGCTGGAGACCTGGGAGCCTGCCTATATGCAAGTTATTACCTTCGGGTGGCAGCGCATTGCGTGCAGACCAAACAGGTGAGAGCACACATTGAAATCTCGCCCTGCGTCATATTCTTGTACTGAGCCTCAAAGTAGTCGAGATACAGCCAAAGGCAATGCCCAACGTCACCTCGGCATCTGCATTATACACCCGCACCCACACCCACACCCACACACACACTCAACCTAGTTCGTAATATATTGCGGGGTAACAGATGGGAAGAATGCCATTTCCTATCGCAGCTCAACTGATCTGCATGCTCCGAATTTAGGCTCTTGTTTAAGTGGAAGGAGAGTGTCATGCCTACAAAAAGTCGTAGAGTAGACGCAGCTGTGACCGAGCAGTTCTTGATATGTCTCCCAGGCGAGCTAAGACCTTAGGAAGGCCAAACACACACAAGGGGGGACTTGTGGGAGAGGAAATGATTTGCATGAGCAATAGCGGCTATGAAACATGACTGTGAGCAGGTGACGTCTAGCTCTACACAAGTGGATTATTTACATTCTTTCCCTACAACTACGCTGTACCTCGTATTCCATTATGACCTTGAAGACTAGCTGTAGCTGCGCGTTGCTGCTGGCAAAGTGGTACCCTGCCCACCGCATCAAATTGTCTATCTTTCGCTGCAGTATTCCACATGTCACTCACACAATTAAATACACTGAGTCATGTAGGATTATTCTCCACGCGGATAGAGAATACATAGACTATCTTTCGCTCACGGACAAGATGAATCTAGCACTGAATACCTTCTGTTGCGCAGCTGCGGAGGTATTCTTTCGTAAGCGGCACACGTCGTTGGCCATTGCCAACCCAAGGCCAAGGAAGTAGCCCAGAATGAAGCCAAGCAGCATCATAAGAGGTCCCCACGGCATTAAAAGGACAACCATCCCTGCGGCACAAAAAAAATGTCTTTTGTTTCTTCCATAATACTTTTCGTCGCACTAATAATAATAATATTGATAATCACGCAGCAGTATCATCGGTGTGTCGTCAAGTCTACCTCACCTCCTGCGGTATTCGCCGTCCATTCCGTTGTTGTAGACCGAAAGGGGAACAAAACTTTTTCTCTCTTCGCATATACGGATTCAAATTCGTCGCTGTCGGGGAGCTGTGCAACTTCTTCGCCTATACGTCGGGCCCAATACTTTAGGAACCTGGACACCCAAATTCTTTGGCTTGGTGCACTTATTTCGTCGTTACACAGGAAGCAAACTAAATGTAAAGAATGGACAGGAATAAGCGACTTTGCGGTTTGCAGGAAAGCTGTAGGATGTATCACTGAAACGCGCCTGACCCTTTCGGCACAGCGGAGTCTGCTATTGTATTCACTGCCCTTGTAGACGAGCGGCCGGCGGATCGACTGATGCCGCTGTCCGCATTACTTCCAAGAGTACAGCCCGTGTCCACATTGTTGCTGTTGCAGCGATGGCTGCCCGGTTGGGTGGGTGGCAGCAGTTTTGTAGCGATAATTTCAGTGGCTGGAAGGACTGCCAGGGGTCCTGTGTGCGTGCTGGTCTCATTTTGCACGAGCTCTTCAGTGTGCACAATTATACAAGGTGGTGAAGGCTGTGATTGCTCCGCTTCCGTGCAAAAAACCATCCTTCAGCTGTCTCTGCACCGCAAACTGAGCACAGAAACTCCAGAATGCAGAGTATTTGGTATCTGTGATTTGCCTGTGGTGCTAGGAAAACCATAGGAAGCTATGTTAGAGCATGAGGCATTAGGGAACCTTCGGGCAAGGATACCTGCGAGTAAAAGCAAGAGAGGCCGTATTATCGCGTACCTTTGCTGGTGAAAGCCAGCCAAGTTTGCAAATCTGACAAGTCTTCCACCAAACAACGACTGGCGGCAGAGTTTTCAGGAAGGGGCTAGGTTCAACCCTTGAAATCGCCAACTGTTTTGGACCCATCTATGATGAATGTCAGCTGAACAACGCTCTAATGGCACTCAATGTTGAAATCGGTCGGTATCTCGTCAGTTCGTGGTATTGCCATGCAGAAGTACAGGAGACTACTAACAGGCAATCTGGGATAGGTGAGCGCTAAATATGGTCAATAGGTTGCAAATAATTGGATAATTTTTCATGGTAGATCCTCAGAGTGATCGTTTCACCTTTTCTACTCCGGGTTGGCTGCGATTGTGTGTGCCAATCGGGTCATCCGCAAGACACGCGGGATTTCAGTAACATACTGGAAATACACATGTGCTATTTGGGAACACGGAAGCGAAATTTAGGCGTGATGCTTCAGCATACTTTCTCACGGCACCAAGAGCATCCTTTGTTTGAGAAAATCAACTGGTGCATGCACAAGTATCGAAGCGACTACCGGAGCCGTCTCCTCGCGCGTCAGATCAAATTGATGGATCCCTGAGGATTGCGAAAGCGCGAGGTGTAAATTGCCAAGAGTTCTACAACATCTTGTTAAGGAATTTGAATAATGGTACCGATGACATCTTCTTTTCCTTCGTTCCCTCAATGGGCCTTTCAAAACCACAGACCGCTTTTGTAATCGTTTGTGGGTCTCCACAACCGGTTACAAAGTCCGTTTAGTTCGAAACAAGGAGGGAATTTCTGACACTCTCCGTATTGAAAAATACTTTAACGCAAAATCGAAGACGCCATCGTGTATAAGAGAGGTGGACCTGCCAAATGTTTCAGAATACACCGCAGCATGCAAGTAAATCCGCACTGCTGCGGAAAGGGGCAAATGAAAGCAGGTGCTCATATGGTGATTCGGGGACGCAAGAATGGAAATCTTGCGTCTCCGTTATATTACTTTGAAGCGGCATGTATAATACTAGCGACGCAGCTACCATCGGAATAATGAAGACACGGACATTATTAGAGTGGAACCACCGTGCTGTTGCGGTCCACAGGTACCCATCACTATGATCTCACTCGCGAGTAGACGACTCCGAATATCGCTTCAATACTGCTGCACGCATCAGTTGATCAGCTCAAAGACAGGGTTCTGGTGCCCTAAGAAAGTACAATGAATCGAAATGGGCTGCGCTTTCGCAGCTAGAATTAAGTTTTCAGCGCATTTTCCTTGTTTTTCGTGCCAGTATATTCATGTTTAGAACCCATTGATAGCGATGTGGACAGGTGGTCATGCCGACCCATTTACCCACCCCGTCTTTTACTAAAATGGTAGTTCGTGACATGCAATCACTCATTGACGCTGAATGAATAAAAGGGTTATTGCTACAAATCAATTAGGAAATTGACAACTAAGTGCCATGCAGGAACTCATCTACATCACCACTTTTATGCTTGCTCAAAGAACAAGATTACAGTGTCTGACGAACTGCCCAACACAATACTTTTGAGAGAATTGGTAGTTCAGTCCCATTTCCAGTAAAAGCCTGTAGTCATTTTTTGCAACGTGATCACCAGCCAAGAGGCAGTGATGTACATTCAAGTAAAGCCGCATACGTAGTGGTCGCTACTGTGCAGAGCTGCTTAAAGGAAGATCAGGGCTTTTAGTAGAGCCTTTCACTACGATGAAATGTAGGTATATCTCCTTAGTCGTGTAATTCCCACCATCGCGTAACGTTGCAGCCTCAATTAGAAGTTTCGTAATGCATATTACATGATGAATATGCTAGGCTCATAGGTCCTATACATGAAGGGGCAACACTTTGCGAAAGTGCCTGAGGCTGCACTTCCGCAGCTGGAATCAACTTTTCCACGCATTTTCCTTGTTTTTCGTGCCAGATACATTCACGGTTAGAAGCCATTGATAGCGATGTGGACAGGTGGTCATGTCGACCCATGTACCCACCCCGTTCCAGTCCGTCTTGACTGCAGAGGCGGTTGAGAAAAGCAAGAAGGCAGAAATTATACTCTACGAAAAATTCTCCAGGTAGGCCTTAATCTTGGTCATAGACGACTTGTCGGTTCGCCGGTGGATACCCTGAAGCGTGTGCTTTGTGTCTTTGCAAACATGGAAAATCAGCCTCTCACTAACCACAAGGTATGCTCGTAGGGCTAGTCTTGGATCATTGATCTCATCAAGCAGGCGAGGCTTTATAGCAGCTAAAATGGGTTCTGCCTGCATGTGGAACCATGGAGTGAGAAAACATTATGATCAGTCATGAAGTTTCCTACGAGATTGACGACGTCGGCTCCGAGAAGGGATATCAGGATATCCCGTAGAGCTGCTCGCAATGGAGCAGGTTGACGGCTGTAGGAAAAAATAAACACCGATAGTGCGAGGAGCCCTGTTTGAGTGGAAAAAGCGTAGACCCTCGACCAAATGTGCATCATCGTGTCATCTTACTGCAATCTATTAAGCTATTGCAGTGCAGGAATGCAAGGAGCCGACAGCAGGTCTCCCGATCAAGCAGATGATCTTCTTTCACTATGTGTAGTTGTTGCGTCAAGTATTCATATCCCGCAACGTGAAGAAAGTCTAATATGTCCAAAGCAGTGGCTTGCTGTGAAGAATCAGTGCATGGCACGGTCATTTTAAAGCATAAGGCTAGTACAACATACGCTAAAGGAGAATTCTTCCGTGGAGCTCAAGCATGCGAAGATTATTGTTTCCAGCCAGCCTAAGAGTGAGGGCGCACAGATGTTTTCAAGATTCATCATCTTCTGCGCAAGTTATAAGTGTCAGGCGCCACATGCCAGCCCACTTTTTCCATCTTACAAGAAAGTCATCATGATTGGCGTCATTATTTTGAGACTCAAACTGGAGCGTTAATGTGCTATTTACTTGAACGACCCAAGGAATAATTTTGAGCTTAAAATATACCTGTGCGGTCAACTTCAGGCAGCAGCTCGCCAAGATCTGAGGGAGATCCTCATTTGGTACACCAGCGAGCGTGCCCTGGACCAGGGAGAAGCACCTGTGGTCTCCAAAGAGGGTTCCCAGAGCCTCACAGGCCTACAGGCGTGATATGAGAATACCGGAGAACACGGAAGCACGAAAGCATGTACCTTGAAGGCAGCACGTTCTCCATTATCGAAATGGAGCTTCCGTGCGACCAAAAAGATCCACGCTTTGACGTCCAGGAAATCGCCTCGCGTCATGCCAAGGGAATTTAGAGTACAATGGGGCGTCGCATGAGATGACGGAGTGTCTTCCCACGTAGATCGGAAACGGACTATAAATCGAGGATCCAGCCACCCTGACATCGCTATCGTGCGCATTTCGTGTGCATAGGTGGAAGTGAAAGCTTTAAAACAAATGCGCGATTTATTTTTTCTGAGGTGCTCGCCATTAGGTTGGAAAAACAGAAGCGGGAAAGTGAAGGGCGACCTTACACCTTGGTAAAACTCCCGGTGTACAGACAAGGCTGGCCATCAGGATTGAGGCCACTCAGATAGTACACGAAAGCAGGGGACCGCCTACAGCAAAATGGCAGCACATCTCCCAACGCCTTGTTACAAGCGCATTCTATTAGCCTGTACATCGAAATTTGTTGGCGACTGTAGAAACTTCTTGCTGACGACCTGCAGGTGAACGATGCTTTGATTTTATCGGCCAAGCACATGGCGCCTTCTACGTAATTGGGGGGATTCCCTCACCTATACTGTGCAACAAGTTTCGAAACGTAAAGAATCCCCCTTACTACGTAGAAAGTGCCACTTGCTTGGCTCATGGCTTTTAAAAGCAAGGGCATTGATCAGCACCGGCGGCATGTGCCCTTAGTGCTCGAGTTCAAAGAGCAGCGTCACTAGGACAAGATTTCCACCATCCTAAATCTTGTTTAAGTGCGAAAATGTTCTTCCTCCGGTGATGAAACCGCCTGTACCTCTCTAATAAGAAATGTTTACGACTCGGCTTCCCAGACCGCGTGGATGCGTATTACTGACATGTGGCCCATCTATGGAGAAACTTTTTTGCCCATCGTGCTACGCGGGCCTATAATTGATTAAGCAGAGCTACGTATATCTTGAAACAAACGGCTGCAATGAGTTCTAAAGAGCTCAGCTACTTTTGACGAAGGTGCTACGAAATCACGCCATTGTAACTGGATTGTGTAGTACAAATGACTGGAACTACACTTTCCGGTGAGTTGTCAACAAAACGCACTTGGCTCCAAACAATCAAATGGACGCCTACCCGCAGGAAGCGGGATCCACCACTACGAGTGTCTCCGCGAAATACCTAGCCACGTTTCAGCCAGGACACTTCCTGCGTTAGGCAACATCTAGACGTGCACACCACAATTATCTCTCTATTGGGTCGCACGACTGGTGAACTCATCACCATCCAACAAGAGCGTGACTGCTTGCAGCGTGCAACTCGACGACGCTTTCTTTGCGAACAAACGAGGCCCTGCCCGATGCTCAACACAGCGATCTCTCCTAACGGCTCAAATGCCTGCACACTTCACGCGAACAGTACTATTGAGATAGCCGTCAAAACTCCCGCCGCAAACGCCCCATGCCTTTGACTGATACCCCTTTTGTACGTGTAACCTTTTTCTTGCCTTTCTTTGAGGGCGCCCGCATCGACCGTACGTCCCTCTTTTTCTGCTGGCCTGCCCTCGGCTTCGCAGTAGCTGCCATCTCCGACGCGTCAGCGGCTCTTCGGCTGCATGCCCCGCCACCACCCTCCACCTTTGCCGCATCAGACTGTCGCTGCTGTGCTTCCGCATGGTTATTAGTTGTGGGAGAGGCATGATCCCGTCGCAGCTCACGTCGTGATGGGGTCATCACATCTGAAACACCTGATGCATTTTGCGAGGGCGCCTCCTTAACGGCTACGTTGCCATCTACTGGACCCTCGTCCCTCGACCCCTCTTCCGTCTTCATGGAGTCGAAAGTGCGTCTCTGCCGCCTCTTAGCACTGTTCCCAATGCTGTTCCCTTGCGCTGGGCGCATGTGCAACGGAAAGTGGGACATGACTATAGTGGAGATTTCCGGAATAGCAGTTCTTCCATGATTCCGCCAGTAATTGACGAAACGCGACAGGCTGATGCCCGAAAATTGCCAAGCGCCAGCAACATTACGCACGCTGCCACATCGGCAACTGCAAGCAAACACCGCAGCGTAACGCTCAATTGAGGTGTACATGCTGATACCAGAGGAGGTGACTTCGCACAACGATCTACAGAATACCACATGCATTGTCGAGGGAGCAGCCGCAGACATTCCTGGACTGTTCGAGGCAACCTAGCCGTCTGGGAAAGAGCGCCGCCGCTGCTTACGGTGCCTTCGGGTGGTCGATGTGACTCCCGCCATCCAAAGGGGTTTCCCAGTGCTTGGACATGCAGAGTTGAGTCTTCAGAAAGGCCGTTGCGTCTCGAGGGAATAGATACATGCTTTCCTCAGTGCAGCTGATAAGACGGTTTGCTACAGGTGTCTTAGAGAGTGAGAGGGAATCCTTGTTCAGCAAGTTAGGCACCATCTGTTGGCTAGATGCAAAACCATACGCAAAGAGCCTTAGTGAGAGGGCGCGCATGATGACTTCAGATACGTCAAGCGGCAGTGATCTTCTACACCTGCGAGTCGCCAACCCACGAACACCTAGGAGCATTCGCTAGCCCGAACGATTCCTACAATTTACCAATACTAATTGAAGATTCACAAGATCCTGAATCTGGCTCGATTCGATTAAAATGTGTGTAATGTGTATTATCTTCTACTATCATTCATTGTTATGAATTCTCCCTCACCAGATTGCCCTCAGGGAGCGTTCGACGGGATCAAGAACTTCCATGATACCTCCTGCAACTGGGCAGTAGTGCACATCGCTACCTTCACACGCCTCTAACGGCGGATTTTCCACAACCACCAGAACGAAGCCGGCCACACTCTCACTTGAGAGCAGTTCACGGATGCGCTGCACTTGGGCCTCTGACCGCGAAATATCTGGTTGTTCAGTGTGAGTATCTATGGGATTTGACCTGGTGTGCGATAGTGAACGGTTCTTCATGACTTTCTCGCAAATTCCCTGTATGGTTGAGCCGGCATCTTTAGCAGGGAGGGGCAGTCGTAACAGAAACGGCCGCAGGTTCATGCTGGACAGAACAGAGTCTGTGGCCTCGCCGATCTCCTGCAGGCATCCCAATGTTTGCGCGATCATGATCAAGAGAGAATCTGACACGGCCCCAAAGGCATTATGTTTTATTGCCTAGCAGCTTCTCCCCGCAAGTCCGTGCGAGCACGTCGGCTAGCAGCATATATTGAAGGACGACAGATCAGGGCAAGGATGCTTCATTCACTTCGATCAAGATGGACAAAGACCCTGGAGTCTCCAGGTAGACGCAAACAGCCGGTTCAATGGCGCATCGCCACTGGAGCACAGGGCAAGCGATCAGCACTTGGCCATCAAAACTGCTGGCGCTAGATATCTTTGCAGTCCAGCTTTGAAGGTATGTCGGTGAATCAAGGGGGAAGAAGTCGATAGAGCCAAAAGAAGCCAATTTGGTCAGACTAGCACAAGTCACCGAGTAAAACTGCATGCGCATCCGAGGATCGCTGGTGCATTTGTTCAGGGACGCTCCGGATGCCGGAGACACAGCACAGGAAAGTTCGAAGATGGGCTGTGCAAACAGTTTTTGTTGGATTATAGAAGAAGGCGCCGCGAGGGTCAGCAGGTATTTATGCTCAGCCCGCGGCGAGAAGAACCGTGAAGAGGGCAGCACGTGCGGTGCGGTCCATGGGACCAACCCTAGTACAATCCAGGTATTTCAAAGCCAACAAATTGAACACATCATTCGATATTTTGAATGGTGTATTCCATATTCTTTGCGGCATTCCCCGCTGATACCACAAGGGCGGAAGCAAAATGCAGCAGCGGCGTGGGGTTGGCCACACCTGCGCCTCACCGGTCTTCGTCTTCCTAATTTACATCATTGGAGACTAACCATATCTATATTTCACTAAAAAAAGACCTCGTCCTTGGAATGGAATTCGTGCATTCGGTGGCAAAGGGAACTTCTAGTGGCTTGTAGACACAGTGATAACGACGATCGCCATCCTTGTGCACTGGTCCCGGAGCAAGGCCTTCGCTCGTAAAGTGCGTGTATTTCTCAACTACTATAGTGGTTCCCAGCCATTTATTTGTGAAAAACTTTCCTCATCGATATAAGGCTTGATGTATCGAGTAAGCAGCGTGTGAACGATGCGCGCCCATGTTTCCACGCAAGACTCGTGAAGCACTGCTGGCCTCGGGAACCAAGGCGAGCTGCAGCTCGCTCCAGTAGTATCACACGCATCTCAAGTGCCAATAATTAGTACTTGGTGTTGACGCATGGGAGAATGTGCGTAGTGGAGCCTCGTTTGCCTCATCGCGGCATTCATCCCTGTTAAATAATGAGTTGCCCTTTCCTTTTCTGTAGGCCTCTAGAATTTTAATTTCCCGGCATTCGTAGGTCCAGTATAGCTCCGCAGTACTGCTCATTAGACCGGATATGGCGCCCTCATAGAGGAAGGTAACTCAAGATGACCCCCCGCCCGCTTATCCCGTGCAACAGAAGGTGCAAGTCTAGAGAAATGGTACGAGGTGTCAGAAGGAATCCGCAAAAATAGGAGAAGTTTGGCAATGTGCATTAAAATTACCCTGATTCCAATCTACGGCTGTGGGCAAGGCAGTAACTCGATTCCCCACCTGGATCCTGGGCAAGGTGGGTTTTTCAGGGATCCTACCCTGTTGCACGGTAGGCAATCCAATTAACATTCCTAAACCTGCATTTCTATCGCATACAGTATCGTTCTTTGAGCGCAGCGAATGCCTGCCTCTGAAAAAAGCTAGGTAGCATTTCTGCACTATTCTGCGGCCTCTGTTGCTGATACCAAAGTACCTCCATGAACGGGAGTACACCATTTTCGGGTAGACCCACGTCCATCCGCAGGCGCCAGATCAAAAGTTCTATATAGCGTAGGTCTATCTTCGCCGGTGAAGCTAGCGGATGGAAGCTTCTGGTGACTGTCGTTATGTAAGCATCTTTTACTGTATGTGACAGCCCAAAATGAATAGCATTGCTGTGGGCGCTAGGTATAGTTCCCGGTGCCCTAACAGATATTGTCGCTGTATTTAGAGTATTGAACAGTAACCATGGAGAAAAGGAAGGTTTCTCGTCACGTTTACATCCGTTGCTAGCATTAGGATCCTCGTTGTGCTCTGTGGACAATAAAGTTCCTGCTGCCGGAAAAATAGATCTTTGTCAGTTGACATCAGCTACCTGCCAACCTCTCAAACAAAATTGATCCTGTATGCCATTTTACTTCTTACAGGAGCGTCTGTGATTTGTTTCCAATGCAGCACTTTCGTTGAAATCCTCAGACCGATAAATGGACACCTGAGTGCACCCACTGAGTGCAGCTTGTAATAAGTCTTTCAGCCCTCTTCGAGTATTTGATAATGTGTGTATGTGACGCAGCAGGAATACTAAGCAGAGGCGCTTGAGTATTTTCCTGTAGCGCTATGGGGCATTACCATAAACGTCGAGTGCACCTGATTGCTTGGCACCTGCAGCTGCTCTCCGTCACTTTAGATGTATTTGTGCTTCACTCTTCGTCGGACTGAAAGAACATCGAAAACAGCTTCTTCTGAGGTATGTCTATTTTATGCTGGGCATGCATGGAACTACAGGGCTCATGTGGACTTTCCATTTGGCTGGTGTTGTGCGTGTGCAACGACATAGTCCTTCTCCAAACCTACAAGTCCTTATATACTATAATAGATACTCTAAACCCTACGTAAATTGACACGTGCCACGCCTTGTATACGCATTTGCGGAGTCCCGTGATGAGGCTTCTATATCGGTGGACCTACAATCCACCTTACAAGAAATGGCACATAAAAAAAGCAAAAAAATATGTAGATATCAATCATGCACTTAGAAATGTGTCTCCTTTGTGTTGCTCTTGCCCTAAAAGGTTTCAGCATGCGGGGAGGCACGAAGGAGGTGTACCAGCTATGCTACCCTTCAGCATATCTAATTCAAAAGTTACATTTAATTGAAATTATTACGAAATCGGCTACTGGACTTGACCGTTCGTTTAAGCTGTCTGTAGCATGGTGAGGCCAGAACCATACTAGAAGGATCCGCTACACGCAACGTACAACTATTTGTGAATAGTCCAATAGCTCAGAGTGTGCAAAATCGCCGGCCCTGGCTCCCCTTCGACCCTGACCATAGAAACATGAGGGATAAAATCGAGTAGAGGTGAAATCTTCTTGGCAGGGCTGTTAAAAGCTTTCTATTCAGCTTTGCATTGCGTTTGGACCTACATATCCCACCAAGTTTCAGCCTTCGGGTGGGCCGGACAGCAGGGATGGACGTAGCCGCACCTTCTGTGCAAACCTGCAGCCGGGGTCCACGCAGAGGCGGTGTGTAGCACCATAAAGCTCTAAAGAATGGACTCGACGAATCTATGCAGCAAAGCATTATCAGAAAGGAATAATCATGCTGTCATCTATGGAACAAATATCAGTTAGGTGTGACTTGGAGGACTACCTGCGTAGGTGAGGATTGGCCGCAGTACGAGCCCAGCAACAACAACGGGAGAGCAGGGTACCACAGCAATTTGGAGCTACAAACTTGAAATTGCACATTCCCACGCTGTCCTGCCCGTACTAATGGGCCCAGACCTTGCCTGATCTAGTCATAACACTAGATGTACATCGTTGCGTTTGCCAGTGGCCTGCACACCCTGAAGTAGATTAACGCACGCGGCTACCCTCCTGCTAGGTAAATGCCCTCTTGCAGCGGGGCCGAGCTGTGCTGAAGCACTTTTCTCTGCCCTTGCTTTATCTCCTTTTAATAATCAGATTAGAACGGATGGAATGGTTGTCGCATGAATCTATGTTGTGCAGAGCAGGGTTAGCCGGAGACTATAAATTGGAATGCTGTCTGCAGGTGGGTTCACCGAGGCGCCAGAGATAACTGGTTGAAACTGGTGAAGTGCTGGGAGGGCGCACTAACACACGAAGTGGCCATCTTTTCTCCCTTGGAGCCCCGTGAAGCCCTGGTGAGGAGAGGAAGCAGCTCTTTGGAACAAACAGGTAAACACCTTTCTCCAGGGTGGATGCGGGGTAGGGTTGGAGGGATCCCTCGATGCATAATATAGATCTACACACCCTACTCAAAGCCCGATGAAAATACACAGCTTTCAGTGTTTCATCAAGTGCTTTTCCCTTCCTTGTTGCCCTCTCTGCCCAAGGCGTTAGCCTTCGGATAGGCAGGACAGCAGGAATGGAAGTAATTGTTTTTTTTTTTAGCAGGCCTAGCTACACCCAATATCACATTCTACTACATTAGGTAGATATACTAAATTTTTACCTGGCAGTTGACTAAGTATTTCTTGTTTCCGCTTACACTGTTTATTGCACACTACTGTTGTATCGTTGCAACCAGAAGCATCGTTGTGCGCGACTGAAGTAGATGCTATGCGTAGCTGGCTGCGAATGCTCGGCATGCCTAGAGAGTGGACCGGAGTCCCGCACATGCTGTCCTACTGCACTTTTCAGGAAGCGCGGGACACGAACAGGTGGGGGAATGGTTTTCTCTCTCTTGATGACTTTGTAGAAGATTCGTACTGTGCCTTCGTTCAAAATGTCTTTTCCTACAGACATCTGATACCGAGTCTATCACTTGATAGCAAAGGCTATGATGCGATGCAGCGCTCTTCTGCTCGGCCACTGATTGCGGGTTTACTGGGATGCCAGTATTCCCTACAAAAACTGTCTGCTTTCAGTCAAGCTATTCATCAATTCATTAGTTTCTTTGGCAATAGTCTGGGGGAACGCCCTCTGCTGATGGAAGCTGACGGTGCTGCAACGCTTGTTGAGGCAACACAGGCCGCCGTGCAAGCTAATGTGAACGCAGTAGCTCCACAATTGGTGAAAGGGCACGCTTTGGCATCCCACAAGGCATCATGAATAAGGCAGCGATGTTACGCTGACCAGAAAAGTATGACGAGCGTGAGGACCAGCAGTACTCGGGGACTTTATCTGCGGGTTCGAAATGGACCTCCTTGTGTACCCCACATATAAACCGAAGCAGATGCTCCTCGTAGCATGTTTGTTGGAAACGAACCACTTCAATGATGGCGCTATCCATGTACGCACGTCATTTCCCTGCACGGATTTCTACATTTTAAGCCTTCTTACAACCCTAACCTATCATTTTCTGCGAAGATTAGGTCAACAGGTAGCTTTGGGAGACCTGAAGGGACTCATGCAGGAACATGTATCACCAGATAGGTATTCCGAGGAATTCGTGAGTTTGGTTGACAAAAGCCACACAGCAGAAGAACATTTTTTTTGGTTCATCTGCGGTCTACCTAGGGCATCACTTTAGGTGGTTGCCAAGCAATCCGCTCAGCAATCGAACAGTCGATCAGTAGAGGTTTCACAGATGATGGACTACTTTATGTTCCGAGAGCAGAGGAGCAGAACGCCTGCCGATAGATGAAAAGAAGGAACCAAGATGGGACATAGAACTTTGGGATGTGGAGCCTGTGTCCACCACCTTTAGCGTACAGGTTAAGATGGATAAGAAAAGAAAGCCAGAGGGCACCCCTGGTCCAAAGCAGCCTCAGGTATCCCCTCAAAAGACGCACCTGCTTTTATTGTCGGAAAATCACTGATACTCTGGAGTTGCAAGCACATGAGCAAAGCTGAAGTAATTGAACAAAGTGACTGTGTCAGGGGGGAGCAGGCTCTCTGGCGAATAAACAGAGTGCATAAGAGTAGTGCGAAGCCTCATACGTAAGTCGTGACTCGGTGAAGATGACTAAAAAATTGTTCCTGCCCATGGATACACTCACCAGGCTAATTCTGCACTGATACAACTTGATAACTGTGGTCCAGATTTGCTAGTGCTTCTTCACACTTCGTGCGAAGTAAATCTAGCATCCGAGGAAACGACACAGAAATGCAATTTGTCTATTCCCCATAAATCGAGATATTTTATTGGCTTGCATCTTACTATTGGAACAACATTCATTTGTTTGCTCGGATTGTTTCTCCTTTGACCGATCTACTCTAGGAAACTTCATGCATGTAGGCTTAAAATGCCCCATGCAACAGCAAGGACCCTAGTTGGCCGTATCACAACTCCTCGGATACTTGCCCTTCCTGATCCTGGGTATCATTTATCCTTAAGCCAATATAAATGGCGTAGCAGTGGGCGTTGTTCATTCCCAAGAAGGCTACGAGGCTCTACAAAACAACTGCTCGTTGTTTTCATCGTTTCACTGAAACCTGGTAGCAGTACCCAATGCAGCAAATGGGACTCTATGCGGTGTGATAAGGCGGGAAAAATGAATACACCTAAATATGGGCGCCATTCTAGTGCCTGATCTGGTTACTAGCCTTGATTGCTGTGCCAATTCTTAGCTATGTATATATGTATATAGCGGAGTAGGTAGAGTTTAGGTGTAGCTTAGCAGGCTACCACTAGCGTGCTTGGGACTTTGTGAAGAAAGATCTCCCACGAGCCCCATGCTTTTGCATTACATCAGCCTCTCTCTGAGGCTCTATACTCCAGGGGAGTTTCATATCTCTATGTTCTAAATAGTGCTTGAACAATTCGCCATGCGACGACTT
This sequence comes from Cyclospora cayetanensis, assembly GCF_002999335.1. Lineage (NCBI taxonomy): Eukaryota > Apicomplexa > Conoidasida > Eucoccidiorida > Eimeriidae > Cyclospora > Cyclospora cayetanensis. Next base: position 31,194 of record NW_020312092.1, on the reverse strand, counting down.
GCAGTTTGTACTCTTATTTGTTGCTGCTAGGACAAGCGGGCAAAGAGTTAGGAGGCAAGATAGCTCTCCAGATCTCCGTACTGCGGGAAACAGACAAGGGGACTAGAGCCTACGAACAGGGTTAGGAAGCCCAGCCAGCAGGAGTCCAGCAAACAGAGCACCTGAAGGGCTAAAACCAACGTATTCCAAGAAATGTATGGCGATACTTACAGATTAATGAAGTAAAAGCACGCATAGTTGCTCACAAATGCTTCGGGAGCTGTTGTGGGCATTGCTTTAAAACCAACTAGCTTACCACCTAAAAGGACTTCAGGCCCCGCAGGAGCCACCTACCATAGCTGCCTGTCGAGCGCATTGCCTTTGGGGGCCTGCGTATGCCGAGGGCCTGCCATTTTTGTTACTAAAGCGTGTTGGCGTTGTATATTTGGGCTTCTGGTGTGAGTTAAATGTTGAAGGTCGTTTAGGATTTTTTGGTCCCCGCAATTCTATTAATTGATAATTTTGATATACTGCTTCGCACAGAGGGCACAGCAACTCCCGCCATGGCTGTCCCGTCTCCAATTATGCCGAAACCTGCGAGGTGAGAGCGAAATGAAGATCTAGGTGTGTAAAATAACTACATAGTAACGATATCTTCAGCGTTCGTATGCTTTGGGGTCTAGCAGTCTCAAAGCAGAGAATATGAGACTAGAGCTACACTACCAAACTCGAAAACCGATCAAAATATTTAGCAGTTGATGTTTAAACGAGTTTCACTTTTTTATGTTTACGCCTCGTTGTGTTTAACCCACGAGAAGGCAAGATCACAGAGCTGGATTCCGCTGCAACCTTTGAACACTCGTGACAATAGCATCCTGTTCTGCATATGGTTACTTAGCGCACATGCAGACGCTCCTGTTACAGTATGAAGTTACCTGTCCTACACAACAAAGCGTAGAATTCTGGAAAAGCTACGCTTTTAGTGGCTGAAAACTTAATTAGATATCAGTACGGTCGTGGGTGAGGAACAGTGGACGGCTCGATACCTTAGCGGCACACAGAGTTAGGATATACTATGCAGGGGTCACAAATTGCGAACCTATTTTACAGATAGAGAGAGAATTTCGAGACGCTTTCTCCTATAGCGTTGGCACTAAAGACTATGCTTCAAATGTATTTGAGGCACTCTCTCACTCTTACGGTGCGGTGACAACGCGCAAACTAGGCAACAAGGTATTCATCCGTGAGACAGAATAGAATTCAGTGGGGCTAAACCTAATGACACGGGTGTAGAATAAGTACATGTTAATTGTAATGACGATTGGCACTAGCAAACACCTGAAATCTACATGTGGAGTGGGCGGCACGGCAAACTGTTCCCAGTGGAAGCGCGCAAGAGGGAAAGTCCCGAAAGATGTCCTGGGAATTTACGATGTGAAAGAAATGACTAAAAACTTTCATGAGCTTAAAACATGAGGCTTATCGGAAGAATACACAGTATGAAGTTGAAAAAGACCATTAAGACCTATGGGCACCAGCACTGCTGACCGGCCCGTCGCCCATGGAAGTGCTGCATGTGTGGTATTCGCTCCGTCTTGCTGAAGTATGAATTGCTGTCTATTTGATGTACAGTTACCATTATTCGTCCTGGGTTCTTCTAGAAGGCATTCTTGAACAGGCCCATCTCTGCACGTTTCCAGACAGCAGCAAACCAACTGTGCTTGGCGTATATTATGCAGCTGATCTTCCGACTAAATTCGCGATTTAAGGCTTCAAAGTCACCATGACTTTAGCAAATGTGACTATTGGGAATCGAATGGGCACCCTGCTGGCTTTCGATTTCGCAGCTCCCGAGCATTAGGACCTCGAGAAGCACCACTACGATATCCAAGGGCAAAGCTGTATCTTCCTCGCGGAGGCGGAAAATTCGCTACGGCGTAATGGCTGGCATCCAAGTAATTTGTTGTGCTTTCGATTTGCTTTCTATGAGACGTTCGAGGTGTTGAAGGCCACCGCCTCGTGTGTCCATGATGGGAAATCGGGACCCACAGTTTTCGCCTTCCGCAGCGCAGCGCATTTCCTCCTAGATGCATTTATGCTGAGGAAATGTCTCCCGTGCCAGAGCCTAGCTGGTGGCGTCCATATGAGCGTGCACCGCCCTTCGCCACAGGAGATCCAGAGCATCGATTCTCCGCCGCTGGACACCGAACTCCAACCTTACAAAGCTGTGAGGAAACGCAGCCCTCAGAGGAACCATTTTCTCTCGAGCATTCCAATGAAGACTCCGACGGCCTTCGCCAGTCGAGGCGAGCTGTTGGTGTGGCTGGGGCCGGCAATACGCAGCGTCCCCAGCCTTTTAGGGGGAGATCGCAACATCGCGCAGTCTCAACTTCCCGTGATATGAATCCTGGATCTCCTCTAACCTTCCGAAACGGCCAGTGCAACCGAAATCAGTTTTTTGAGGTCTTACCGCAGCAAGGCCCCGTGCGGCGCTGCGTACAGCCGAAGAAGGTGCCCGGGGGGGCTTCTCACTCCCCGGATCATCGTATATCCGCTTCTTCTCGTCCACACTCCACGCGTGATTCCTGCAGATTGAACGCTTCCGCGTGCGTATCGCAAGCGCAGCCTGCCCTGAAGGACCAGATGAGCTTCTCTGAAGGTGTTGAGGCATTAGCTCTGGAAAGTGAAGAAGCCTTCCCCGCAGGAAACGGGCTCGCAGAGAATCCAGAAGGGAGCGATCGCCTAACGCACGTGGAAAGGATTCTCGAGAAGCTTCTATACGAAGCCAAGGTTCTAAAAAAGGAAAACTTGAAACTTCGCGCTGCCAGGAAGGATGCATGGGGGGCCGTCACAGGGCGCCCCCATGAGGCAAAGAGTCCCGCAGAGAGTACGTACACCGCCATTTTGAAATGCCAGGTGGACATGCTCAAGCGCCAATTGCGGGATCAGGAGGAAGAAATAAGAAGCATGCATGACGAGGCCGACTACCTGAATGCCTGCTGCCCGAAGCCCGGTGAGCTTGGCACGCGTCATACCGTTGGGCCTTTAAGGAGGCATACGTACAAGCAGATTGCTGCTTTGTTCAGCTCAAGCAAGCGCTTCCTTTTGGCGAAATCCCATGATTTTCCTGCATGCGTCTCATGCGTCGTGTCCAGGCGACATCCCCGTGGCGCTCGCCTTGACGGAGGAGGCGGAAGCTGAGGAGCTCGCGTCGCACGATCCTGAGGCCCTTCGGAGGCGGCTTCAGCTCCAGACTCTAGCTCTCAAGCAAAGTCAACAAGAAGCAGCTGAGCTGAGAGAGGAGCTGGGGCTAATGAGATGCAACGAGGCCTCCAGAAAAGCAGAGGTAGGGCAGCTCTAGGGTGGCCAGAGCCGAGGGGAACAAGCGCGTCCTTTCTTGGCGTGCCCCTCGCATGCATATCCACCCAGAAATACATCCCTACGAAATCTCCAGTGACAGGCCTGTGTGGCGATGCATAAAGACGCATGACAGTGCCTCAGGGCACCGCAGGCCTCACTATACAATCAGTTTTGACCTGGAGGGTTGCGCCCTTCTTCAGCGCTAATTCTTAACTGCTGAGTACCTTCTTCCAACCGGGACAGCTCACCTTACCCCGGTGCTTGGATGCGTATGCATGCATCTTTGCATATATATATATATATATGTACATATATATGCCTGTGACGGCACGCACTGCACTGGCGTCTTCTTATGCTACGTCGAGCATGCGTCAAGTGCGTGTGTGCCTCTGTGCATCCCTGCCTGGCTGCATTTCCCTGCTCCTGAGCCTGCTACTACCGTTTTGGCTTTAATGAAAGTGCGCTTCTGCACATCTGGAACTGGATGCCGTGCAGAGCTGCTCAGGGGGTTCGATGTACACTTGAGGCTGTGTGTTTGCGTATCTATCTGCTGTGGATGTGTGCCTTCTAGCTGGAAGATCTACAAGCCCGCTGCATAGAGCTCCGCGAGGAGCTAGCGCAGCGGCAGCAAGAAGTTCGCAGCTGCGCTACGGAAGCAGTCATTCAGGGGGCAGAGGCAGCAGCCGCCCGAGGAGCTCAGATTGCCAAGACTCGTGAACTCGAGCAAACGGAAAAGAGGCTGCAGAGCCAACTGAAGGAGCAGCTGGACAATAGGCTGCGACTTCAGGCCGAAAAGCAGGAGGCACAGGTGCTGCTGATGACTTGCCGAACGTCTCTAGAGTCCCATATGAAAACAGCGTGGCTTGCCAGGGAGTAGCGTGCATGTCCATGAGGGCCCTTCAAGAGGCGTATTTGTCTCGGCCTCTGCGATTCCTGCCTTCAGCAACGTCTGCAGGAGACCAGGAAAAGCCGAGCAGCGAGGGGAGGAGTCACCGCAGAACTCCTCGGGCTGTGCGCCTTTCATCCCCATGTGCATCATGCACGGTGTTGATGCGCGCTGTGCGTCTGCGCAGGTGGAGGCTGGATGTTTACGGGCTACTCTTCGGTCCCTAGAGGAGCGAAGTGCGTTGATGGAGGAGCAGCTGCGGAATCGGCAGGAGGAGGTGACGCTTCTTCAAGAGCGCGTGAGTGGCCTCTGCCGCGAGAGAGAGCGAGACGCTACAGCCCTGCAGCAACAAAGTGAAACCTTGAGGCGCTGGCGTTCGTATATCCGATTTCTGGAAAAGCTTATTCGCGATCTCAGGGGTTATATCGTGAACCAGGCTGCGTGTTCAGCCCCTCTGAGTGTGTGTGACGGCGTCCAGCGTCCTGCCGCGCTTTCTGGGGGGCCTTCACGGAAATCCCCCGGCAGCGGTCTGTCAGGCATCTCACGCAAAGATGCAGGGCAGGAGATGCAGGAGGCACTGGCAGCCGTAGGCTACGACTTGCTCCCGCTGCCACTGAACCCGTATGAGCCGTCGGTGCCCCTGTCGTGTAGGAGGCTCTCTGGAGGGGGGGGGCTCCCGCGGCCTGGGAGGTTAGCGCGCGCAGAAGCAGCCTGTCGCAACAGCAAGGACGGTTCGCCGGCAAAGGCTGCGGAGAGCGGCACTGTGGAGCAGCTGAGGCAGCTCATGCGGCACGCAGCTCAAGAGCTTCGTGTGACGGCTGCTGCTGCCGCATGCAGAAGGGCCTCGTCTAGCCGCCGCGTGGCACAGCCCCGTGTGGCGTTGTGTGCAGGGATGCCTGCAGGGGGAAGTGTGTCCTCTCCTGGATCCACCGAGGCCAGTTGCTCGGGAAGAAGCGAGGAATCAGTGCGATCGCTCCCCTCGCGAGGAAGCCCCTCGGTGATTCGCCGATCTATGCATGCGTGCGTTGAGGGTATCCGGAGGGGACGGCGGGGGTCTCCCGCGCGCACTATCGGATATGAGGCGCCTGCTGCTAGGGAGGGGGGCCTTCAGGGCTACAGTGATACTGGCAGTCAGATGGATCCTGCGGGAAGTCTCTCGGATCTCTCTTCATATGACCTGGATTCGCACATGGATGTATCCCTGGACCTGCCCTGGGGTCGCACACGCCGCTTGGGGGCCCTCAACAAGAGTGCAGCGGCAGCAAAGTTGGCGCGCGAGATCGCCGTGAGGTTCCCCTCGGCCTTTGAGAGGCTACAGAAAACACATCCACGCGCCAGACTGGCATTTAGGAAAACCTGACGGAGGGGGGAGAGCGCAGGGTGTTCGTGTGTGTGCTCACTGGCAGGGTGAGTGTGCCCCGATGGCCAGACCTCTCCCCACAAATATGAGCCTTGGTGGGTTGTGCACATGCAGTAAAACGGAGGGTAAACAGAAAGAAAGGGCGACAGCCAGCTGCTTAGCAGAGGAGCATCATCTGCACGTCGTATAGCGTTCGAGGGCTAATAGAGCACGCTTAGGGCTCCTTTACTACAGGTCCTGTTGGCTGCCTGCGGCAGCACATTGCAACGCCCGAAGGCGGAGCACTAGGGGTGCTGCTAGAAGCTTAACCCCCCTAAGGTCCTAGCTCACTAGTGTTCAGATCCCAAGTGCTCGTTACGCGAGACTTGGTCGATTGCGAAGCCGCATACGCGCCTCCGCTAGTTGCGCAGTGCCTTGCACAGGCCCGGTGCTGCACTGCGGAGACCCATGCGCCTGTTTTGAAGGAAAAAAGGGCAGAGAAAGTCCGCACAGAGCTCCTCGCGCTGAAACACGCGCAAGGCACGACACCTGCAGACTTGCACGGCTTCCACCCCTTTTCTGCATTCTTTAGGTGCCAGAGGAGGACGCCCCCACCAGCACGCACCAGTAAAAGGCAGCAAGGACTCCACACTAGGGAGATTAGGTTTGCCGCCTCGACCGGGAGAAGGCGCGAGGTGTACGTACAGCCTCTGGCAGCCGGCAAGGGGTCGCCTTGCCGTGCGCAGCGGGCGGGGCTTACCCGCCTCCGGGAGGCCGATGCGAGGCCCCCTCTTTTTGTTGCCCCCCAGCAGCTCTTTAAGAGGAAGAAGGGAGGCAAAATCTTTCAAGAAAGCTCCCAGAGAGGGGAGTCTTCCCTAGGGGCGCCAGGATGCTGATACTGGAATGGCAGTAGACAGGGTGTGCCCCTTTATGAGCTGGGAGACGTCTGCCAAGAAGGTGCGAGAATTCAGCATGGTGGTACCTCCCAACATTACAGACACCCCTGAGGCCCTACTAAGTTCCTCCATGTCTCGCTCCTCTTCGTACGTGGCCCCTCCCACGACGAATACCACAACCTTGCACACGCAAGAAAGTTCAGCAAGACAGCCGACGGAGGCGGATGCGTGGGGAGAGGCAGGCAAGGGAGGAAAATCCGCAGATACGCCGTTCTTTCCGGCAAGCCCGTGTGCGTAGATACATTTGCACATATTCACATACGCGTAGTGTATGGAAGGGAAGCAAGCACACAGACCGCTAGGCAGAGCTCTACGCGAAAAAAGAGACACGGACTGTGCACCACAGCCTCTGTGAAGGCACCTAAGGTCCTGAAGCTTCAAAAGAGAGGGTGTTCAAGGGTTGTTCACTGGACTTACAGTTTGCAGCTTTTCCTTTAAAGGCGTGCCTGCGGAGGCGGCCCCGTACGGGCTGGGGTGAGATTGGAGGACGGGGTAAGTTGTCTCCTTCAATCTGCCTGATTCGATAGGCAAAAAACATATAAATATATACCCAAATGCACACAGTAAGGCAGGGGAAGACGGTGGTTTTGAGGAGGTCTATTACAAACCATGGAGTCTACGACACTTCTGAAGGCGGCAGCCAGCCATCCGCAGCGAAAGGGGGCCACTGAAAATCATCCTTTTTGCACTGTATGATGAGGCAGCTGCGAAGGCCCCGTTTCACACGTGGCTATGCACGTGGCATGCGCAAGCAGCCGCTAATGGACGAGCAAACAACAACAGACCCCCTGCCAGCAGAGGGTTGGCTGTCCACCCCTCCGTCAACACCTGCCCTCAGCAGCTGTACGCAGAGGCTACCTCCCCCCTGAAGAGCAGACACACTGGGAATTCTTGCGCGGGCTCCTTCTCACCTTTGATCAGACAATCCACCACTGAGTACATCAGGCTCTTGTGCTGGGTAAAGACATTCGTTACGCCCTGTGCGCACAACAGCAGTAGCCCCCTTACCCTTGCCTCCCTCTCAGGAAGCGATCCGCGCGGCGTGCAGTCTTCTACGGACGAGACAGCCACGAACAACGCGCCAAAAGAGGGTGACAACAACAGCCCAGCACCACCCCTCTGTCTGTCTCCGCTGTCTCGGAAGCCGAGGCGTCACAGGAGGGGCCTGGTGAGCTGACCTGCAGCCCTTTCGTGATGGAATTCTTAGCAACTGCCAAGAAGCTCTTGTTCTGCAGCAAATCGCCGCTGCGGATCGCCGCGTTGGAATACTGCGTGATGGCTTCCAGCAGCTGCACCTCCTCCGCCTCCAAGCCAGCCCTGCGCAGCTCGCCCTTGAGGGAAGCGACGCTGGGGTCGTTTTCATACCTGAGCGTGCGACACACGCAGCCATGCAAAAAGCGGCTCCATTCCTCGCGCAAAGTCAAGCGGCTTATGCTCTGCAGCTGCCTCCGCTATACGATGCATATACAAGCGGCCTAGCAGGTGAGCAGCACGCCCTCCCCGCCAAAAAATTGCGCGTCAAAAGACCCCTGCAAGCCACTCTGGCCAGCCTCAACAGCAAGAGGGCACCAGCGAAATGCGTTCTTCTGGCACCGCAGCAGCAGCAGTAGCAGCAGCAACAGCAGGAGGAGAGTGACTTCCAGAGAGAGCAGGCATCAAGGAGGAGAAAGCGGGGAGGAGAAAGAGGAGGCAGCCGCAGAGGACAAATCAACAGGCACGCAGCATGCGCACCTGATAGCGTAGAGGAGTGCGAGCCTCAGTTTATCCATGTTGGTGATGGTATCGTCTCTAAGAAATTCCAGAATCGTCTTTAGATGCTCTCCCCTTGCCTCCCGGGTCGAGAGGTCTTGCTCAAATTCTGACACGCGCAGCAGCTGCCGCTCCTGCACAAGACGAGAGAGCTCGTGAATGATCGTCACGTGCTTGAATACAGAGCCTGAGAGAAAACAGCAGCAATGGAAGGAGGCCAGCACAATACAGGGGGGCAGTGGCGGGAGACGCGCGCAACAGCCGCATGCAGCGGCGAAACGAGCGAGGAAACCCCCCAACAGGAGGGATAAAAAATTGCTTCTGCAGAGCGCAAGCCAGGAAAGACATTTTAGAGGAGGCCAACTCCACATACCCGACATCTTCCTGCATTCTGGATACTGCTCAATGAAGTTGCGCATCGCCTCAAGCGATGTGATCTGCGCATGCGTCTTTGTCTGAACCACGAAGCACACACGATAGCCCCATGCAGAAGCCTCTCAGGCACTTCCCCCTCTTTTCCTCGCTGCCAAAGCCAAAGGCATCGTGGTAATAGTGGGGTGCTCAGGAAGGCTTTTTCGTGGATCGCTGCTTTGCACAGGCAGTCGCGCAGCGCTACAAGATACGCAGGCCCTTCTCTATCACGCGAACTCGCCTTTTCCTGGTATTCGTTGACGTGCTGCTTCACTGCAACTCCCAGATCGCCAAAGTTTGCCATGCAATTCTGCAGAGGCCGCAGCAACGCAAGGTGCCAACCAAGCGGTCGTACAGACCGCGTTCACGATCGCTTCGACGCAAAGGCATTGATTTGACACCTGAGGCTCTGAGCAGAGCGCTCTGTACGGCGTCCTCCTTTAAGCCCCTTTGCCCCAGAAGCAGAGGCAACGATGCATGCGGGAAAGCAAAACTTTTGCGCGGCTTGAAAGCAGCCGAAAAATCCACTGATCGGCTCAAAGCGCCGCAGCTTACCGCCTTGTAAAACTCGTCCTGAGTCGTGGAAAGAACAACTTCCTTGAGGTCCTCCACAATGCCTGAGACTTTATGCAGATCAACCCGATTGTGGCGAATTCCAAGCAGCTCATGCACCATTGCCTGCGCTCAAAAAAGCATCGCTCGGAGACGCATCTCACTCTTCCGCAATGAGAGCACCCTGCAGCACTCGAGACAAACCTCCGCATGCAAGCGAGATTCCTCCTCCTTTCCCTCTCCTCCTCCCCAGCTCCCACAGCAATCCTCTGAAAGCCCCTTAGCCATCTGCGCGGGGAGCCTGAAGAAGTCGCGCTCAGCTGTTATTCCCGTAGAGTTCGGCGAAGGCTGCTAAACGTGCAGATAAAGCAACGCTATTGCTATATTGGTGCTGCTGCTATTGCTATATTGGTGCTCCTGCTGCTATTGCTGTATTGATGCTGCTGCTGCTATTGCTATATTGATGCTGCTGCTGCTATTGCTATATTGATGCTGCTGCTGCTATTGCTACATTGATGCTCCTGCTGCTATTGCTACATTGCTGTTGCTGCAATTGCTACATTGATGCTGCTGCTATTTCTACATTGCTGTTGCTGCTATTGCTATATTGCTGCTGCTGCTATTGCTACATTGCTGCTGCTACCTACGGTGTACGTCCACTGGTTAAGCAGCGGTGTCACTGGGTCTTCTCTTCTGTCGAACAAAAGCAGCACCAGGCGCCCCGTGGCTTCGGCCGTCGCCACTGCACGCAAGACAAACAATCAAGCAGCAGCCGCTGCAGTGGATCGAAGTTCGTAGAGAGAGGAGAAGTTCGCTTTGAGAGTGCGCTTCGTAGAGGCAGAAAAAGCGCAACAGAACCCCCCCTTTCAAAAAATTCCCTCCTAGAGGCCTGGTAGCAGCTTGCCGGCAGGGGCTGAGCGGCGGCTGGATATATGCAAACGGCATCATTCAGCGAATACGTCGCATGCGGACAAAAAAATTAGAAGCACAGACCCCACACATAATGAACAACAGGCCCGTAGATTCCGCAGAGACGCGACTACTACGACCCTGGCAACTTGTGAGGCTACTGTCGAAAGCTGCTCTTTCTGCAGCTGCTGGCTCTACGCAAGGCACGCAATATATTCTCCCATACCTGCGTCTTGAGCTTGCGCTTGCAAGGCAAACGTCCTCGCTTCTGCAACTCTATTCTGCACAGCAGCAGCGAGGCGCTGGCAAACAGCGCTGCCTCGAAGAAAGCGGATCACAGCGCCTCCACCCAGGAGAGCAATGCAAGAAAAGAGGCCATCCACCATCCTTTGAAAGAGCATTTCGTCGTACGCCGTCCAAAGAGACAGATTCTGCATCTGGAGGGGCATAGCAGCACACACAGACGCCGGCAGTCGCTTGTACGAGGGAAGAAGGGCAGCCCCCCTTCCCTTCCTTTCTTCGCTGCCTTCCTCACGCGCTAGCTCCCGCCAAATGGACTCTAAAAGGCTGCTGCTTCCTTGAAGAAGCCGCGTAAAAGAGAGAGTCTCCCGCATGAAAAATACACGCTACAAATAAATGCTGGTAGACAGAGGACATTATTCTTAGGCCGCAGCGCAGACAATCGTACCCACAGCCACACAACGGCTGCAGTCAAATGTCACATTTTCGGCAACCTGCTGTGCTGTACAGACGGAGACTGCATTCTGAGCAAGAGAGCAAGGCAGCCATGCGCGTATACAAACAGCCTTCTCCCCTCCTTGTTCTCTATTCTGCAGGCCACACCACTCCCCTCCGAATGCTGTCTCGCAGCATCTGCGGCTCTCTGCATTTTTGTGTGGTCTCGCTGTGCATCGCTCTTATGCGAGAAGCAAAGATAAACACCCCTGCACTCATGGATATCGAGGGATGGAGCCGTGACAGTGCAGGAAGTCGCCCTTCGCAGGCTGCCGCATCGACACATCTATACACTTGTCATCCCGTGCGTGTCGCCGCTGCAGAAGGCATCCGCTATGAGCCTCGCCAATGCAAACATGGAAGCCTACGACACAACGCCTACCCAGCAACTCCCCCTCCTACCCCTTCCCCCCCACCCGGTTTGTGGAGGGCAAGCGCTGGCTACAACCACTAGACAAACATGCACTGGACTCTCCAGCAATGTACAGGAGCCTCTTGACGTATCGGCGCATGTAGGCAGAGCAGAGAAAACAGCATGCAGCCCGCAAACTAGATCGCCACCAATAAAAAAGAGATGCTGCCGTCTCAGGTAGGAGGCAGCGGCGCGCACCTGCAGCTGGGAGACGGCGGGAACGGAGAGAGAGAAAAGGCGGGGGCCGAGAGGATACATGTCTACAAAGACCTCATACACCTGAAGCGCAGACCATTCAGCCGGCAAAAACGCTATGGCGACGCATGCGCAAACGTAAGGAGGAGCGCCTCCAAAGGCGGCACTGTTTGGCGTACAGCCAGCGCAGAACGGGGAGTCCACTGCCTTTGAAGGTGCGCAAGCGGAAGAGCAGCAGGCACTTAGCAAGCTTCTCGGCTGTGCAGCCGAGCAATCTGTCAAGTACATGGATATGCGGCACGGAGAGAGTATCTCTTGTGGGTCTACCCACAACAGCAGCCACGGCGGGGAACGAACGCGCAATCCTCTGACAGATGTACTCCACTAAGGGCAGGCTGTGAACTGCTACCCATGCTCTCTGTCGGATTCTACACTTCTCGCCGAAGCGACAAGCACGCACAATGAAGGACTTGTCGTGTACTGTATGTAGCCTCTCTCTCTCGATTTCCTTCCCCCTCCCTCCTGGTTCCCCCCTCTGAGTAGCGCAAAGCGCCAGCGGCATAAAATTCAAGCACGAGTCAGCGGCAGCAGCACGAAGTTCAAAGCACGAGGCAGTGCCAGCAGGACCTGTGCGATCTTGTCGATCTCGTCTTGGCGTGCGAGACGCTTCAACATCTCGGATTGCCTCTGAAGTGCACCGCTGAAGAAGAGATGCAGCTCCTTTATGCGGCTATGCGGTTCTAGAGCCTCTAGAGGCTGTTCGAGATCCTGCTGGCCGTCTGAGAGTCGCCGAGGCTGTCGCTGCTGCTGCTGCAACAGCCGCAAGAGCAGCAGGATGTTTTCGCTCGTTGGTCTTAGAAAGCAGACGGCACTCAGGTGCTCAAAGGATCCGGAAGGTAAAGCGTCGAGGCGTGCAACTAGGAAAACCTGTCTCGGAATGCACAGACAAACCGCATGCACGACACGCAGAAGTGCTGTGCTACACATGGCGCTACCCCAGGCAAAGGGCCACATATACACACACACCGACACAGACAAACCTATACACACACACCTACACAGACAAACCTATACACACACACCTACACAGACACCTATACACAGACACCTATACACTACGTATGTATGTATGTACAGCCTTGCAGGCAGCAGCAGCAGCCTTCCCAGCGCTCAAATTTAGTGGAGTTTTTGCCGCATGCAGCGCCTTGGCGAAATGCAGTGCTGCCCCCAGAAAAAGGGCATGTTCAAAAGCTCACTTCCTTCTGCAAAATCTCGGACTGAGAGACTGCACAAGCCAGGATGCCAGTCGTCTCGCTGTCAAGCAGCAACAATTTGGGGCCAGGAGCTTTCTCGAGCATTACGCGCAAATGCCGAGATGCCAAGGCCACAAGATCCTTCCCCATGGCACCCATCTGCACAACTGGGAAAAGCGTGCAACGGGGATCTCTACAGCTACAGCTGGCTGGGGAACTGCGCGCAGCAGCAGGGGGAGTCGAAAGAGTCAGACCAGAAATAGTATTTCCATGGAGGGCTGCTCCTCCGAGCAGATCGGCGAGGCACGCGCACCTTCTAAGACTAAGATGCAGGGCAAGCCGCCATCAAGCAAAGTTCAGAAGGCGTTTGTTGAAAACTTTGAAGGGGCCCTTGCATCAAGCACACCGGGCAGAACCGGCTACGAAAGCGTCTATTATACGGCCTAGAGGGCGCCACAGTCCGCTGGTACTGTGGCAGCCAACCCATCAAACGGACAGGGGAAGCAAAGAGGGAGATGAAAGCCCACAGTGTCACCGAGACGCTGTGCGGGGGCCCTAAAGCCGAGGGAAGCCGCGGGAAAAAGGGCAGGCAGAGGCAGCCGGTGTGCAGCGATGCCCCTGACAAGCCCTAAGAACGGCCAAAGAGCGCTCTGTCACAGACCATGAACAGGTCTAACGGTGCTGCTACCAAAACGTCTGGCGCGGCTCATTATCTCCTCGTGCAGAAACCGGCTGTCTGTGCGGATCCACCACGGGTAATCAATTCCCGAAGGTTGGATGGCCTGAAGATGATGCGGGATCTTGATCAAGTGCGTCCTCTTGGTAGTTGAATTCGGGGGGCACTGTAGGAGGACCAGCCCATGATGGGCAAAGGAGGCCTGGCTACACGGGGAAAGAAACAGAGCGCCACACCAAGAAGAGTAGCAGAAACTTGCAAGTCTCGGCGTGACCAAGGGCACCAACGGGTGAAGTGCTGCAAAGCCGTTCAAACGTCATGAGTCAACTGCCGCATGCCACAGTCACCGAAGCACGAGGTGGCTATACAGCTATGGTGTGAGCAAGCCGCTACAATTTTTCCCCCAATCGTCCTTAGATCGCATGTAAACCATTCTCCATAAGGTTTTGAATGATCCATTCGCACGTGGGGGGTCCGCTCTTGGAGTCCTGTAGCACCCAGCCAGCGGATGGAGGCCTGAGCAGCAACGAGTGACTGCGTCACAGTGCAGCATCACTACGCAGCGGGGCTGCCCCTGAACCTCGCGAACCCCCAACTAGAAACGCCAGCCAAAATGTATTTATGAGCGACAAGAAAAGATCTGCAGAAGCCACGAGCTGGTCTCTGGCTCTCTTCTGCAAAGCATATTGTCGGCGGCGGGCTTGGGGGCCCTACCAATGCGTAGGACGCTGTCTGCTAGGTCTATGAGTCCATTGGGGTAGAAAAAGAGTATAATCAAGAGCCACTGACCCTTTAGGAAGGGCCTTGCAGTAGCTGTACCTCTGCTGGCCGCCATACAGAGTGTCAATGTGCCTTGGAGGTCATGCAACCGTGGCATCGCTGACCCCATCAATGAAGTATAGCAGACTGTAGCGTGAAATCTGCATGCACTAGAGCTCCCTACCCCGCTCCTCTCCCCCTGCCGCCTCTAGGCGAAGAGCCGCGCAGGAGTGCTTAGAGCTGCCGGCAGCAAAAAAGAGCTTTCCTCCCCCCCCCGACCAGGGACGCTCCTTTCCAGTAGGCTGTTGCACGGATACCGTCCCGCGGGTTGTGGATCGATGGCTCTCGGAGTCGTGCGGCCAGCCGGTGTGTCGCGTTTACTCTGGTAGTCGAACACTTCGTGACCCTGGAGCAGTGCGGTTGATAAGAGCTGCCGAAAATGACAGCGACGCACCAAAGCGCCAGGGTGGAAATGTCTCAAGTGCTGAACCATGTCCCTACTGAGGAGCCACCCGCTAATGCGAATACTGAGGGCACGGCAGACGGTAAGTGCCTCTCCGGCCAATTTTCGAAGGAGAGTCCCTGTAGGGGGATGGTCCAAGGCTCTCTCTGAGTAAATAGGAAAAGGTGTTGAGAAAAATGACAAGGCGGCTTAGAGCAATGCCTTCGGAGCTGTGATGTATCTTTGGGACATAGTGCTGCGCTACACGATGCATCATGGTATCGACACGAAACAGTTGAGTACTTCTTTTATCTCCGGCCTTCAAGATTCCCCGTACTCCTTCTAAGCAGATTCTGCACTAAATACATTGCTACGCATCGCGTGTAAAGTGTATGCAAAGGGGCTACCTGCAACGTAAAGCAGCCGGAGGATGCACTGGCACTTGTAAAAAATAGGGCCGACTTTCTCTAGCCAACCAGTGCTGCCTCCTTGCATTGGTGGTCCTCTTACGAACTGGCCTTTGAGGCGACATAGGGTCGGGCACCATCCTTCTTAGCGCTTGAGTGCTGAGCGAAAGTCGTGCTGGCCAACTTCCCCCTTCCCTTTCACGGTATTTCTAAAAAGCATCTATAAACACATGGCAGTGTGGAGTCAAGAATAAGGTCTTATGAGTTTCCTGCTTCCCATGCAGCCCTCAGTCTCTCCAGCGGCGGCTCCGAGAGTGTTGACTACGAGACTTTGGCCCTAGAGCTCGAGGAAGACTTGTATCACGACGCAAAGGGAGCCCATGTCAGCAGTGGACCTCACGCAAACCTTGCCGCTGCACTGCCGGAGGACGGAGCGCTGAGGGAAAACAGCATATCGAGGCAACTACCACCTCAGGACGACGAAGACTTGGAAATGCTTGTTGCAGAAACACAGGAAATTCTCAAGCAACAAAAAGGTCTCAGATGCACTGAGTGCCCCTATGCAGCTGCGTGTTCTCAGGACCGCTGGCCCCTTCGCTCTCCCAACTAAAACTTCATTTAGTGACAGCCGAATTCAATTAACCACCCGTTTATGAGCGTTGAAAAGCCAGTCGGGCTCTGCCGCTTTCGGGCAACTAGCGTACCTTTCTTTAATATCTGCATCTGCCTTCTATGGCAAAGCAAACAATAGTTCGCTAGCCGCTGCATCTCGCAAGGGCTGCCTACGGAGTGTCTCTGTGATGTCTCTCACGTGCATTCCTGAGTTAGTCTGGAGTGCATAGGGGCAGAGTTCTTCTTCCATAATCTTCTTGTTTCCTACACACATGCTGCGCATTGTCAAGCCCCTGAAAAAGTGTTCTCAGAGGGGCCCCACTTAAAAGGCCCTCAAGCCGCCGGTTTGTATCCGTGTACTTTGGGAGATCATTCTGCACTGTGTTGTGCCCTTCATTGCGGAGTTTCAACTTAGTCTTTTTTCTGGTTTCAGCAAAGGGGCAGCCCAAGGTTGTTGCTGTGGCTTCCCGTTTAATCCTGCAGCGCAGCGACTAGCAGAGTCGGCCGCGGTGCAGCCTTCGCTACAGTACCAGCATGAAGCAGAAGATGACTTTGTCCTCAACTTTCTTGTGTCCCACAACATGCAGAAAACCCTCGAGATGTTTCAAGTTGAATGGCAAGGCAATTTGACGCACTTTCGACACAGCTTAGAGGCACAGCGGCTCAGCAAACGCATATATAAACACACACACACACACGCACACAAATATGCAGGTATACAGATAGAACCGGAGGCCAGACAGGAAAAAGCCTTAATGGAACCACTGATATGGGCCTCTTAGACAGAGCTGGGAAGTAGAGAAGCAATTTAAGGCACAAGGATAGACTCATAAGCGGAATCAGCTGCAGGCATGTTGAGCAACGAGCACGCACCACCTAGAAGGACAAAGTTGCTCGAACTGCTCTTGCTCTGAATAAGCACATGTGGACGTGTGTCGAGGTATTGCGGGAATCTGCAGCAGTGCCAGAGAATATATTGGCACTCTATTTAGACACGACACACAAATATATGGGGCATGGTCTGTTGCTTTAGGGTTGGCGCATCGGGGCAGCAGCTGTGCGAGTGCTAGGGCACACTGTTTGCTACCCTAGGGCTTCCTTCCCTGCCTACTGGATCTGTGTGCTGTTTCCTAGGTACCAAAACCACTTGGAGGATAGCAGCGGATGCAACGTTTCCAGTACTAGGCAGCTCAAGAGCCAGGGGAAGGGGGCGGTTTGCGGGACAGGAGTGCCACCGGTCTTCGCACTGAACGAAAAGCTCAGAGAGCAAGTTGAGTTCCTGAAGAAGGAGCTGCAGCGCTCAAAGGAGCTCGCAGCCACAAAAAGGTGCCGATTTAAACTGCAATTCTTTTTACCAGGCGGCTAGGGAGAGCTGCGGGGGGCCCAATGTAAGGGGATTGAGGAGCTCTAGCAGGCTGGCAGGAGCAGGTAGCTCTAACTCTGCAGTTTGGGGGCCGTGCAGGAATGTGTCTCAGATAAGCAGAGCCTGTCGCCTCTTTGCAGTGCTTGCTTCGATCATTACAAGAAAGAAAGAGACTTTCACCGCATGCATCACCGCCGAGCTAAAGACGAGAAGGAAGCGGCGAACGGTGAGTGTTCAAGCCCCTTGAACAACGTACAACACGCACACACGTTGCGGTAGAGCCGCCATGGGAGGAAAGCCTTTCGTGGCAGGGCCTTGGAGGGCTTGGCAACTTGCGATAAGGATTCAGAACTTAGGCTGCATATAAGGTGTGCGGAGGTTCTGTACAGCTGCTCTTAAGCGCTCCAAGGCGGAGGTAGAGGCCCTGCAGGACACAATAGCGGGGTTGCGTAAGAAAAATGAAGTACGTGGCTGTCTTTGTTCTGACCGAAAGAGCCATACAGCTGACTGAAAGTTGGCTTGCCTCCCGCCAGGGGTTCTCAGAGGGTCCTCTCAGCCCGCATCCACAGCAATGCAAAGCCCTTTGCAGGTCTTCCGGCAACTATGGGAAGGCCCCAGAATGCCGCATTGCTTGCAAAGGGGCATGCTAGGATGCAATTGATTTGTGGGTTTATAATGGGCTGTATGGAGATCTAAGCGTGCTCGCACAGGGCTTCCCCAGGCCCCTTATGGGCTTTCCTCGGCACTGATGCACACGTTTCTTGCGTAAGTGGCGGCCTCAGGCTGCTCTCCGCGGCAAAGCCCTCCTAGCAATTGAAAGGGACAGGTTGCAGAGCCGCGTCGAGGCTTTGGAGCGTCGCCTGGCCGCTCACAGTGAAGCGGGAGGGAAGGAGGCTCCTGCATCAGAGAGGGAGGATGCAAAGGACCTCACGCGTCAAGAATCGTCTTCGGCCGAGTCAGAGGAAGCCCGAGGCAAGACAGGCTCTCGTAAAACCGCAGTAAAAACGGGGGGGGGAGCGAAGTTGAGCGAAAAAGGAGCTTCGAGCAGTGTCAGCAGATGTGGGAATGCAACAAAAGAAGGTCATCCCTTGGACACGCAGTGGCCCTCCGGGCGAAGGGCCATCCCCACAAGCAGCAGTGGCCAGTGTGTTGCTGTGTATCCCGAGTCCCTCCAACCCCTCCTTAATGTTGAAGCCCATGCTGCGCCCATCACCAGTCTTTGTTTCCACCCATCTCTCCCCCTCTGTACGTTCCAAACTCCAAGTTACACCCCTAGCTCCTAATCCGTAGCCATAGACCACAAGTTACACCCCTAGCCCCTAATCCGTAGCCATAGACCAGAAGGGGCTTGCGCCAGCAGCAGCAGCCAGCCGCGGCAAACCGCTAACTGCCGACCCGTTAGGATGTCATGCAGAGCGCTGGCCGTTGCCACTTGCCGCCACGCTGGCCGTGAGTCCTCCGATGCTCCGGTGGGGTGGAGGCACCGTCCACTGTACAGACAGGGAGACAAGCGCGGCGATCTTTGCTTTTCTCCACGATGGTTTAAAGGCGACACCTGGTTCTGTCTCTGCTGTTGTCCCTTTTACTGCTGTGGCCCTCGCAGTGGCAACGGCAAGCGACGACTGCACGTGGAAACTCTGGCAGCTCCCCTCAGGCGAGCTCGTGATGAGCGGCAAGGGACATGAGGTGCGGCCTCCAAAAGCCTTTAGGGTGGATAATGTGCAGTGTCGACGCGTCTTGACGGAGGTTTCGGCCGTTGCGATTCTCTAGACGTGCCGTCCTCTCTTCTTCAACTCCGCAAAAAGGCCTGTTGCTGCCTTTTAAGGCCCTAATGAGCCGCCCGCCTCTCAGCTGCCCACACGAAAGGGCAGTACAAAAACGACGGGCTTCTTCTGCAGCCAGGCCACAGCGGGGTTCATGCTCGTGTTGTCGCAATGCTGGTGCTGATCCTGCAGGGCTGGCTAGGATGCATACGTTTCCATCCACTTGGTGCGTTGCTTGTGACGACCTCTGGAGACTGCAGCACCAAACTTTGGAGCGTCACTGAGGAAAGGTGCCTTCACACATTCAGAGAGCACACTCGGCCAGTCTGGACTTGCAGCTTTCATGACCAAGGCAAGTCTGCAGCGACAGCGACACCCAGGGCCGCTTCCGGTGTCACTCCACAAAATAAGCCATGCGCACGCCAAATATCAACGCCCTTCCCCACACAAAGGCCAAACAATACTCTCTAATGGTGGCAGACGAAGCATCATGCAAACACCCAGTAGCCCCACCCGAAGGCATACTGGATAGCACCACAAGAAGCCCCTTAGGCTTGAACACTGATATACCCCATCCTATCTGATGTTTGCCTGTTGCAAGCTCGGTATTTCATTTTAGCTAACGGTACGCGGGTGGATGGCTCTATGCACTACTACACACCGGATAATTTTACGTGGTTACTCCCTCGGAATCTGCATACATATTTTCCTTAGGAGATTTTCTTGTGACCGGTAGTCAGGACAGCACTCTAAAGTGCTTCGACCTTAACAGGTGGGCATGATGATGCAAGTTCACAGCAGGAGGCCGCCAAAGTCCAAAGGGCTGCCTCCTCCCCTTTACACAGCTATCCTTCGGTGTAGGGCTAGAGACACCGTACAATGCCGCTGGTGGCACTACCATCGCAGCTGAGGATGCTGTAGGAGCCTTACAGCGAGACAGAACGATACGTCTCGTTCTGCCGCTGCTTGCTCCTCATCTCGTTGTTTCATCTCTCTCTCTGATTCCACTCCACTAGCTTTCTATTCGGATAATTTAGTTGCAACGCCACAACGCGAAGCACGAGCACTTTCAGTGTCCATGACGGCCTTCGGTGTGCCTTTAGCAGCTAAGCTTGCTCTTTGGACTGACCTCAATCTGCATTCTACAAACCAGCAAGATAAATGACTAGCCAAGAAACTCGCTGATCAATTTGTCTGTTTGGACTTGCATTCAGTTTGCGGTGCCGCCAGACTTTACGGGGCCACAGCAAGTCGGTTAACGCAGTAGCCTTCCAGCCATTCACAAATTTTGTGGCTTCTGCCTCTGGAGATTCCACCGTACGCAGGAGCTGCGGGCCCTGAGGCCGCTTGTTCGAATCAGTCCCTTGAGAGGTTCTTGCCAGCTCACATACAAGAGAGGGAATTAAGTTACACGGAGGCAGAACCCCACACAAACAAGAAAGCACCCCCGCATAGCGATACAGGGAGCACACAAGCGCCAAGAAATTTACTTGCCTATGATTTCTGTACACTCAGGTGTGTCTGTGGGACATGCGGAGCGGCAGGGGCGTCCACACCTTCCGAGAGCACCGAAGCAACTGCAACAGTGTGCAGTTCAGCAGCCAGGTAAGTTTATGCCTCTTCCTCAGCACGATGAGGGGGGGCGACGCACAATTGCGCATTGAGAAGAACTCAAGTGTCCACTCATTTCAGACGCTTTGCAATGGGGATCTCATGATCTGAGCCGCATTTTTCGATCGTTACCCCTTGCTCCATTGCCCTCAATTTCTAACATCTGCAAGCCGCATCTCGCTCTACACGGTATGGCTTGCCGGTCTTCAGGGGGGCCTCCTAGCGTCCTGCGACTCAGCAGGAATTCTCAGCGTCCGCGATCTGAGAAAAATGGAAGAGTGGCTTCACATGGAACTAGGTAAGAGGAACAGATGGGGTGCTACGAGGTGCATTTTGGTAAAAATAATACAGTGAAGTTGTGAAAAACGGGTGATTGCTGCGGCCTACATATATATATATATATACATATATATTTTCTGGCAAGCATTTGCCCCCTCATTAATTCCCTCGCTGCCACCCTTCCCCATATCCTCAGGCCCGTTGCCTTGCAACGCCCTCGCCTTTGACGCAGGCGGCACCCTCTTAGCAGCTGGCAGCGCCGATAGCTCCATCAAACTGTAAGACAGCCTGCCGTATATCGTACATAGAGCATCAGCAACGCTTTCAACTTTTGGGGAGCAACAGCGGGGCACCCGGATGTAGAGTGAAGCTGTTCAAAATTTCGGACTCTGTGTTTTGAACATAGTGCAACAACCCCAAAGAGCAGATTCATTCATTCAGGCGTGCTGTAGTTGGCACACGATCACCTCACCAAAAGGAGGGGGCTTCTATACTTATAGTATTTTTCTTTATCGCCCCAGCAACCTCAGTCTCCGACCGCGCATTTTTCTGGCTGTTTCCCGTCTTTGCAGCGTGGACGTTCGGACATCGCTCTCGATAAGGGAGCTTTGCGAGCACATGGATTATGTGCAGGTGCAGACACAAAAACAAAAGAAAAGGCTCATTTACCCTGATGTGCCACTCCTGCCTCCTAAAAGCACCCATTTAGTGCCTCCTCAAATCAGTGCGTAGCACTATGCACCCTTGCTGCCTCTGCACATACAGGATTTGCAATTCGATAAGGCATCTGCAACTCTGGCAACGGCTTCTTCTGATAGAAGATTTATTTTGTGGGGGAGCCCCCCAGCCGGTCCCCCCGTGAAGAGCCCTCTGGTAAACACCTGGCCACCTTTGGGAACTCTGAATACTCCTTGAGGGACCTGCCTCTAAAGGCCCCCTCCTTACGCGCCATGAATGATGCATGCATTCTCCAAGCTTGGAGGCACGTCCTCTCTAGCCTTTCGAACACAGGGATTCTGCCCTGTCAACTACTCGGCCCTAATGACGCCGTATGGGGAGGAATCCCCGCCGTACAAAACTCCGGAATATACTACTCGCTTGCTAGCTAGCTGGCTACTTATTTCCTTCTGTATTTTCTCATCCTCTACCTACGCAGGCGTGCAACTCCCCTTAGTCTCCTAAGAGAGCGCATGCGTACGAGAAACGACCTAGATAGACAGCAATACCCATAAAGTACAAGAATGAAAGAAGGCAGGCACCTTTCCCGCATTGCCACGCGGCGAAAGGGGAAGCAAAAGCTCCTGCTCTTCTCATTGCTTGCGAGCCGCTGCCCCCCGCAAAGATAGCGCCACGTAAGGATCTTCTGCATGCGGTTTCTCTGCTGCAGAATCAGGGGCCCTGGGTTGTACGTTCGGTGCAGGCACATCCTTGCGGGTTCCACCTGGGCCTGGCGGAGATATACCGAGGGAAGAGTCAGGAGTCAGGGTCCTTGCAGACGGATATGCACTTGAAAACCAGTTATGCTGCTGCTGCCGCAGTTGCTGTTGCGCATGCACAGCGCTGCTGCTGTGCCCCTGGCTTCGGCAGCTCTTCGCGGGGGTGCGGCCCTCCCTGAAGCCGTCGATGGCTTTCGAGAGTGCAGGTCCCTGAGTCAAGTCCTTTACATGCCTAAAGGGGCAAAATCAGACAAACAAACGCACACAAACACACGTTGGGCAAAACGGGCTTGAAATTGGTGCCGTGAGAACGGCAGAGGATACTCGGGAGGCGTTTGAACTGCGAGGAGCGCCCACAATTACCGAAACGTGGAGGTTCCTCTGTCATGCGGAAGAATGAAGGGAAGGAGGAAGCACGGCTCCTCGAACGCGATTCCTTCCAGCAGCCCTTCCTGAACTCACTGTACATACACCTGGGGAGGCAGGGCGTCCAGGCGGTAGTTGCGGGTGTGGCTAGAAGCCCTCGCTCCGGGGTCTCTCCGCAACAAGCGGCGAGAGGCCCCCTCCTGTGGGCCTCTGCTGAGGTGGCCTTGCGGACGGAAGAACTGCCGCTGTAGGAGTCGCAGCCGCCCGGCGGAGGGCGGCATTATGCGCTCTCGCGGCGAGCTGCACGTACACCCGAGCAGCCGCGTGCAAGACTGTGGAGACGCGTCAGCAATGCTGAAAGAACTCGCAAGCAGCCGGAGGCAGGGAAAAAGAACGCGTCGTCGGGCGTCCCTCTGTGAAAGACGAAGAGGGCCCCCTGCGCACACGGAGCGCTGTGCACGGAATAGGAATTCTTCGTCCAGCGAAGTCCCCTATTTACACGACTCTCTGATATATCGCGGCATTGGAATGCGATGCGTTTTTTACGCGTTCAGCGGTTTCCTCTCTGTCTGCCCTCCGCCGCTGCACTGAAGCTGCAAGGGCCCCGCCCCCCCGAAGCGGCCAGGGGAGGAGGGAGGCCCCCGTTTTTTCGCTCCTAGGACGCTAGACTGCCCTTCCTGATTCCCTTGCACTGCATTTCCATGCGATTTGCCGCAGCGCGTCGCACATCGCACTCCGTTTTTCGCGAGGTCGCCCTGCCTGGCTGTGTGTTCCCTGGGGCCCCTCACTGGGAGAGAGGCCCCTCTTTGCCTTTTCGGCCTAAGAGGCGCAAGAGGAGGTCAGAAACTCTCAGAATCCTGAGAGCACTCTCGCTGCTCCGTCCTCGAAGCGGCTAACGACCCCAGGAGGCCTTCCACCCGGCTCTCCGAGGCAGGGTACCCGACCCCCGCCTGCTGGGTGGGGCCCCTCCCCCCGCGCTTCCCAAAGAGCGCAAGCAGCATTAAGGCTTTTGCCAAGCGGGAAGGATCGACAGGAGCCGCTTCCCCAGCAGGGTCACCTGCCACAATCCGCCTACCAGCGACGGCGAACTCTCGTTTGCTCCCAAGTGTCTGCCGCGACTCTCCACTCTACCCTCCCAAATGGAAGCCTCGCGAGCGCGTCTCGCCCAGGGGCCCCCCCCCAGAACTGCTGCTGGCGGAGCCATTCGTCGCGGTGGTTCCGGCGGCAGCGGCGGCAGCGGCGGCAGCGCGTTTGGCCGCTCGGAGGCCCCCGGGGTCGCTCCGGGGGCCCCCAGGCAGGGGGGCCCCCCGAACCCCCCGCTGCTGCCAGAGGGCCTCCCTTCACGGGCAGTCATTGAGCCTTTGGGGTCTCTGGCTTATCTGCAGCACCGCAGTGCATTCGCCTTTTCCCCAGGCTTCGAGCTGCCCCTCCCGACGCTCTCGCTGGCTCCCCGTCTCGCTGCTTACCCCCTGAAAAAGCGTCTCCTCGGCTGCTGCGATCCCTCGAAAGACGCCAGCACAGGGGGCCTGGGGGGCCCCTCCGTAGTAGACGCAGCGTGGAGTCAACAGCTGCTTTCGCCTTTCGACGCCTCCGGACTGCTCCCCTCTTTGGTGAACCCCCTAGGATATCCGCGGCTGCTGCTGGAGGCGCCTCTTTCCTCTTCGTCGAGGGGCCCCTCTCGGAGCGGAGGGGCCCCCTCTGCGGGGGGAGGGGCGATGCATGCGTCTCCCCCGACTCCCACGCAGCAGCAGCAGCAGCTCAGGAGGCCGCTGCCAAGCGCAGACGCTCTGAGACAGTGCCTCGAGGGCCTGCACAGCGAAGATCTTGCTCTCGTTCTAGAGACGCTCCCCGAAATACCCGAAAGCCTCCGCCGCTCACTGCGGCAGCGCCTCGCAGGATCTTTTCCCGATGGCATGCATGCACCCCTCGCTCGTGGAGGCCCCTTGGGGGCTGCCTCGGAGTCCGTAGCCTCAGAGGGCGCAGCAGTTTCCCAGCACCAGCGGCTGCTCAAGAGGAAGCAGCAGCAGCAGCAGCACGAGCAGCAGCACGAGCAGCAGCAGCTGCATGCGACACTTCGACATCCAACGAGGCCCCATCTCACTGTCAAAAGGGTACGCATTTATATATATCTACATGTATTCGCTGCTTTGTGCCCCGACTGCTCTTAGCATGCGGATGGCGTGCGTGCGTCCATGTCTAGAGCTATTTGAGCTCTGCGATGTTTTCCTTATGGCCTGAGTGTGCTGGTGTGAGAGGCTTGGGTGGGGAGGAGCGACATTTACGGGGGAGAGAGACAGGGGAACCCCTGTTGAAGAGCTTACACGCACGCAGATTTATATACATATATTAATATATGTATATATGAATGCTGGGAAGCGTTGAGCAGGCGGGGGATGGAGGGGAGTTCATTTGTGTTCTGCCTGTCTGACGTGCAAGGTTTACCTCTCAGCTCGCTTTATATCTTTGCGGGTATGACATGCAGGTGTTAAGGCTAGTTCCTCAGTCAGTGAACCCCACCGTGCGCTTGCTGCATGTTGGTCTCGATATTCCGAAGGGCGAGGCTGCGGCGCTATGCCACCAGCCGTCTCCCCATGCTGCATTGCAACAGCAACAACAAGAGCAAGAGCAACAGAAACAAGAGCAACAGAAACAAGAGCAACAGAAACAAGAGCAACAGCAACAAGCGCAACAGAAACAAGATCAGCAGAAACAAGATCAACAGCAACAAAAGCAAGATCAGCAGGCACTGCCATGGGCAATGCTCTTGCCTAGCAACAAAGAAGCAGCTGATCCAGTTGTTTATGCATTGTACTTACGCGATGGGCATAGGGAGATCTCTCCTGCAGCACCGGGGGCCTGCACTGCTTCTGAGAAGGAGGGTGGGCTTCTTCCAGGAGACTTTTCCGTGTCGTATAGCTTTAGAAGGAACTACGTTTGGCAGGTAAGTCTCGATGCTGTTTGCGGGAGAGAAAGAAAAAGAGAAAAAGAGAGCGACTGAGGTGGCCTTTTCTAGGCATAGCGCGATGCCTGCTGCCTGCACCTTCCTGGTGCTTGATGTTGTGCCTTCAAAATGCCTGTCTTCAGGGAGGCCGTTTGTTGAAAGGCGTTGTAAAACATGCTGCTGACTCGTTAGAGAGGGGGAACCTTGTTTTTCTGCTGCATGCGGATCCTTTACGCCTCGTGTTGTTGATGGTGGTGGTAGAGGGTGGCAAACGTGCTGCATACGACTGCATTTTACTGCGCGATGTCTGCTGCTGCTGCCTGCAGCTTCCGTCTGTGGGAACGACGGCGGGAGCGGAGAGGGCAGTGGTGTTGGTAGTACCCCCGGAGGCGGAGGCGAAGGGGGGGGCCCCTGGGGCAGAAGAGGAATGTGTTTTGCTGCAGCTGGCAGGTCCTAGACGCGTTCTTTTGAAGGCAGGAGCAAGCCAACGCAAGCCGCGAGTCGTAGTCACCGTCGGGGAAGAGGAAATGCCGCAGAAAGAGGGGCCTTCCAGCCAGACGGGGAACGAGCTCAACCCTGAGGAGGGCAGTTCTGGTACGCCCCTTGTCTGAGCCTTCGCTGCTGCTGCAACCAATGCAGAGAATCGGCGACGCTCTCCTGTTACTATACATCGTCTGTGATGTGGTCTCAAGATAAGGGATGCTCGGCATACAGCGACATGCGCATCATTCCTGTCCCGTCGTGTGCATTTATACGCATGTATGTATGTGTGTGTGTGTATATATGTGTGTATGTATATATGTATATATATATATATATATATTTGATGTGCACATATATCTATATATACGTGTATATATATCTGTATATATATGTATGTGTGTATGTATCCATATATATATGTATGTGTATATATATCTGTATATATATGTATGTGTATGTCTGCGTATGCGCAGACAGTGAGTATCGCACGCCAGGGGAGACCGAGGAGGGCCCCCGGGGTTCTGGGGGGCCCCTCTTTGATTCTGGACGGGAGGAGCGGGAGGACGGGCGTCAATTGTTCACCGAGGAGGCGGGGGAGGAGGAGGAGGAAGAAGAGGAAGAAGAGCCTGAGGCAACCAGTGGCAGCAGCGGCAGCAGCAGTGGCAGCAGCGAAGATGAATCTTCTTCGGGGTCTTCTCAAGGCCAAGAGGACTGACAGAAGACTCCGAATCGTGCAGAGAAAGCGGGGAGGAGACGTGTGTGTATGGATGTGTGTATGTGTATGTGTGTGTGTGCCGACGCCTGTCAAAAGAGAGCCTCTCTCGGGAGTTTGTTGGCTGGTGCAGCTGCTGCGCATGCAGCCTGCTTGCCTCTCCAGCTTTTCGTTGGGGACTGGCCAGTTGAGTAGTAGTAGGGAGTTGGCAGAAGCTAGGTGCTGCTGCTGCGCGAAAAGCAGAGCTGTCTGGTGGTCTTAAGTTATCGATGGCAGCTCTCCTCCGCGTTTTGCTCCTCGCAGTCACTCTTTAGGGTTGCCTCCCTGTCTAGAGAGGGTCTATTAAACTTCAGCAAAATCCCAGGGACGCACTCCGCTGCAGCTCAGCTGCCAGTACACACTGGTGCCAGCAGCAGCAGCAGCTGCTGCTGCTTCCTGGTGCGTGTGGAGGGCAGCACACTTACACTGCTAGACTCTCTGCCCGCACGCGGGGGCTGCAACGCCTGGCCCCCTCCCCGTGCGTCCTCCGCAGGCTGCTCGTGACGGGAGGATTTTTGCGGCAGACTGGGTAGGATTTTTGCGGCAGACTGAGTAGGATTTTTGCGGCAGACTGAGTAGGATTTTTGCGGCAGACTGAGTAGGATTTTTGCGGCAGACTGAGTAGGATTTTTGCGGCAGACTGGGTAGAGAGGGGGGGCGGGGGAAGGAGATTAATGCGACACGTGAATAAGCACATCCGTAGGGCAGGCGGCAACATGCCAAGTGACTTTGACACCTAAGGCGAACAGCATCCGCTTCGACGAAGGGTAGCCCCTTTAAAGAGAAAAGACATCGATTCTTGCGTCTCTAGGGGACATAATACGAGTCGCAGCAGGTCGTGTATTGTGCGGGCCGCTTGCTTCAGAGGGGTGCCCTGCAGCAGCAGCTTTCTACACCATGCCAGTCTGCCTTCTGCGTGTATCTTGAGCGCACAGGCTTAAGCTGCCTTGGGTACTGTGTTGTCTTTAAGGGCATCTCTAACCTCACGAACCGCTGGGCCCATTTGCGTCGGCACTCTCTAAGACAAAGCCTCCTAAAGCCAACCCCCTTTCCCCACCCCCTCCCACCTTCACCTTGAGAATTCCTTTTCTGGCATCCCCTCAAGCTAGAGAGCACAGAGAAACAAGACCACCAAGTTTTAAGTACATATACCCAAGGCTGCACTGAGCAGACAGCACATGTATGTACATATATGTATAATTCTACAGCAGTCAGCCTATGCGTCCTTGGGCCTAATGAACAGCAAGTCGTGCTGCTGTCTGTCTTGATGCAGTATCCCGTCTTCCCTGCGTTACATTCCCAAAAAAATGAGGGGCCCCCTGAGAGGCACCAGATGGCTCTCCCCCCTTTCCCCCCGTCGGTTGAGAGCCCCCTTTTCTGGAAAATGCGTGTTGCCGAAGGTGCAGCATTTATGTCCTTGGAGAAGCCTCCCATCCGAAAAGAAGCCGCACGTACACACACACGCCCTCCGCCTCCTTGAGCGAGAAACTCCCCTTCTGCCTCTCGCCCTTACCCGATCTAAGAGGGGGAGGGGGGAAATCTTCGCGTAACGTCGGGTGCTCCACACACATGCATGCAGAGAGCAGGAGGCAGCGAAAGTCGTGCAGCGGAAGGGGGCGGGGAGAACGAAAGGAGGGAGGAAAGAGGTGGGGGAACTTGCCGTAAGCTACGAGACACCACCATCTCCTTATTGGGAGACCTTCCTCCCTGTTGGTTTCACGTAGCAGCAGCTCCTTCAGCGGCTGCGCCCCCCTTCCGAAGACGCGCATTCTGCTCGGAAAGAAGCATCAACTCCCGCTTGTAGACAGCGAGCTTTTGTCGAAGTGCCTCCTCCCTGGAGCTCCACGAAGCCTGCTGCTGCAGCTCGCTGCCTGCCTCCTCTCCCTCCTTCAGTTCGTCACGTTCCTGATTAAGCAATTCCCCTCCGGAGACAGCAGCGCAGGGCGGAGGCTGCAGCTCCTCGGCTCGTCTGAAAGGCCCCCTTGTTCTCCTTGAACTGAAATTGAGGCGCAGGAAGTTGATGTCTTCCGTCAATTGCTGCACTTGCAGCCGCAAAGCTGCAGCCGCTGCCCCCGCAGCTGCGCACTCGCGCTCCTGCTGCTGTTGACGGAGCTGCAGCGCTGCTAGCTGATGCCGCAGCTGCAAGATCTCGTCCTCTGGAGGCAAGAGAGCTTCCTCTGGGAAGGTCTGCCGCTGAAGGGAAGAGCTGCAAACGTAGGAGGTGACAGGCGTCTCTTCGTTGCGTCTCGACGCCTCTCCGAAGCCACCGCTTCGCAAAGCTCCTTCGCGCTGCTGCGGATCCTGTTCCTGCTGCTCCTGAAGTCGATCTTGCTGAGCTTGCTGCTCCTCTCCGCGGGAGCCTCTTGACTGCTGGGCAGCAGTCACGCCACGGCGGGAGGGATCTTCGCCAGAAGGGGACCCCCTTCTTGGCACTCCTCCTGCCGCAGTCTTGGCATCAGTTGCAGTTGGAGTCAGAAGATCGCTACAAGAAAGTCGCTCTGCAGCCTCCGCCTCTGCAAGGGGATTCCAGAAAACGTCGAAGGCGGGGGGCCCCTCCTTAGTGCCCCCTTCCCTCTCCACGCAACAGGGTGTTGCTCCCCCCCATCCAAGCTCTTGGAGATTTCCAGGGAGTGCCGCTGCTGCTGCCGCTGCTGCTGCCGCTGCTGCCTCTAGACGCAGCGAAGGAAGCATGAGCGTCGCAGCGCCCCCCCCCCTTCCCGCCATCTCCGTGCCTGTGGCAGACTGCGCGTCCGCAGCGTCTCTTGCGCGAGGCTCTTGCGGCTGCAGCTCCCGCCGCTGTTGCTCCCGCCGCTGTAGCTCCCGCCGCTGTTGCTGTTGCTGCTGTTGCTGCTGCTGCTGTTGCTGCTGCTGTTGTTGCACCCACTGCAGCGCCTCCGCCATCCCCCCAAGACCCTCTCCAACGCCCCCTCCCGAGGGGACGCCTCCAGAATCCTGCTGAGCCTGAGAGAGTCGCCGCAGAAAACAGCGGTAGCTCTCTGCCGCTAGCTGCAGATCTGCGGAGGGCAGCAGCTGGAGATGCAATCGCTTGTGAAAATTCCTCAGCAGCTGGTGGCCTCTAGGAGGGGCCTCCACGGCTGCGGAAGAGGCCCTCGCATCCATTGTTTCGGTGCTGCCACGCGATAGCGGCGTCTCTTTCTTCTCTCTCTCTCTTTCTCTGTCTCTGTCTCTCCTGTTCAGCTGCACCGTGCGGAAGAAAGAGAGGCCGCGGGAAAGCGCTCCACGAGTCTCGCGCGCTTTCTACAGCGCATCGTAAAAGGGCTCAAGAATTCCCGCAGAGGGACGCTTCCGGAGGCAATCTGCAATGGAGCCCAAGCCTTCTCGGGGGGTCTGCATTGCACAGTCGAACTGCAGACGACGTCGGAGGCGGAGGCGGGAGCTCAAAGAGTTCCTCAGAGCAGACACGGGATATTCAAAGTGGTGTATTTGTGATGTGTCGACGCTGCTCAATTGTGAACAGCGCCGCTTCACGCAGTTCTCGGTGTAAAAAGCGGCGAACCCGCGTACGGGTTGCGAGATCTGCGCGATTGCAGCAGCCCCAGGTGTTGCTTGACCAAGCGTGTTAGCGCGCCTTATTGCTGCAAGGCTGGTGATTTCTATTTCCTTGAGCAGAAAATAGAGTCTTTGCAGCGTGTATTCAGTGCCTTTTGGCGCGCGAGCAACCCCCCCGGGTCTCGTTGCTAGGAGCGGTGTGTGCAGCGTCACCGCTCGGAACGCTTGGCTGCAGGGTGACGAGGCAAAGGGGCACTTACAATTCGCTGCGGCGTTTTCTCCTTCTTCGTATATATATTATATGTGACGCAGCCTGGCTGTGGAAGGCGACAAGACAAGACCGGCATGCAGCTAGTGTCGAGAGAGGCAAGCGATGATGAGCTCTCTCGAGGGAAGGCTTCAACGCGAACGAGGACGGGATGCTAGTGGCAGCGCGGGCGTCCTTAGCGCGGTGTTTTTGTGTGTAGCTGTGTCATTTGAGACCTTTTTTCTTCCCGGGAGGGGGGGGGAATCGACAGGGGAATCTGCAGACAGAGATGACATTCTCGGAGGAGGCAGCCAAGCAAGGCTGCAGTCAGCCAGCGCAGGAGCTTTCCATCGCGCATGACTACCTCCGTTCGCTGACGCATACACACACCGCGTGCATGCTGGGGAGAGTCATCCTAACCGCCACGTGCACTGAAAAGGGGTACTTTTTCCCCCCTTCCCTCCCCCCCCTCCGCGAAATTCGACACGTTACGGCAGTGCGTACGATGGCATTTGTGCTGGAGCCGCTCGCCCTCATGGAGAAAGCGACTGCATCGGAAGTACGCGGTATTTAGAGGCTCCCGATGGGACAGAGTTCTTGGAAGGCCCCCTTTGCGTGCACATGGCATCAGCAGCAGCGAGGGATACACGCGCGCAAGCAGGTCCATGCATGCGCTTTTGCCATAGGAGAGAGAGAGAGAGAGAGAGAGAGAGAGAGAGAGAGAGAGAGAGAGAGAGAGAGAGAGAGAGAGAGAGAGAGAGAGAGAGAGAGAGAGAGAGAGAGAGAGAGAGAGAGAGAGAGAGAGAGAGAGA